>NC_140020.1:3764346-3863524 GCF_964263955.1 Coregonus lavaretus | reverse complement strand
ACTCTGCAGCGCAGGGGATTCTAAATCTTGCTGACGCTAAGCTAATCTTCAGCCCCACCACTGTATTAAATCAGGACACCATTCCGATTCCTCTTAATGATATGAGTTAGTGTTTTCATACCACTGACCTAGATGAGCTCAAATGGGAAGGATTCTGTCCTCTCAACCGTAACTATGTATTTTATCTGTGTGCAGTTAGCCCCCAAATGTGCGAGCCTATTTGATTGTCACTTCTGAGCCAACTCTCCATAACCTTTGATTCATAGATGCACACGGCGAGACAGGGCTTAACATGATCACGTCCAGAGTAGGGTACAACCGTAGGGTACTCCCATCACTCCTATGTTAAATTGCCTACTTTAATCATAACCCGACAATACTCTATTTTTTGTACATTCTATACCATTTTTGTATATGCTTGGTTGGTCGTTTTTAACATACTTCCATGACGTCTTAATCAACAAACGAGATCATACAAAAAAACACTTTAATTCTAAACGTAAAAAATGTTAGCATGAACAGATAGACTGTCGCATGGAATGTACGTCACAATTAACAGTCAAAGAGCCGATTCCAACTGATTTTCTCCAACTATCTAACTCTGCTTTTAAGATGCCGAAAAGCTGTTGCGTACCGTTTTGTTTCAACAATAGCAGGAGAAAAATCCTGAGTGGCGCAGTGGTCTAAGGCACTGCATCGCAGTGCTAGCTGTGCCACTAGAGATCCTGGTTCAAATCCAGGCTCTGTCGTAGCCGGCCGTGACCGGGAGACCCATGGGGTGGCGCACAATTGGCCCAGCGTTGTCCAGGGTAGGGGAGGGAATGGCCGGCAGGGATGTTGGTAGAGCATGGTGTATGCAACGCCAGGGTTGTGGGTTCGATTCCCGCGGGGGGCCAGTATGAAAAATAAATACAAATATGTATGTACTCTGGATAAGAGCGTCTGCTAAATGACTAAAATGTAAAAACACCACCAAATTAAGTTTAATCAACTGCCCAAGGACCAGTTTAGACGAATCTCATGGTTTCAGGCTATTACGCCGTGATGATGATGGAAAGCTGTGGGCTCCGGGTACTCAATAAATGTATATGTGTGTTCGAAGCACTTCATCACCGGTAAATCGCTAACACTTGTTTGTATCTAGCTAGCTATGTGTATTGCATAAAGCTTGCTATTCATCTTGTAGTAAGGACTAGTGAGCTGTATCCATCCAAATAACATTTTACATTTTTACATTTTAGTCATTTAGCAGACGCTCTTATCTAGAGCGACTTACAGTTAGTGAGTGCATACATTTTCATACTGGCCCCCCGTGGGACCGGTATGACAGTTATAATATTCTTCTGCATTTGGATATTTATGCAAACTTGGAGATTCCACTGGTTTGGGCCATTTGGTAGGGTTGTCTCCCCAGCTGGTCTCCGGCAAGTTGAAAGGACATATAGGCAAGCCAACAAGAATAAACTTTTCTAAATACCTAGACCGTTCAAGGGCAGGCAAAGACTGTAAGTAGTTACGTGAAATATCTAAGACTAGCGAATTAAATCGAGATTAACTTCTATCGCTAGACAGACAGCTAACGTCAGCTAACCGGCGAAAAAGCTAGGGGTAAACAAACAGTGATGTAAGATGTAATATGACAGCTTTCCTAGCTTAGCAGGTCGGGTAACAAATTTGTAGCAGAATAAGTATCATGCGAATAATTTGTTGTTGTGACAGCCAAGTATGTTAATATCGACAAGTGAAGCTGCTGAAAACGTTCATTGAAAGGACAAAAAAAACGGTCTGTCGTTTGCTTAGGATGACGCCAAAGTTTAGGCTAATTACATGGGAGTGAGGGGAGTACCCTACGGCTGTACCCTACTCGGGGGCGTAGTCACGTAAAGCCACGCCTCGCCTTGTGTATCTATCGGGCCACCTCTGTCTTTTTGATTGTGTTTAAATCCCTGCTGTGCTCAGTGGGCTCAGTGCCCCCTGAAAGTGTCATTCACTGTATTGGTCATTTAGCACAAAACTAAATGGGGGGGATGTGAAGTTTGAAGTGGTCCATTCAATGTGAACTCCTGAGCTTGTTTTTTTTTTTGGGGGGGGCTCCATGGAAAGTTCAGGTTTAATCATTTTTTCTCTCTATTTCCCTCTCTCACACGCACTCTCTTTCTCTCTCTTTCTGTCTGTCTCTGTCGTTTTCTCTCTCTCATAAAGTGTCTGGCGGCCGCAGTCGTCTGCACCTGCTGGATCTGGGTAGCTGTGAGACGGACATAAGTCGGACCCGGGAAGGAGGTGGAGGCCAGTGTCTGTCTCTCTCTGCTCTGGGAAACGTCATCCTCGCCCTGGCCAACGGGGCCAAGCACGTACCCTACAGGTATGTCTGAAAACGGGGGACAAACGCTCGTGAATAATTAGTTTTTTTCACAATGCCAATCTGAATGTGTCTGTATTACGTCCTCTTTGTGTTTATCTTGTGAGTCTGTGTGTTTTGTCTGGCCTTTTTATCACTCTCTGTTGTTCTTCCCACCTCACAGGAAAAATCAATGAAGCCCTATTAGCCTATTTGGATGAGAGAGAAGTTGAGGGAAGAAGCGAAGCACCAACGTGGGAAGTTATTGATAGTGTTATGGTTCAGGGAAAGGGTGTATTCCGGCTTCAATGAGGGGAGGGGGTTTGGATTGTAATATAAAAGATTGGGTCTGTGAAAAGGACAATTTGGAATGAGATATTTTTCCTTGAGTCTCAGACAAGATCAGCTTTATTTATACACAGTATAGAGTAGGGTGGGCTTAATAAAAATGTTTCTAGTCTATTTCAAACTAGCTTTCATGGACCTTTCACACATTGCCCTACTTACAGACAGTACATGAGAAGGTAGTTGAAACAGAAAGTGGTAGTTGAAAGTGGGGTTCCATTGATGGTAAATGAGATCTCGTTCCCGCTGCCTTTTGCCTGTCTATAGCTAATCCTTTGGTACAGTTAGGAATGGTTGCTATGATCCTGGGAGGTTTAGGGGGGAGGGGGTTATGGCTACTAGGATCTGGTGCTGGTCCTTTTTTGGGGGGCTAACGAGGGGATTTTTGATGTATTATTCAGGGATAGCAAGCTCACCATGTTGCTGAGGGAATCTCTGGGCAACATCAACTGCCGAACCACCATGATAGCACACATCTCCGACTCACCAACCAATTACATGGAGACGCTCACCACCATGCAGCTGGCCTCGCGTATCCACCGCATGAGGAAGAAGAAATCCAAGGTAGTAAAATTTAAACAAGCTATTTCAAGGCTTCCTACTGGGCAAAAACTGGTTGAATCAACGTTATTTCCAAGTCATTTCAACAAAAAAATTCAATGTGATGACGTTGAATCAACATGGAAAACTGATTTGTTCCTCAAGCGTCCTTTGGTATCGCTCAATTAGAAAATGTCTGAATTGTTTGAATGATTTCCCAGGGTAATAATGACTCTGCCATAGAAATAATTAAATCTATAAAGTTAATCTGTATTTCTTACAAAGGAAGGACTGTTACAGCGATAATTGATCACTGTTCGTAATTCAGCTATTGAATCCCTACCGCAGACAAGATTTGAATGTGTGTTCTCTCTCCTGCTTATAGTATGCATCCAGCTCCTCTGGTGGCGAGAGTTCCTGCGAAGAGGGACAAATCCGCAAGCCACACTTGAGACCCTTCCACCCACGAACCGTGGCTCTTGACCCGGATATGCCCACATTGCTGTCTAGTGACCCGGACTACTCCTCCAGCAGTGAGCACTCCTGCGACACGGTCATCTACATCGGTCCTGGTGGGGCCACCATTTCAGACAGAGAGCTAAGCGACAATGAGGGCCCACCTTCCTTTGTTCCCATCATCCCCTCACTGAACAGGAAGCGCTGCAAAGACACCCAACGCCCGGAGGTGGAATACTTCAAGTGCAACACGTTTGCGGAGCTCCAAGAGAGACTGGAGTGCATCGATGGCAGCGAGGGCCCAGCTGCCTTCACTGGGGAGGGCAAGGGGGCACAAATAGCCCCAAGCACTCAAAGTGGGACTACCAAAAGCCCAGAGGAGGCTGTGTCCCCCAAGACTGTTAAATCCCCCTACCAAAAGCCCCTGATTAGCACAACAACCACCCACACAGCTCCCGCTATATCTGAGCAGGAACATTCCAAATTGTCCTCAGATGGAGGGGTCCCAGAGAGTCACAAACGGACAAGTGCAGATGGGGAGAAGGTTCTGGCCTGTGTGATTAAGCCCAGCAGGGTTTTGTTCCAAGACTCAGAGCCTGTGGTGCGAGAGAAGGTCTACCTCATCAAAGGACCTACTGTACCTAAGCCTTCTGCCTCTCCTTCTTTGCCAAGATCCTCCAGAACACACTCTCAGGGCCTGGATGCCATCTGCCGGGCACCCCCTGTGGGCATGAGTCAGCAGGCCCTAAGGCAAGATCAACCCGGGGGGTCCCCGGTCCTGGAGAGGGCCCATCATGGCAGGAGTCCCATGGAGGTGAGCCATCTTCGGGCAGCCTTGAGGGGCAGGTGCCTGGAGAGAGATATCCTGAGGACCACGATCACCCTGCAGCAACCTGTGGAGCTGAATGGGGAAGACGAGCTGGTGTTCACGGTGGTGGAGGACCTACCTATAGGCCTGGTCCCAGACAATGGGCGGCCCTCCAGCATCATCAGCTTTAACAGTGACTGCTCCCTTCAGGCCCTGGCCTCAGGCTCCCGTCCTGTCAGCATCATTAGCAGCATCAACGATGAGTTTGATGCTTACACGGCTCAAGAGTGTGCGTCTGGGGTGAGCTCAGCCTCACAGGAGAAGCTGTTTGCCGATCATGGTAACAGACAGTCTTCCATCAGCTCCTGGCCGAGCGAAGTGAGCGTGTGCTCGCTGGAGAGCGACGGCACCCATTCGACAAGCAGATTCTTACAGAGGGCTAAGTGCATGGCACCGGAGAACACCTCCATATTGTCCCCTCCTGCTATATTCCGTAGGGAGCCATTCTTGCAGCATGGTGCCAAGAGCTCCCTAAATGACAGTGGTGTCTGCTTCTCTGAGTTGGACAGTGACCCCGCCACCCCAAGCAAGCTCTCCCAAACTAAGTGCCCACCTTCTCCTGACTCTACCAAAGCATCTCTCAGAGCAAACTCTCTGAACACCTCAGCATCTTCTCAGATCCCACACCATGCTGTTCACTCCAGTCTTCCCAGGAAAACCAAGCCTACCTCATCAGTTGCCCCAAGCTGCAGCAGGCAAGAAGGCAAGCAAGACAACCTCTGGTTGCGAGGGGGCGGCCATTTGGATCCTAGAGCGACTGAATCCACTGTGGCGAGTAAGCCACCCAGAAATGGCATGAGTGGCCTCCCATCCAGGAAGCTGGGAGGAAACAGCAACAGTGTACCTCGACCGCCAAAGGCACAGATATCCTCCTCGACTCAGAGGGCGGTAGACGGTTGTGAGAAGTCCAGCAGCAAGAAAGCAGAGACCATGAGCAGGATGCCACAGCTCAGGCGAGGCGCCACCACTCTTGGAACAGTGTCAGTCCCCCACAGTTCCCCTGAATCAAAATGGGGCCGCGATGGCTCTTCAGGAACTGGTAGTCTGAGATTCTCCTCTTTGGGAAAGAGGGCAAATGGACAGAAAAGCAGCATGCTTCCAAAGTCTGGCTCTATCTCTCCTCCTGCTCCACCTGTTCGCAAATCAAGCCTCGATCAAAAGACAAGGATAGTCTTATCTCCTAGTGCCTTAAGGGCAGCCAGCGACGCTGCAAGGTCCTCATTACCTAAAACATCCGTCTCTGAGCAGGAATTTGATGTTCGATTCAGAGGGGATTTGTTTAGCTACAAAACATCCAGCTTGAAGGCTGACCATGGCTCAGCCAAGACAGCGTCAAGCCTGAAGACACGAGGAACCAAAGGCGATTCTGGAAGGTACTATGGTAGCCTGATGTCCTTGGAGAGAAGTGACAGTCTAAACTCAGTGAGGTCCAAACCTGGCCTGTCGAGAGAGAATAGTGTCAGTAGCTTAGGAGACAATGGAAAATCCAATAGATCACTGCCAAGACTTGGGGTCCCCACCTCCACTACTTCCACATCCACTGCTACCTCTCCCCTTTCCTCTACCACCTTTGCGATGACAAGCAAGTTGGGACAGCTTAAAGCTAATGTCAACCCCAGGGCCATAGTTGCCAGTGGATCAAAGGCTAGAACTTTGTCTGCCAGCAGTTCCAAGACCCTTAACTACTCCACCAAATCTGTTGACGCGCCAACCGCACGCAATGCCAGCCTACCTCCAACTGGGAAATCCCCAGCTCGTTCTTTGGCAGGGACCAATGGCAAGCCTGGCAGGGGAACTATCATGGGCACTAAGCAGGCCATCCGGGCTGCCAACAGCCGAGTTAGTGAGCTTGTGGCGGGAAGCCCAAGGAAACATCTAAGCAGGGGTTCAGGGGACAATGACAACGATAGCGGGGCAAGTGTCAGTGGGTCCCCTGTCAGCACGCCACTACCCTCGCCCTATAGTAAGATAACAGCCCCGCGGAGGCCCCAGCGTTACAGCAGCGGGCACGGTAGTGACAATAGCAGTGTGCTCAGTGGGGAGCTTCCACCGGCCATGGGTCGCACTGCACTCTTCTACCACAGTGGGGGCAGCAGCGGTTATGAGAGCATGATCCGGGACAGCGAGACCACAGGCAGCGCCTCGTCAGCCCATGACTCCATGAGCGAGAGCGGGGTGTCCACCTCCAATAGGAGTAGAGTGTCTAAATCACCCAAGAAGAGAGGCAATGGTGAGTATTAGTTACCCTGAGAGAGTTCTGGAACAATATCCAGACAGCTATACCACATCAAACACAACTCATGATCTCATAAACTTGTACTTGTGAAATAAGTGTTCTTTTATTTTATTTAGAGCCCCACAAGAATCCAATTTAACAATATACATATTCAAATCGTTTTTCTTTGATATCTGTAAAATACATTATTCATACGATATTTTCTCTAGCTTTCTCACTAGTAGATTATTTATGTTCTATTGAAAAGTGTTGCTAGGTGACAACCCTGGTGCTCAATACAACATTGCATGCACGCTGAAGCGAGTAAGAATGCATGTATTCATACACTCTAATGTCATGTATGAATTTGCCTTGCACATGGATATCTCACATATATATCTATTTTTCATAAACCTATGAATATATATTTCGATGTACAGTATGTACTCCACCTAGCATTGTCATGAATCTCTATTCAAGTGTGGTATCTGAAGTCACAGCATATCAGGCTGCAGTGTACACTCATAACAAGAATTCGGCCTATTCAGATGAATGTGCCCATCCTCCATAATTCATAACAGCAACAGATAGGGTCTAGTGCCTAATGCATATGTAATCAGTGCTAGCCGAAGGTTATGTGATCCCAGCTGGCTCTATGGAAGTCTGCTATCAGTCTGTATCTTGGCATGTTTTTGCCTCATGCATATTTCAAGGCAGCGGCGCACGTGCTAGGATATTCCTGGTGTGCATATCCAACTCCAATGAACAGCCGTACCCCGACTGATCACTCAATTCACCCACTTGCTCCAGGCCTCCAGCGGCGCCGTCTCATCCCTGCTCCCCTGCCGGACACCTCCTCCCTGGGCAGGAAGGCTGGCGTACCAGGCCAGTGGGTGGACCTGCCCCCCTTGGGTGGGACCCTGAAGGAGCCCTTCGAGATCAAGGTGTACGAGATTGACGACGTGGAGCGGCTGCAGTGGAGGCGAGAGGGTGCCACGGGGACAGAGGTTAGAGATTCTCCATCTGCTTGCTTCTTGGCATTCTAAATGCTTCTTGGCATTCTAAATGCTTCCTGGCATTCTAAAGTGGTGTGTGTGTGTGTGTGTGCGTGCGTGTGTGTACACAAATTAACCAGACTGTAAACTCCAGAATGTTTTGACTGATTTGTGTGGGAATGTTATTTTATTTGCTTGTTTTCATCTCCTTACTTGCTTAGATGTTGTGCACGCTACTAGTTGGTCAGGTGCCACACCTGTTCACCTCTTGACCTCACCAAAGGACAAAACTTCAAAGAATTTCCCTCCAGTAATTTTCTACTTTATAAATAGCATTTTAAGATTATCACGGCTGCGTAACAAGCATGGATCCACTTCGCAGTGGGCTAATATTAAGGGGGACAGTCCAGTTCATCAGCCTCAACTGAACATGCCCCAGATTAAAAAGCAAGGCTGCCTAAACTGTCTCAAACCCCTAAATCCATCCACTACTAAGGGTGGAGGAAGCCCAATGAGGAAGAGGGGAAACTAGGGGTGGAGGAGCCAGTGATGAATGAAGGTTGGATCTGCTATCTGGGCCCTCGCCTGATTTCTCTTTATGGGCCTCTCCACTCTCCATGTCCACGGGTCATTAACCATTCCCACCAGTGGGACCCAGTGAATAGTTTAGGACCAAGTTACCCAGTGAATAGTTTAGGACCCAGTCACCCAGCAAATAGTGTAGGAACCAGTCACCCAGCAAATAATGTACGACTTAGTCATCCAGCGAATAATGTAGGACCCAGTCACCCAGCGAATAGTGTAGCGGGTAAAATATATTAATTCTGCCTGATGGTACTTTGATTTATTTTCAATTAGGAAAAGATGATCTTCAATTCGTCTTTTAGAGCCTGTCATCCTGAGCTCCCTAAAATGAAGTATTTTAAGTGTGTGTGTGTGTGTGCATGTAACTGTGTGTGTGTGTGTGTTTGTGTGATTAATTGCATTTCAAAGTGCATCCATTTAGATTGTGTATTATCTTTGCATTAGCAAATGTTGATAATGTCCTTTTTTCTGTTCTCTCCCTCTCTCATCTCGCAGCCATTCCAGGATGTGGAAAAGGTATGTTCATTAAACTCGATGGATGCGCCTTGATTATTAGATCACATGCTAAAATGGAAGATGCATGAAGCATGGAATTAATTCATTCTGCTATGCCATTCTGCTATGTGGCACAAATGTGTCCAAAAACTAGTTTTGTGCAAAGCCAATAGTGCAAAAGCAATTGACCTCCCTTGTAGTGATAAAACACAACAGTTCCAACTAGCAGTCCCTCCAGGATTTCGAGGTGTTTTTTTCTTTTTTTTTTCTGCGGGCTAAAATGCTTGATTTTACTGCTGCAATTCTGACATTTTTCATGTCATTTGCGAGGATTTTGTCAAATTTGTCACGAAATTGCGCTGACAGGGGGGAAATGTTTGTTGACCTGGGTCTTGATTGAACCACTTTATGCGGTAAAAGTGTGGTGATTGGTTAAAATTGCAAGCCCTCTTTTTGTAGTGCAATGATGGGACAGTTTTATGCAGTAATTTTGGATGATTTGACTGTTTTATGTGATCACAGAATCCTGGAGGGACTGAACTAGGAATAATCTGTTGTGTTATTCTACCTTTCAATAACTTGTTTCTGGTGGACTATGTCTACACCCAATCCCTGAGCTCAACGTTTTCCTGGAGATTAAAGCGCGAGATTAGCGTGGATGCTAATTTTATTTATCCTAATTAACCCCGCCAATGGACAGGTTAGTACCCACAGGTTAGCCGCTCTTGATTCCATTTTGAATAATCTCCTGCGTGTGAGCCTCCTCACAGCAGAAGCGTCCGAATAGAAGCGTCCGAAAAATCGTTGAATCCGGCTAAAGATACTCCTCCGTCTGGCTCTCTCTCTCTCTCTCTCTCGCTCTTTCTCTCGCTCTGTTTACTTCCCTCCCTCCATCCGAGCCAGGGATTCTCCAAAGCTCCTTTCCTCCACTCGTCTTTTCTCTCTCTGCTCACTCCATTCATCCTTACCGTTTGCTCTCCCAGGGCCTGCTGTACTTCAATGCAAGGTTGAGGATGCTGGAGAAGAGGCAACAGCAGATCAGGGAGCTGAGGGCCAAGCACGAGAGGTTGAGGGGGGAACTGGAGGATGCCAAGAGCAGGCTGATGCTGGACCCCTGCAAGTGGAGCGGAGAGTGTGAGTAGCCTACTGCAGAAATCTGGTGTGCTATTTAAAGTGTGCTTAAAGTGTACCACCTTGTTTTGTAACTGGGTTGTGTTAAAGATGGACTTTTATCCAACTGTCAGAGCAGCAGTCAGGTATTCTATTCTACACTACATGGCCAAAAGGATGTGGACACCCCTTCAAATTAGTGGAGTTGGCTATTTCAGCCACTCCCGTTGCTGACAGGTGTGTAAAATCGAGCACACAGCCATGCAATCTCCATAGACAACATTGGCAGTAGAATGGCCCGTACTGAAGAGCTCAGTGACTTTCAACGTGGCACCGTCATAGGATGCCACCTTTCCAACAAGTCAGTTCGTCAAATTTCTGCCCAGCTAGAGCTGCTTTTATTGTGAAGTGGAAACGTCTAGGAGCAACAACGGCTCAGCCGCGAAGTGGTAGGCCACACAAGCTCACAGAATGGGACCGGCGAGTGCTGAAGCGCATAAAGATTGTCTATCACCAGTTGCAACACTCACTACAGAGTTCCAAACTGCCTCTGGTAGCAACATCAGCACAATAACTGTTCGTCGGGAACTTCATGAAATGGGTTTCCATGGCCGAGTAACTGCACACAAGCCTAAGATCACTATGCGCAATGCCAAGTGTCGGCTGGAGTGGTGTAAAGCTCACCGCCATTGGACTCTGGAGCAGTGGAAATGTGTTCTCTGGATTGATGAATCACGCTTCACCATCGAATCTGGGTTTAGCGGATGCCAGGTGAACGCTACCTGCCCGAATGCATAGTGCCAACTGTAAAGTTTGGTGGAGGAGGAATAATGGTCTGAGGCAGTTTTTCATGGTTCGGGCTAGGCCCCTTAGTTCCAGTGAAGGGAAATCTTAACGCTACAGCATACAATGACATTCTAGACAATTCTGTGCTTCCAAGTTTGTGGCAACAGTTTGGGGAAGGCCTTTTCCTGTTTCAGCATGACAATGCCCCCGTGCACAAAGCGAGGTCCATACAGAACTGGTTTGTTGAGATCGGTGTGGAAGAACTTGACTGACCTGCACAGAACCCTGACCTCAACCCCATTGAACACCTTTGGGATGAATTGGATCCTAATCGCCCAACATCAGTGCCAACCTCACTAATGCTCTTGTGGCTGAATGGAAGCAAGTCCCAACATCTAGTGGAAAGCCTTCCCAGAAGAGTGGAGGCTGTTATAGCAGCAAAGGGGGGACCAACTCCATATTAATGCCCATGATTTTGGAATGAGATGTCCGACGAGCAGGTGTCCACATACTTTTGGCCATGTAGTGTATCTATTGTTTGCTAATGTCTTTACAAATGACTTGAAACTTAGCTTTGTGCTAATGAATAAACCATTGACTGCTTCTCTTAGGGAGATGTATACCCCTTTAGTCACTCGTTGTGACCACTCTCACGCTCAGCTTTCCTACATTTAGCCTCTCCGAGGCTATTGTTAGTGGACAACAAAGTTGTGTAACTAGCTAGCGATTCCACATCAGAGTATCACAGTGCTGCCTGGCTGTGCTAGCCTCTGTTAGAGTTGAGACCCCATCTTGAACATAATAGTAAACAAACCCCTCCTACACTGTAGGAGCAGCTAATCTCCCAAGCTCTTCAATATGACATCTGCACCCAGTTAATTGCAATGTTCCCTATGCCCTATGGCAGTGCCATTGCACTCAATGAAACGTGGACAAAATGTATTGTGCAGGTGTCAAGGAAATGTTTGTGGTTGGACCTCATTATGACCTTCTAGTTAACGCTACTTGTGGTCCATTTTGGGCCAACAGCTGAAACCACTCTCGCATACATAAACACTAACATTGACAAAGGAAGCGACGTCGGCCCATAGCTTTGTATTTTTTATGGGTTTGATTCTCTTAGGGTCCTTTCTAGAGTAAACTGTTAAAGTGGTAACAACTATTTTCAGCCAGTGTCAACATGGGAAAACACTTTTAGGGAGGCACACAAACTAAAGGCAAGCAAGTGGATCCGTTCTCCAACCCCCAAATAGACAAACTGGCGGAACAAGGAGTCTATTTCCAGTTGAGTGGTGCAGGTCGCCCGAAGGTTCCCCAGAGAAGATCCCTGCCTTTCTAGCTGAGCTCTATCCATTATCATCTATTTCTGAAAGCTTCTTAACACACCAAACACCTCCAGGTCTTCGGCAAGGGAAAGAGGCCACAGTATTTTGGGAGTATAATGATAAATAATACTGTTACTGTTACGCCTGAGAATATTACAAAAGTAAACGGCCGAAGGGAATCAGGAATCACATTTATGTCACTTTTTTTAACGTGCCCGTTTCTGAAGTTCCATTTTTATTTGAGTAAAGGGACATGAAGAAACACAGAGACCCACAAAGGTAGCTGAATTCAAAAGTAACCCACCTCATGACCTTACTAGGGAAATAGAGGAAGAGAAAAAGCCTTTTGAAATCCTTGTCTTTGCAAAGACCCTGTGCGTGTGTTCTCACGTGTGCAGGCGGGTTGGGGGTGGTATGTGTACCGGTATGCGTCTTGAAATCAATAAGGCATTATTTTCCCTCAGCCACATCTCCAATCTCTATTTCCCTGAGATGTTTCCCATTGGTTTAGGGACCGCCCGTTGGTCTGAGCCCGTGATGGGAGCAGTCAAGCTATATAAATCATTATTTCATTCTTTTCATGTTGTGATTATGAGGGTAGTGTGTCTTGAGCAGCTTCCATCAGACATCCCATCATATCCAGCCCTGTCAAAGACATGTCATCATCAATCTTCATGTACCTGTATGACTTTTAAAGCTGTGAAAGGTGTGACGATGGATGAGCGGTCACAGTGGAGCCACACAGTTACAGAGAATAGTAGAAGTAGTGTATCACATAGTGAGCCGCCTTGTTTATAGTGCATCATGGGATGCATGATAGCAGGCTTGGGGTCAATTCCAATAAACTCTCTGTCTCATTCATTAGTTGGTAACATGTTAGTATAGGTGGCCTACATTGAGAAGTCATTGAAAGTAGCCCTTTTTAAAAATTATTTAATTGGAATTTTAGTTTACTTCCTGAATTGACCCCAACACTGACTTATTGTGCCTATGATCACCCAATATAATGATAGTGCATTAAGATAAGCTTTTTACCACAGATATGGAAATTCCCTGTATCTACATGATGAATGGTCATCTAAATATCAAGAGTGGCTACATCTTTTATCTGTGTTGTTTGATTCTGTACATCTAATGGCGGTAGCTACTTCATCACTAATGCTAATCTCTCCTTCTTTTTATCTCTATCTCTCTCTCTCTCTCTTCTCTCTCTCTCTCTCTCTCTCTCTCTCTCTCTCTCTCTCTCTCTCTCTCTCTCTCTCTCTCGCTCTCTCTCTCCCTCTCTCTCTTCTCTCTCTCTCTCTCTCTCTCTCTCTCTCTCTCTCTCTCTCTCTCTCTCTCTCTCTCTCTCTCTCTCTCTCACCTTCCCCCCATAGTTGAGGTGGACCCGGATCTGGACAAAGAGTCCCAGGAGTACCTGGAGGCTTTGGAGCAGGTCACGGGCGAGCTGGAGTACTGTGTCAACCTATGCAAGTCGCGTGTCATGATGGAGACCTGCTTCGACATCGTGGTGTCGGCATCCGCCGTCGCGCAAGGGGGGCAACAGAAAGGAGGTGTGGAGGTGTGAGAAAGCGAGAGCAAGTGAGAGAAAGTTGATGTGAAAGGTCAACGGAGCAAAACAATTGGTTTCCAAAAAATCAAATGAAGGTCTCTTATTTCAGAGACTGATAATAGAGTCAAAGGAGGAGAGAAGGCCAATGGGAAAGAGGACTAACGTGAAAGTCAACCGGTGTAGGTTACAGAGGTTACCATATAAAGAGGATGGCTGTTCCTCCATAAAGGAGAATGTGTACTACTTGTACAGTAGAGAAAACCTGGCTTCAATCAGAGTACAATTAAACTGAACTTTGGACAAACTGTCTACGTTTCCTGTGGGAGGAAGGATAGCTCTAACCAAGGATGACTGAACACCTTTGTCACCGTCACCAGAAAGTGCCTTGATCTGACTGATTCCAAGGGAATATCATTTTTTTTCTGATCAGTGCTAGTCTTAAAAACCAGCTTACCTGAGCAAACTCTAAACGTATTCCTTATGAGAAAATTTGTATTTTGTATTGTAATGTTGTACAGTGTATTTATATGATTACAAAGTATGTAAAAAAAAGTATCTTTTTGGGTATGATGAAAAAACAAACCATGAATAAAATGAGAGAAAAGCAATAAGTTGATCATTATTGCATACACAAACCTTTGCCTTTTTTGTGTTCAAAAATGTTTTACAGCCTTCTACGCCAGTGGTGAGAAGTTCTGTTGGCCAATGAGTTTCCTTTGGGTTAGAACAAATGTTACGCAAACGTTTATATCCGTTCCGAATGTCTGCGATAGTAGAAGGCTGTCAGGTTTGATTTCAGCTCAAAACTGACTTGCGGTTGGTTATAAGCTCAGTTGCAGTCAATTGCGCAGAAACATCTACAATCCACAGGGAATGGCACTGTCTCTTATAGTTACTGTCATCTTGCGAGATTCTGATCTGCAAAGAGAGACAGAGAAAGACATTCCCAAAGGTCTTTGCAGAAGTCTTTGACCTTGTGGCGTTTAAGTGATGTGACCGGTGGCAGCTCGTAAATCAGCCAGTTGCCATTTAAGTGCCCAAGACGTGATTCAATGCCCAGTTCTGCAGTGCGGTTAAAGGGAACAATGTTGAAAATCTGTGCCAGATTTTGGACACAATATCAATAAGTTCTACCTGCTTGCAATGTTGGGGTATATTGCAATTTAATTCCAGTTAATTCAAATATTGTATTAGTTTTGAAAGCTACCCTTTTCATAAAATATGTGAATTTATCAAACATTTCCCTTATAACAAGTCAAGTTCGGAGCTGGATTGGTGATGGAATTGACCCAACTCTAGCCGAGGCATTTGTCATGGATGTCCATGTGAGTGAACACACAAAATATGAATGAGGTTTGAAATGTATGACTATAACTTGTTTCAATCAAGTGGCTATGTGAAGGAAGCACAATGTGATGTCTGTCTCCATAAGGGTTGGAGGTAAGAAGCCAAAAGGATGACCGGCCAACAGCCAATGATATGAGGGAACTAGTTCTGACTATGCATTCCAACCCCTTTTCACCCACCAATGTGCAGTGAGCCTTATACCACAAATACCACAGTGTTGAGTAATTCACGATATAGATGTTACACTGTGTCCTGTGGCTCTCCTGTCCTTTTTGTCCTAAATGCTGAATGTTGGTCTTCATGCAAGCCCTATGTTATTAAGTCATCCATCTCTGAGAACTTCTCTAGAGTCGTATCAATGGGCTCAATGGGCCAGCTAGGGCATCGATGCATTGCATTTCCCTCTGGACTGTCAAGAAGTCAATCTTTTACCTCTGTTGCTTTATATGTCCATGTTAAATTGTGTTAAATTACCTTGGTTAAGAGGTTGAAACCATCTAGTGAAAATGTACTCTTCCTTTGTCCTACCATGGAGGAATTCTCAGGCCCTTTTTTAAAAAACGTTTTTGAAGTTGCTGCATGAGATCATTCTTCTTTTGTAACATGCCTTGGTATTATTTTATATGGTAGTCTGTGGTTTTTACTTACCAGTTAGAAAAAACGTTTTGCCAAACAAACACATTTCTAAGACGTGTTGACCTGGTGATGTACAGTGGGGAGAACAAGTATTTGATACACTGCCGATTGTGCAGGTTTTCCTACCTACAAAGCATGTAGAGGTCTGTAATTTTTATCATAGGTACACTTCAACTGTGAGAGACGGAATCTAAAACAAAAATCCAGAAAATCACATTGTATGATTTTTAAGTAATTAATTAGCATTTTATTGCATGACATAAGTATTTGATACATCAGAAAAGCAGAACTTAATATTTGGTACAGAAATCTTTGTTTGCAATTACAGAGATCATACGTTTCCTGTAGGTCTTAACCAGGTTTGCACACACTGCAGCAGACCTTCTCCAGATCCTTCAGGTTTCGGGGCTGTCGCTGGGCAATACGGACTTTCAGCTCCCTCCAAAGATTTTCTATTGGGTTCAGGTCTGGAGACTGGCTAGGCCACTCCAGGACCTTGAGATGCTTCTTACGGAGCCACTCCTTAGTTGCCCTGGCTGTGTGTTTCGGGTCGTTGTCATGCTGGAAGACCCAGCCACGACCCATCTTCAATGCTCTTACTGAGGGAAGGAGGTTGTTGGCCAAGATCTCGCGATACATGGCCCCATCCATCCTCCCCTCAATACGGTGCAGTCGTCCTGTCCCCTTTGCAGAAAAGCATCCCCAAAGAATGATGTTTCCACCTCCATGCTTCACGGTTGGGGTGGTGTTCTTGGGGTTGTACTCATCCTTCTTCTTCCTCCAAACACGGCGAGTGGAGTTTAGACCAAAAAGCTCTATTTTTGTCTCATCAGACCACATGACCTTCTCCCATTCCTCCTCTGGATCATCCAGATGGTCATTGGCAAACTTCAGACGGGCCTGGACATGCGCTGGCTTGAGCAGGGGGACCTTGCGTACGCTGCAGGATTTTAATCCATGACGGCGTAGTGTGTTACTAATGGTTTTCTTTGAGACTGTGGTCCCAGCTCTCTTCAGGTCATTCACCAGGTCCTGTCGTGTAGTTTTGGACTGATCCCTCACCTTCCTCATGATCATTGATGCCCCACGAGGTGAGATCTTGCATGGAGCCCCAGACCGAGGGTGATTGACCCTCATCTTGAACTTCTTCCATTTTCTAATAATTGCGCCAACAGTTGTTGCCTTCTCACCAAGCTGCTTGCCTATTGTCCTGTAGCCCATGTCCTACAGCTCTCTGGTCTTGGCCATTGTGGAGAAGTTGGAGTCTGTTTGATTGAGGGTGTCTTTTATACAGGTAACGAGTTCAAACAGGTGCAGTTAATACAGGTAATGAGTGGAGAACAGGAGGGCTTCTTAAAGAAAAACTAACAGGTCTGTGAGAGCCGGAATTCTTACTGGTTGGTAGGTGATCAAATACTTATGTCATGCAATAAAATGCAAATTAATTACTTAAAAATCATACAATGTGATTTTCTGGATTTTTGTTTTAGATTCCATCTCTCACAGTTGAAGTGTACCTATGATAAAAATGACAGACCTCTACATGCTTTGTAAGTAGGAAAACCTGCAAAATCGGCAGTGTATCAAATACTTGTTCTCCGCACTGTAAGATCTTTAATATGTAAACCCTTTTTCCTATTGTCTTTGGTTTTATACTGTACAGTTTTCTAATCATTTGTAAAAAGGAAAAATAACGGAAATGTACAGTATTGCAGTTTGCGTTGACTCATACGTGTCAATAAAGGATTTGAATCCTCTTGTTTATAGTAGACTGTGGAAATCGAAGTTATCGACTTATTTTCCACCTCTAATACAGCAGAAACATTCTGAGTGAACCATAAGTGTGATTTCCTTTATCTGCAATTGATTACATTTGGGCCTAAGAGTACAATTTATACTTTGTGTCACATCCATATCATGGGCAAGCATCCTATCTACATCAAACAACATTATCTCTCTATGCTAGCATTTTCAGAATATTTGAAATTATCTTGCTGATCAATTTTCCCAAGCACCTGGAAGCGTTTGCATATGGGACCAGAGTAGAGAATGCACATGCTGCGTACACGAAGCCCCGCTGTTTTTATAATTAGTCATACAGGACCCAGCCACAGTCTGTCTGCTAATTGCTCAAATGTACAGTGTACTGTATGATAGGGTCTGAATACGCTAGCTTCTAGGGCCCTGTTCGAATACTGTAGAAATGCATCCTTCCTTCCTTGATTCCTTGAGGTAAGAACAGATCTGTAAGCGATTGGATAGGTGTAGGAAAGGTTACCACCCAATTACTTTCACAAATCCAACCAATTCAGATCTGTGATTACTTAAAGGAAGGGAAGGAAGGATGCATTTCTGAAGTTTTCCAACAGGGCCCGTGATATGCACCCAGAGAACCCATGGTATCAATCCGCTAATGCTACAAATTGATTTTTCTTCTCTCAGAGAGATGGCATTGCCATTCATCACATCCAAAAACACTCTGACTGATTTTCACTTGCTAGGTACATCCGAAAAGTTAGAGGATTCACTACAGTTAAGTTTTAAGATTCACATTCTTGAAAACAGACTGGCCAAAGGAAGCGCAATTTATAGTATTAATGTGGCTGTTTGCTTTACCTCACAGGGGATTCGAATGGAGTACATCTCTGCCACAGTTGTCGTTTCTGCAGTTAGATGCGCATATGGAAGTTAACGTGGTTTGCTTTCAAGGCAAAAAGACAGCAGCCTTTTCTCTAAATGCTGAGTTTTTGATTTCCAAATGCAGCAGGGAAATGTTGGCTGACACATACTGCCCTCTCTTTCCCTTCTATATCGGAGTGTACATGAGACGTTCATTTAATGGTCCACTCCTCGGGCAAAACAAAGGTTGAGTTTCGTTTTCTTTTATGGGGATCCAGTGTGCACTGCTGCTCCGATACGAAGCCAAGCAAACTGTATCCTCTGTATATAAACCAACGTGTGATAAAATGTTTTATCAAGGTGACAGATAGTATGCTTGTCTCGATACAGCTCATAAACAAAATGTACAGCATTTAAAGGGTGACTGCACTTCCTGATTTGGCCTCGTTTTAGATTTGGTTCATTAAGAAATGCTAACGGCCATGACTGAATTCAAAGAATAGTTGGTTTTGGGGGTGTGGTTTGATGTGGGTGTCTCGTGTGTGTGTTCGCGGGTGTGAAGAGTTAGCCAAATTATTTCGGCAATTCGCTTTAGCCGGCTGGTGTATGACCGTGGCAAAGTTAGTTTGACTTTGGATAGCCTGTCTCCGGGGCTAGTTCGGGACCGTCAATAAATTACACAATGTAAATGAGAATATTTTCATGTTGCACACCTTTTCATTTTCTCAAATGCTTTCAATTGTTTTGTTTGTCCCATTTGAGCCACCGTAGCAACAAAATAGCTAGAAACATTTCCTCAAAATAGTCAGAATTAATCTAAGATAAATCAAGAAATCTGTCATTTATTTTAATTTAATTTTACAATATATTTGTTGGCATTTTTTACAATTTAACGATCATCAGCAAAATATTACACAGATAATGCCCTGTTATTCCTTCCACCTACACATAACAGCAGGCTACATGGGAGCACATCGTGCAACACCCTTCCCTCCCCGACACATGAACACCCCCCTCCCTCCCCTCAACCGGTATTAGCTTCAATGATTAACAACAACAAAATGAAACAGAATGACTGTCACATCCAATGCTAGAAAATAAATTATTAAACGCAAAAACAAATAACAATAATAATAATAATAATAATAATACATTAATGAAGAACATAATAATGAGGCAGCTAAGGTGACGACTCAATAAACTGCTGAACGTCCTCCCAGACATCAGCAAATTCAAAGGGTTTATTATGTAAATTGTACATTATTTTCCCCAGATGGAATATAGGAAGTTAGTTCTTTTAGCCACATCTGCTTGTTTGGCGGAGTGTCACTCTTCCATATAAAAGCTGTGCATTTATTGGCTGCAATGACTGCCAATTTAATGAATCTGGTTTTGCTACCAATATTAACTGGTAGAACAGAGTCATCTCCAATATTAACTGGTAGAACAGAGTCATCTCCAAGAAGAATAAGGGAAGGATCTAGTGGTACAGTCATATTAGTGACCTGTGATAACATCTGAATAATGTCTTCCCAATAATTGCCTAGTTCAGGGCAGGAAAAAAACATATGCATAAGTGTGCCCACCCCCTTTTTACACCTTGGGCAACATTTTGAATATTTTGAATTGATCTTATACAGTCTCTCTGGTGTAAAGTAGACCCTATGTAAAACATTGAATTGCATCAACTTGTGCCTTGTGTTAAATGAAAGACGCTGAGCGTCTAAAAAGAGCTTTCCCCATTTCTCATCCTCAAAAATGAGACCACGGTCATCATGCCACTTCATGCAAGCCTTCAGAGCTTCATCATTCCCCAACAGAGCTTGAAGATTAGTGTATGTAACCGGTGTGAAATGGCTAGCTAGTTAGCGGTGCGCACTAGTAGCGTTTCAATCGGTGACGTCACTCGCTCGGAGACCATGAAGTAGTTGTTTCCCTTGCTCTGCAAGGGCTGCGGCTTTTGTGGAGCGACGGGTAACAGTGCTTCGAGGGTGACTGTTGTCGATGTGTGCAGAGGGTCTCTGGTTCAAGCCCAGGTAGGGGCGAGGAGAGGGACGGAAGCAACACTGTTACATGTACATGTAAGAAATGAAACCTTTTACCTCTTTCCTCCCCAGCCACAGTTTACTCATGGGCTGAATCCTACCTCCCTGTTGAATGGCAATATAATGCCTAACATGTAGGTACTTGAAGAAATGAGTTTGAGGTAACTGAAAATGTTGTTGAAAGGATAGTAGTTCACCTTCTCTATACAGATGACCAAATGTTTTAATTCCTTTGTTGAACCAAGAAAATGTAATACCATCTCTCAGGGCGTTGGGTAAGATGGGGGTTATTATAGAAAGGTGTTTGTTCATATAATAATAATATGCCATTTAGCAGACGCTTTTATCCAAAGCGACTTACAGTCATGCGTGCATACATTTTTGTGTATGGGTGGTCCCGGGGATCGAACCCACTACCTTGGCGTTACAAGCGCCGTGCTCTACCAGCTGAGCTACAGAGGACCACCATATATAGATCTATGCCCTTCTGTTTGTTTACAGACTTCAATCCATATATTTAGTGTTTTTAATTAAAGGGTTGTTTATGAGACCTAGCAAAGCTTTAGGTGGGCTAATATAAGGTATAGATGCCAATGAAACAGAGGAAAGACACTCTTCCTCTATCTGTCTCCAAGAGGGCGCCGGAGAAGATGGCTGCCGTTTTACAGCCCTGTAACCAATTGTACTATTCTGTGTGTTTTTTCGCGTTATTTGTAATTTATTTTGTACATAATGTTTCTGCCATCGTCTCTTATAACCAAAAAGAGCTTCTGGATATCAGGACAGCGATTACTCACCTTATATTGGACAAACATTTTTTCTTCAACGAGGCGGCCGCGAAGGATATCCTACAGACACCCGACAAGGCCCAGAGATATCGTGGACGTAGATATCGTGGACGTAGGTCGGGGTGCCTTGTAAGGATCCGACGGCGAGCGAGTAAACTGCCTCTCCCATCATTCCTATTAGCCAATCTTCAATCGTTTGACAATAAATGGGATGACCTAAGATTACGGTTACATTAAAAACTGTAATATCTTATGTTTCACAGAATCGTGGCTGAACGACGACATGGACAACATACAGCTAGTGGCCTATATGCTACATCGGCAGGATAGAACGGCTGACTCCGGTAAGACAAGGGGTGGCGGTCTGTGTATATTTGTAAACAACAGCTGGTGCACAAAATCAAATACTAAGGAAGTCTCGAGGTTTTGCTCGCCTGAGGTAGAGTATCTTATGATAAGCTGTAGACCACACTATTTACCAAGAGAGTTTTAATCTATATTTTTCATAGCTGTCTATTTACCACCACAAACCAATGCTGGCATTAAGATTGCACTGAATGAGCTGTATAAGGCCATAAGTCAACAGGAAAACGCTCATCCAGAGGCAGCGCTCCTAGTGGCCGGGGACTTTAATGCAGGGAAACTTAAATCCGTTCTACCTAATTTCTACCAGCATGTTAAATGTGCAACCAGAGGGAAAAAAACTCTAGACCACCTTTACTCCACACACAGAGACGCATACAAAGCTCTCCCTCGCCCTCCATTTGGCAAATCTGACCATAACTCTATCCTCCTGATTCCTGCTTATAAGCAAAAACTAAAGCAGGAAGCACCAGTGACTCGTTTAATAAAAAAGTGGTCAGATGACGCAGATGCTAAGCTACAGGACTGTTTTGCTAGCACAGACTGGAACATGTTCCGGGATTCTTCAGATAGCATTGAGGAGTACACCACATCAGTCACTGACTTCATCAATAAGTGTATCGATGATGTCGTCCCCACAGTGACCGTACATACATACCCCAACCAGAAGCCATGGATTACAGGCAACATCCACACTGAGCTAAAGGGAAGAGCTCCCGCTTTCAAGGAGTGCGACTCTAACCCGGACGCTTGTAAGAAATCCCGCTATGCCCTCCGACGAACCATCAAACAGGCAAAGAGTCAATACAGGACTAAGATTGAATCGTACTACACCGGATCTGACGCTTGTCGGATGTGGCAGGGCTTGAAAACTATTACAGACTACAAAGGGAAGCACAGCCGCGAGCTGCCCAATGACACAAGACTTCCAGACGAGCTAAACCACTTCTATGCTCGCTTCGAGGCAAGCAACACTGAATCAAGCATGAGAGCACCAGCTGTTCCGGATGACTATGTGATCACGCTCTCCGTAGCCGATGTGAGTAAGACTTTTAAGCAGGTCAACATTCACAAGGCCGCAGGGCCAGACGGATTACCAGGACGTGTACTCCGAGCATGTGCTGACCAACTGGCAAGTGTCTTCACTGACATTTTCAATTTTCAATGTCCCTGACTGAGTCTGTAATACCAACATGTTTCAAGCAGACCACCATAGTCCCCATGCCCAAGGACACTAAGATAACCTGCCTAAATGACTACCGACCTGTAGCACCGACATCTGTAGCCATGAAGTGCTTTGAAAGGCTGGTCATGGCTCACATCAACACCATTATCCCAGAAACCCTAGACCCACTCCAATTTGCATACCGCCCCAACAGATCCACAGATGATGCAATCTCTATTGTACTCCACACTGCCCTTTCCCACCTGGACAATAGGAACACCTACGTGAGAATGCTATTCATTGACTACAGCTCAGCATTCAACACCATAGTGCCCTCAAAGCTCATCACTAAGCTAAGGATCCTGGGACTAAACACCTCCCTCTGCAACTGGATCCTGGACTTCCTGACGGGCCGCCCCCAGGTGGTAAGGGTAGGTAACGACACATCTGCCACACTGATCCTCAACACGGGGGCCCCTCAAGGGTGCGTGCTCAGTCTCCTCCTGTACTCCCTGTTCACCCATGACTGCATGGCCAGGCACGACTCCAACACCATCATTAAGTTTGCCGACGACACAACAGTGGTAGGCCTGATCACCGACAACAATGAGACAGCCTATAGGGAGGAGGTCAGAGACCTGGCCGTGTGGTGCCAGGACAACAACCTCTCCCTCAACGTGACCAAGACAAAGGAGATGATGTGGACTACAGGAAAAAAAAGTGGACTGAGCACGCCCCCATTCTCATCGACGGGGCTGTAGTGAAACAGGTTGAGAGCTTCAAGTTCCTTGGTGTCCACATCACCAACGAACTATCATGGTCCAAACACACCAAGACAGTCGTGAAGAGGGCACGACAAAGCCTATTCGCCCTCAGGAGACTGAAAAGATTTGGCATGGGTCCTCAGATCCTCAAAAAATTATACAGCTGCACCATCGAGCGGATCCTGACTGGTTGCATCACCACCTGGTATGGCAACTGCTTGGCCTCCGACCGCAAGGAACTACAGAGGGTAGTGCGTACGGCCCAGTACATCACTGGGGCCAAGCTTCCTGCCATTCAGGACCTCTATACCAGGGTCAGTGTCAGAGGAAGGCCCTCAAAATTGTCAAAGACTCCAGCCACCCTAGTCATAGACTGTTCTCTCTGCTACTGCATGGCAAGCGGTACCGGAGTGCCAAGTCTAGGTCCAAAAGACTTCTCAACAGCTTCTACCCCCAAGCCAGAAGACTCCTGAACAGCTAATCATGGCGACTATTTGTACTGCCCCCCACCCCATCTTTTTACGCTGCTGCTACTCTGTTATTTATTTATGCATAGTCACTTTAACTCTACCCACATGTACATATTACTTCAACTACCTCAACTAGCCGGTGCCCCCGCACATTGACTCTGCACCGGTACCCCCCTGTATATACAGTGAGGGAAAAAAGTATTTGATCCCCTGCTGATTTTGTACGTTTGCCCACTGACAAAGACATGATCAGTCTATAATTTTAACGGTAGGTTTATTTGAACAATGAGAGACAGAATAACAACAGAAAAATCCAGAAAAACACATGTAAAAATTTTTATAAATTGATTTGCATTTTAATGAGGGAAATAAGTATTTGACCCCTCTGCAAAACATGACTTAGTACTTGGTGGCAAAACCCTTGTTGGCAATAACAGGTCAGACGTTTCTTTTAGTTGGCCACCAGGTTTTTACACATCTCAGGAGGGATTTTGTCCCACTCCTCTTTGCAGATCTTCTCCAAGTCATTAAGGTGTCGAGGCTGACGTTTAGCAACTCGAACCTTCAGCTCCCTCCACACATTTTCTATGGGATTAAGGTCTGGAGACTGGCTAGGCCACTCCAGGACCTTAATGTGCTTCTTCTTGAGCCACTCCTTTGTTGCCTTGGCCGTGTGTTTTGGGTCATTGTCATGCTGGAATACCCATCCACGACCCATTTTCAATGCCCTGGCTGAGGGAAGGAGGTTCTCACCCAAGATTTGACGGTACATGGCCCCGTCCATCGTCCCTTTGATGCGGCGAAGTTGTCCTGTCCCCCCAAATCATAATGTTTCCACCTCCATGTTTGACGGTGGGGATGGTGTTCTTGGGGTCATAGGCAGCATTCCTCCTCCTCCAAACACGGCGAGTTGAGTTTATGCCAAAGAGCTCCATTTTGGTCTCATCTGACCACAACACTTTCACCCAGTTCTCCTCTGAATCATTCAGATGTTCATTGGCAAACTTCAGACGGCCCTGTATATGTGCTTTCTTGAGCAGGGGGACCTTGCGGGCGCTGCAGGATTTCAGTCCTTCACGGCGTAGTGTGTTACCAATTGTTTTCTTGGTGACTATGGTCCCAGCTGCCTTGAGATCATTGACAAGATCCTCCCGTGTAGTTCTGGGCTGATTCCTCACCGTTCTCATGATCATTGCAACTCCACGAGGTGAGATCTTGCATGGAGCCCCAGGCCGAGGGAGATTGACACTTCTTTTGTGTTTCTTCCATTTGCGAATAATCGCACCAGCTGTTGTCACATTCTCACCAAGCTGCTTGACTATGGTCTTGTAGCCCATTCCAGCCTTGTGTAGGTCTACAGTCTTGTCCCTGACATATTTGGAGAGCTCTTTGGTCTTGGCCATGGTGGAGAGTTTGGAATCTGATTGATTGATTGCTTCTGTGGACAGGTGTCTTTTATACAGGTAAAAAGCTGAGATTAGGAGCACTCCCTTTAAGAGTGTGCTCCTAATCTCAGCTCGTTACCTGTATAAAAGACACCTGGGAGCCAGAAATCTTTCTGATTGAGAGGGGGTCAAATACTTATTTCCCTCATTAAAATGCAAATCAATTTATAACATTTTTTACATGCGTTTTTCTGGATTTTTTAAAATGTTATTCTGTCTCTCACTGTTCAAATAAACCTACCATTAAAATTATAGACTGATAATTTCTTTGTCAGTGGTCAAACGTACAAAATCAGCAGGGGATCAAATACTTTTTTCCCTCACTGTATAGCCTCCCTACTGTTATTTTATTTTACTTCTGCTCTTTTATTCAACACTTTTTTGTTGTTGTTTTATTTTACTTTTTTATTAAAAATAAATGCACTGTTGGTTAAGGGCTGTAAGTAAGCATTTCACTGTAATGTCTGCACCTGTTGTATTCGGCGCATGTGGCCAATAAAATTTGATTTGATTTGATTTGACTTGTTGTTGTATTTTGCCTTACCCACACAGCCTTTAACTGAGATGCCCAGTAATACAACTGTAAGTCAGGTAGAGCTCTCCTTATGAGTATGGTTTGCATAAAGTTGTGAGTTTCACTCTGAAGGGTTTCCCTTTCCACAGAAATGAAGAAACCTTCCTTTTAAGTTGTTTGAAAAAAACTTTGGGAATAGGAAAGGGCAAGGTTTGAAAAAAATTATACAAGACTTTTGGTAATATATTCATCTTTACACAATTGACCCGCCCAATAAGAGAAATTGGTCAATCCCACCATCTATCCAATTCTTCCCCAACCTTTTTGAGAAGTGGAGTATAGTTCAGAAGGAATTTACAAGCCTAGATATGCCATTTTCTGAGGTCTCCGAGAAAACGGCTGGTCTAAAATTGGGTTCTGCATAGCTGTCCTGTTAAAATGCATGATTGTACTCTTCGATAGGTTTCTTTTATACCCTGAAAAGGTCCCATATTCTTTCAGGATTTCAACTAATGCTCATAGTGAAATGTCTGGTTTAGTGAGGTGAAGCAAAATGTCATCCGCATATAACGAGACCAGATGTTCGCGCCCACCTATACGGACACCATGGATGGATGGATGAGATCTAAAAGCTTCTGCCAGTGGTTCTATAGCCAAAGAAGAAAGGAGAGGACTAGCGGGGCAACCCTGTCTTGTGCCACGTGATCGGGAGAACTGGGAGGAAACATTTCCATTAGTCAGGATCTGAGCTTCAAACAGGTAGTTTCATTCTATGCGGTCAAAAGCTTTTTCTGCATCTAATGAAGCCGCCATATTGCATAATGTTAAATAATCTTCAGATATTATCAGGAGATGAACGGTTTCTTTCAAATCCTGTTTGGTCCATATCAACCAAGTCAGGAAGAACCTTATCTAGTCTAAGAGCTTTGAGTTTTGCAAGAAACTTATATGATGTGTTCATTAAAGATATTGGTGTATTTGACCCACAAAGCAGAGGATCTTTCCCAGGTTTTAATAACACTGTGATCAGTGCTTGTTCCAGTGTGTCTGGGAGCTTTTCTGTCTCTATGGCATAATTAAACATATTGCAAAGAGGCTCAATTAGTTTGGGTAAAAAGGATCTATAGAATTCAATAGAGAATCTGTCTAACCCTGATGATTTTCCCCCAGCAGTGTTGAAAATGGATTCGCTTATTTCCTCAGATGTAATCTCTTTCTCCAAGTCCTCTCTATCGTCATCAGTTAAAGCTTGTAAATTGAGTTTGTTCAAAAACTCATGCATTGTGGCAGGGGGCATCCCCTTCAGTAAAACGTTTCATAAAACTCCCTAAAGGCTAGATTAATTTCCTCAGGACCCTGAACAACTGTGTTACTGAGCAGTGTAATAGAGCTAATAACTCTTCTAGCTTCCTCTCTCCTTATCTGTCAAGCAAGCAGCTTTCCTGCTTTATCTTCATGTTCACACTAGTTTTGTTTTGTTCTCCTAAGAGCGTTTTCTGCTTTGTGGATCGTCAGGGTGTTATATTCCAATGGCTTTGTGTCACGTTTTTGTAGAGTTGAGTTGTCAAATGTTATACTATGTTAATTTTCCAGATCCCAAATGTCTTTCTCCAACGAATCTACTTGAACCTTATACATCTTACGAGCACCTGAACTAAACGAAATGATTTGCCCCCTCAGATATGCAAGGAGAGCTTGCCATAAAATTAGGGGGGGAGGCAGAGTTGTTGTTGCTGCTAAAAAAATATGTCGATATGAGTGTTCAGAAATGTTATGACTGTGGGATTATTTAGTAAGTATGTGACAAATCTCCACCTTCTTGAGGGTTGTTGTGTTTTACTGACTGGTAATGAAGCCAGCAGGGCAGAATGATCTGATATAGATCTTGGTAAATACTTACACCCAGTAGTTAAACTTCCCTTGCCTGCAGGAATAAGAAATAAGTCGATTCTAGAGTAACTGTTATGGACAGGGGAGTAAAATGAGTATTATTTAACCTTTTGGTTGTGAAATCTCCATAGGTCTACAAGTCCAAAATCTTTAATTTCTGCTTTGAACATTTTAGCTGCCTGTGTGAGGTTGATACTGTTAGAGGAAGATGTATCACTGGAAGGGTCCAGTCTGTGTGAGGTTGATACTGTTAGGGGAAGATGTATCACTGGAAGGGTCCAGTCTGTGTGAGGTTGATACTGTTAGGGGAAGATGTATCACTGGAAGGGTCCAGTCTGTGTGAGGTTGATACTGTTAGGGGAAGATGTATCACTGGAAGGGTCCAGTCTGTGTGAGGTTGATACTGTTAGGGGAAGATGTATCACTGGAAGGGTCCAGTACCATGTTAAAATCCCCTGACATTATTATCTCTGATGAGGAGCACGTTAACTTCAAAAAGATGTCTTGGTAAAATGTAGGATCCTCATGGTTAGGCCCATACACATTCACAATGGTAATGGGCTCAGTGTTCATGAAACCTTGAATGATCACAAACCTACCCCCTTTGTCTTTAATCTGAGATTGTAGCTGAAAGGAGCAATGCTTATTAATGAGAATGGCCACCCCTCTTGCCCGAGACATGAAAGATTAATAGTACACTTGACCCTCCCACTCTCTCTTCAGTTTATCGTGCTCAGAGTCAGAAGAGCTATATCAACCTTACGCTGCTTTGGACAATTCAGAACGTGTTTGCGCTTGACTGGGCATTTAGTACCCTTAATGTTAAGTGTCATAAATGTATAGTTATTAGGTGCCGACATAAAAAAAATAAAAAAAAGAATGAGGGAAAAATATAGAAATTAAATTGTGTTGAGCGTAAACAAATTGTACAAAATGAAATGATGAAAGTATAAAATAGTAAACATCTGGCGAGCTTAATACCCTGACCCTACTGTAAACCCACCCAACTGAGGGAGTTAAAAAACCCATAGCCTTTGATGCTAGTCTTTAAGCTAGATGTACATGCTGTGCATAGCATCGTCCGAATTAGCTTAATTCTAAATCGGCATTCCCCAAGGCGCCCTGAAACCTGTGCCGCACGTGACAAAAGCGATGACCACAAACGCACCCCAAGCAGCACAGGAAAAAAAGACATCGAGCTATGATGAATAAATGAAAACCTTCACGAGACAATAACTATCATCCCTCAAACATGAAATAGGGACAATTAGATAAACAATCACCATCCTCCTGATTTCACCTGGAGGTGTGTTGGGTCATTGTCCTGTTGAAAAACATATGATAGTCCCACTAAGCGCAAACCAGATGGGATGGCGTATCGTTGCAGAATGCTGTGGTAGCCATGCTGGTTAAGTGTGCCTCAAATTCTAAATAAATCACAGATAGTGTCACCAGCAAAGCACCCCCACACCATCACACCTCCTCCTCCATGCTTCACGGTGGGAACCACACATGCGGAGATCATCCATTCACCTACTCTGCATCTCACAAAGACACTGCGGTTGGAACCAAAAATCTCAAATTTGGACTCATCAGACCAAAGGACAGATTTCCACCGGTCTAATGTCCATTGCTCATGTTTCTTGGCCCAAGCAAGTCTCTTCTTATTATTGATGTCCTTTAGTAGTGGTTTCTTTGCAGCAATTTGACCATGAAGGCCTGATTCATAGTCTCCTCTGAACAGTTGATGTTGAGATGTGTCTGTTAGTTGAACTCTGTGAAGCATTTATATTGGCTGCAATCTGAGGTGCAGTTAACTCTAATGAACTCATCCTCTGCAGCAGAGGTAACTCTGGGTCTTCCATTCCTGTGGTTGTCCTCATGAGAGCCAGTTTCATCATAGCGCTTGATGGTTTTTGCGACTGCACTTGAAGAAACTTTAAAAGTTCTTGACATTTTCTGTATTGACTGACCTTCATGTCTTAAAGTAATGATGGACTGTCGTTTCTCTTTGCTTATTTGAGCTGTTCTTGACATAATATGGACTTGGTCTTTTTTCCAAATAGGGCTATCTTCTGTATGCATCCCCTACCTTGTCACAACACAACTGATTGGCTCAAACGCATTAAGAAGGAAAGAAATTCCACAAATTAACATTTAACAAGGCAAACCTGTTAATTGCAAAGCATACCAGGTGACTACCTCATGAAGCTGGTTGAGAGAATGCCAACAGTGTGCAAAGCTGTCATCAAGGCAAAGGGTGGCTACTTTGAATAATCTCATTGTTTTGATGTCTTCACTATTATTCTACAATGTAGAAAATAGTAAAAATTAAGAAAAAACGTTGAATGAGTAGGTGTGTCCAAACTTTTGACTGGTACTGTATATATATATATTTATATACACGTGCGCGCGCACTTGTGTGTACATGTAAGCACACACACACACACACATATTTACACACACACTCAACTGTAAAGCTATCAGCTAGCTGGCAATTAGGCGGCCAGCCACTCATATTAGTGCCAGCCAGTGAGTAGCTTATCCCTGCCTCGGTATCACTAACGCTAGCATACATCTCTAACAATAAACATGCCAGCAAACGTAATAGTAGCTAAAAATCCCCTGAAGTAATATAAACAACATAGTTAGACTTGAAACCCAGTCTAAAGCCACATAACTATTTAACCAAACCCGACTGGACCTCTATGCGTAAAATAAATGTATACAGAAAAAAAATGTAACTACCTGGCATAGTGTGGCTGTAGCTATAGTCACACCCTTGTAAACTTAGCGAGCTGGCTAAATAGCGCAGCCAACATTAGCTATGATCCAACGTTACCTCGCCAGTCATTATAAAGCTACAGTAGCCATCTAGCCAGCCAGCCGTGTCAGCCAGCCAATCATATGAGTCATTTTGTTATATCCTAATTTTTTAACAGTTCCACTGTATCCAAGTTCAAAAGACAGTTCCTCCTGATGTAGTAGGAGTGAACAAGTCAGGGAGTTTTTTCCTCATGTATGTTTCAGCCGTTTTCACAGAGTCAAATGTGCACTCACCATTCTGGGTTTCGATCCACAAAGTCGCCGGGTAGAGCAGGCCGTATGCCAAGCCAGCCTGCTGCAGAATCCTCTTCAGTGGGGAGAAAACCATCCTCTTTTTGTGTAGTATGGGAGAAAGATCCGAAAAGATCATGACTCTGGCATCTCCGTACTTGACCTCTCCCTTTGCTCGGACAGCAGAGAGGATGCGGACAGTGTCCTGGTACCGTAGAAATGTTATGACAAATGCCCTGGGTGCAACCTGGCCAGGCAGCCGCCTCCGTAGCATGCGATGGGCCCTCTCGATTTCCAGTGGGTGCACGGAAGGGGGTCGATCCAGAATTTTGGGAATCCAATCCTGTAGAAAGGAGATGGCGTCTCTTCCCTCCACGGCTTCCGGGAAACCTTGAAATCTGAAATTCAAGCGCTTTTGGAAATGTTCTTAAGAATCTAATTTCTCCTCGAGTTTAGAGATGGCATCTTCCAACTTCTTGTACTTTTGATCCACTTCCTCGCGGACGTCCAGGATGGCAGCCTGGTGGTAAGCATGGTCTTTTTGTAATTTTCAGGCGGGGTTGGAACGGGCAGACCCCCTCCAGGACGTCCTCTGGCCGCCAGCAGGTTGTCCAAGCGGATGGCCATGTCCACCAGTTGCGTGAAGGACAACATGGTGTCCCGGCAGGCTAGCTCCCTTCGGACATCCTCCCGCAGATGGCACTGGAAGTGGTTGATGAGGGCCCGTTCGTTCCACCCGGACCCAGCTGCTAGAGTCCCGAACTCCAGGGCGAAGTCCTGCGTCCCTTGTCCCCTGCCTCAGGTGGACCAGCCGCTCGCCCTCCTCTCGGCCCTCGGGCGGGTGATCGAAGACAGCCCGAAAGAGGCGAGTGAACTCCCCGTAGTTGTCCAATGCGGCCCCTCCTTCATTTCAGACTGCGTTGGCTCACTCCAGGGCTTTCCCCGAGAGGCAGGAGATGAGGGCGGACACCTTCTCCCGCTCCAATGGGGCCAGGCTGATGCTGGAATAGTAGAGCTCCAGTTGGAGGAGGATTCCCTGGCAGAGAGCAGCTGTCCTGTCTAAATCCTGTGGTCGGGATATATGGATCCCTCTGGGTGCTGGGGTGTGGGTGGCTGGATCCGGTCGCCCAGCTGATCTCGACAGATCGGGTCCTCTCCTCTCCAGGCGTTGGACGACCTGGAGAACCCGATCCATCGCTTCTCCCAAGCTGGCTAGCATCTTCGAATGCTCCTGGACCTGTGACACGACTCCAGGCATGCGCTCCTCTCCCGCTGACTCCATAGCGGGTGGGTAATTCTGTGATGGGTGATTTGGAGGAGTCAGGCGCAGGAGGGTAAATCACAGAATACAGAGTTTATTCCGGAATACAGAGTTACGCAGAATAGCGTCAAACAGTCCAGTGCGCAAAACAGACGCACTGGAACAAAACAGGCACACAGGGAAAATATATCCCTGCAATACAAAACACGGAGCTCAACCGAGCTACACACTCCTCAAATAAACAATCACCCACAAAGACAAGGGGGCAGAGGGAACACTTATACATGTACTAATGAGGGGATATGAACCAGGTGTATGTAATAGACAAGACAAAACAAATGGAATGATGAGATGTGATGCGGCAGTGGCTAGAAGGCCGGTGACGACGAATGCCGAAGCCTGCCCGAACAAGGAGAGGAGGCAGCTTCTGAGGAAGTCGTGACACAAACCCAACCTTCATTTTCGTTGTGATTCAGTCACGACCACAAGTCTTCACAAAACTCAGTTTTGGACGAGATGACTTTATGACCAAAATTATCCTATTTATACTTTGTGGTCAATTTTGACAGTAGAATACATGTTTCTGACTCATATCGATGCCACATAGGCATAGTTTTCTAAATGAGAAGCTGGTTTTTAGGGGCAGTGGCTCTTTAAAGACAACAATGTGCATACATTCTGGACAACCTTTATTTCACACAGACCTGCCAACATACCTACCAACATACCTGCCAACAGACCTGTCAACAGACTGGCCAACATACCTGCCAACAGACCTGCCAACAGCCAACTAAGGACACAATAACATATAAGCTTCAGTGAATACCACCTCATACTTTGAGTTAGTAATTGTTTTGAAGATTAGGGTTCCCACATTACCACTTGTGCTAAGCTAAAATGTCCTTCAATGTCCTTGTCCTATTCCCACAGTGGGCAGGCATTGGGCAAGATGCCCATCTGACCTGTATGCTTTCGAGAGGGGGCCTTGGGTCTGAACCCAAAATGACGTTGCTGTCTGCATCTGCTCTCACATTAAGTGAGGTTCTTGAAATGTGAATTTCAGAATTGTTTTAATAAACATTGGAGTAACATAATGGATTTTCAGTTCGTGTTCAAGTATTTAGTACATCATCTGCAAGTCATTTTGTCTTCAGTTTAACCTCTAACCTGAGTCAGTGTGAAAAACATAATTTGTTGCTTTTACTGGCCATTCAAGGTTTACGGGAGACTGAAGAAAGCATTTAACACAAAAATAAACACCTTTACATTTATTCAGCTTTTAAAGGCAACATGTTGCCATGGAAACACACATAACAGAACTGTTCGTCATATGTCATTGTGAGCATCCCCCCCCACCCCCCCACCCCCACCCCACACACACACAAATACAAAAGCTTAAAATACAGATGACATCACCTATATCCTTGTCTCTCTTTGAGATTGTACTAATCTGTCTTTGTGGCCCCTATAAAATAGCCTGCTCCCTGTTAGCTTTTAAAGCCTTCACTGTAACAAAGCACTCACCGTTGCCAGTCAAGCCCGAAAAAGTATCACCAATACTTAATCGCTTTAAGTAACATTCATTTTTTATGCATCACTATTGAATGTAACATTATTTAATATGGCACTTACAGACAGACATTTGAGACAGAGGGATCAAACGTGTTATGGTGTAGATTCATCAAGCTCCCTTTGGTGAAGGCTTACTCTTATAGATGTGTAGTCATCCATATTGTACAGTAGAGCACATCAGTGTATAAGCATTTACAAATCAATTAAATGGATTACAGTAATACTGAGTACAGAATGTCTAAATGACTGCAGGTCTACGCTACGAAGGAGGCTACTGGATTTATCCATAGCATCTGTCTCCATGTGGTTATATGTAGTTCAAATACAGCTTGGAAGAATGTGACATTTAGATTGATTTTCAAAGCTCAACAGAGACGCCCCATCTCTCCAAACAGTCCCAATAGACATCTATCCTGCTGGCCCATCTGTCAGGAGACAGGCGGGGCCTGCAAGCTGCTCAGAAATGTCATCATACCAGTATCGTTGTACAAAGGCATCAGAGATGATAAATAATAATAATAATATATATAATATGCCATTTAGCAGACGCTTTTATCCAAAGCGACTTACAGTCATGTGCGTATACATTTTTACGTATGGGTGGTCCCGGGGATCGAACCCACTACCCTGGCGTTACAAGCGCCATGCTCTACCAATCGAGCTACAGAGGACAGATTTATTCCACTATATAAAATAGAACCAGTTGAAAACTACATTTGACTTGAAAGCGTATACCTCCAATCCTGCAGGGGACTAGAAGGATTTTTAATGACAATTTATTTATAAATGCTGTTTTCTCAGGGCATTATGGAGTCTGATCACACATTGGCCACAGAAAATCCATTAAAATCCACCATATGTGGATAACTCTTCAATATTCGCCATGTAATCTATTTTATGTACGGTGTCCCATGCGGCTCAGTTGGTAGAGCATGGCGCTTACAACGCCAGGGTAGTGAGTTAGATTCCCCTGGGGGACCAGTACGAAAAATGTATGCACTCACTACTGTAAGTCAGTCTGGATAATAGCATCTGATAAATGACAAAACATTTAAATGTATACATTTTAGGACCTCCTCAGCCAATCATCAATGCTCCTTGAAGGTGTCCTAAAATGTACACCATACAGATGCGCTTGGCCAACATAACACACAGTGACTCCCATCCCTTCAGGCAAAACAAAGACCTGAAATAGTGTTACTCAATGGTAATAAGTAGTAGATACTGTTGTCAAATATCTTTCTTTTGAATTTTCTTACATCTCATGGTAGTTTGTCAGTGTTTATGTTGCATGCCGAGCTATAAGCTAGCTCAGGGTTTTAGGGGCTGCAAATAAACTTGGCCTAAGGACTTCCATTTCAAAATAGAGCAAATGCAATGGATAACATCCACACTACATTGGTACATAATTACCTCCGTGAGGAGACACTGCAGCCTTTTTCAGAAGAAACCATATTGTTTGGAACACTATTTTTTCATTTAATATTTTATTTGAGAATGAATGCGATTGGAGAAAAATGTTAAAGAAAGTGAGATGAACTGCAATTTGTGGATTGGTGATGAATGAAGGATTACATATTTTGTGCCCGGCCCCCAGGACATTTCTTTGAATGCTGACACTATGCTATGCAGTAAGTTTTATATCTTCAATAGTAATACTGCACTTCATGGGTGAGTATGTTTGTGGTGCATGAAGTCAACACAGATCTGTTGTAAGTCATGTCCATATAACATGTGACAATCTAGGGAACAAAACTATTATTGCATGAAAACATGCATAACTCATGGGTGTCCTCTATATACTGAAATATGTCACTTAAACAGCTATAATAGAATGGAGAGATGTATGATTGATGACTTCGTGCACAGAAAAGAAAGAGGGTAGCGAAGAGAGATACTGCTAGAGCCAATGTGCTGGTCATGGTGCAGAACTCGAAACATATTGAGAAACCTGTTATACGCACAATTTCGATTAAGCCATTTTCTTTTCATCATTTGCTTGACTGACTTGAGTGACTGGAGCCTACCTTCTGTTAATACCGGTCCCTGGGACCCATTGGAGTTGACAGGGGAGAAGATGCCCAGATTTACTATCAGTTTCGACTTCATGTTAAAGCCAGTACAGTGACTGTCACTTCAGCAGAACCTCTCTCCACCTTTATTACCGGGAGCACTAAAGCGTGTTGTTCATCTCTATGGTTCTGTGATGATTCTATCAGAATGTTGTTCAAATGTTACAGGAACTGTACTAGTCTGGTCTACTATGACTGTGTTTACATAGGCAGCCCAATTCTGATCTTTTGCCCAATTATGTGCAAAAGAGCCGATCTGATTCTTCAAAATACCAATTAGTGGAAAAATATCAGAATTGGGCTTGCTTTGCGGACATAAAGCTAGTCAGTCTCATATAGCATTTATGTTGTGGTTGTCTCTAGACATGAGCAAAATATACACTAAAGTATGGCCAAAGGTATGTGGACACCCCGTCAAATTAGTGGATTTGGCTATTTCAGCCACACCAGTTGCTGACAGGTGTATAAAAGGAATAATGGTCTGGGTCTGTTTTTCATGGTTAGGGCTACACCCCTTAGTTCCAGTGAAGGGAAATGTTAACGTTAGGGCATACAATGACGTTCTAGACGATTCTGTGCTTCCAACTTTGTGTCAACAGTTTGGGGAAGGCCTTTTCCTGTTTCAGCATGACAATGCCCCGTGCAATAAGCCAGGTCCATACAGAAATGGTTTGTCGAGATAGGTGTGGAAGAACTTGACTGGCCTGCACGGAGCCCTGACCTCAACCCCATCGAACACCTTTGGGATGAATTGGAACGCCGACTGCGAACCAGGCCTAATCACCCAACATCAGTGCCCGACCTCACTAATGCTCTTGTGGCTGAATGGAAGTAAATCCCCTCAGCAATGTTCCAACATATAGTGGAAGGCCTTCCCAGAAGAGTGGATAGCAGCAAAGGGGGAACCAACTCCATATTAATGCCCATGATTTTGGAATGAGATGTTCAACAAGCAGGTGTCCACATACCTTTGGCCATGTGTATATATATATATATATATATATATATAATGGCCCATTTTTATTTGCTGTTCTGTCTGGCATTATGATGTATTTTGTCTTGCATTATGTGGCCAATTTCCAAGAACAAGAACTATATTTGTGACTCGTTTCAGGAAACTAGGCATATGTCATGTGTCACTACTTCACAGAAGAGGCATTTGAACTTTGAAAAAAAAATGTTGGGCAGAAATGCCTTCTGGAGCATGTGAACTTCCATGTGCCTTAATAACAAACTTGTATGCCATCTGTAAATATTAATAAAATGGTTAAATTAAGAGCCTAGTTCGTTTAGCCACGGAAAAAGACAGGAACCATGTATACGGGTAAGAGAGTCTAGCTAGCTAAATTTTCAGATATACTATGTTTCTAATTTTGTCAAAAAAGTATTTTTCATTTCAAGTTAAAGCATACTGTTAGCTAGCTAGCTAGCTAACGTTAGCTGGCTGGCTGGCTTGCTAGCTAAAATTACATGTATGATCTGTGTAGTAATATTATTCATATCTCAAATCCATTTGCATTGCTAGTTATAGCCTAACGTTAGCTATCTAGGTAACATTGAACCTAGTTGATTAGCTTTAGATACCTGTAGATTCATCCAGTGTTGTAACGTTATGAGTTGGGATTATGGTTAATTGTTTAGCTAGCTAGCTAGCTAGCTACATAACTAAACAAAAGACTCCAATATGCAAGAAACCATTTCACTGTACCGTTTACACCTTCTGCATCCTGTGCATGTGACAAATAAACGTTGATTTTATTTGATATAATGTGTGTTTACCAGAGACGGTAATGTGAAGAACAACATGACCTGCACCAAAGTCAAATTAGGATATAACGTTAGGCCAACGAGACGGTGTCCAAGTAAAAAAATTATCCAGTAGAATGCTCTGCTTTTATTTAGTCACACTCACAACCGTAAGATATTTTATGTAATTAGCTTGCCATTAACTTGTAAATAATTATCTGGTTGTGAGTTTATTTTCCTGTAATAATGAAAACAAATTAGCTAAAGTTAAGACCTTATCAAATATATGATATGGTCATTATTTGAAATGGCTAGCCAACTAACTGAACGTTAGCAAGCTAGCTAACAAGTTAAAAACAAAGTACTCAGTACTTTGTTAAAGCACCTTTGGCAGCGATTACAGCCTTGAGTCTGCTTGAGTATGACGCTACAAACTTGGCACACCTGTATTTGGGGAGTTTCTCCCATTCTTCTCTACATATCCTCTCAAGCTCTGTCAGGTTGGATAGGGAGCGTCGCTGCACAGCTATTTTCAGGTCTTTCCAGAGATGTTCGATCAGGTTCAAGTCCGGGCTCTGGCTGGGTCGTTCTCCTGTTGGAAAGTGAACCTTCACCCCAGTCTGAGGTCCTGAGCGCTCTGGAGCAGGTTTTTATCAAGGATCTCTCTGTACTTTGCTCCGTTCATCTTTCCCTCGATCCTGACTAGTGTCCCAGTCCATGCCGCTGAAAAACATCCCCACAGCATGATGCTGTCACCAACATGCTTCACCGTAGGGATGGTGCCAGGTTTCCTCCAGACGTGACGCTCGGCATTCAGGCCAAAGAGTTCAATCTTGGTTTTATCAGACCAGAGAATCTTGTTTCTCATGGTCTGAGAGTCCTTTAGGTGCCTTTTGGCAAACTCCAAGCGGGCTGTCATGTGCCTTTCACTGAGGAGTGGCTTCCGTCTATCCACTCTACCATAAAGGCCTGATTGGCGGAGTGCTGCAGAGATGGTTGTCCTTCTGGAAGGTTCTCCGTTCTCCACAGAGGAACTCTGGAGCTCTGTCAGAGTGACCATTGGGTTCTTGGTCACCTCCCTGACCAAGGCCCTTCTCCCCCGATTTCTCAGTTTGGCCGGGCGGTCAGCTCTAGGAAGAGTCTTGGTGGTTCCAAAGTTCTTCCATTTAAGAATGATGGAGGCCACTGTGTTCTTGGGGACCTTTAATGCTGCAGACATTTTTTGGTACCCTTCCCCAGATCTGTGCCTTGACACAATCCTGTCTCGGAGCTCTACGGACAATTCCTTCGACCTCATGGCTTGGTTTTTGCTCTGACATGCACGGTCAACTGTGGGACCTTATATAGACAGGTGTGTGCCTTTCCAAATCATGTCCAATCAATTGAATTTACTCCAGGTGGACTCCATTCAAGTTGTAGAAACATCTCAAGGATGATCAATGGAAACAGGATGCACCTGAGCTAAGTTTTGAGACACATAGCAAAGGGTCTGAATACTTATGTAAATATGGTATTTCTGTTTTTTAAACCTGTTTTCACTTTGTCATTATGGGGTATTGTGTGTAGATTGATGAGGAAAACATTTAATTTAATCCATTTTAGAATAAGGCTGTAATGTAACAAAATGTGGAAAAAGGGAGGGGTCTGAATACTTTCCGAATGCACTGTATGGCATTTAGGAAAACCCTGATGTAGAGGAGTCCAAAATACTATTATAGGCCCAGAGGTGGTCCCGTTTGACAAGATTATTATAAATATTATATATATTATTATGTATAGTATGTACTCCTGAGTGGCGCAGTGGTCTAAGGCACTACATCGCAGTGCTAACTGTGCCACTAGAGATCCTGGTTCGAATCCAGGCTCTGTCGTAGCCGGCCGCGACCGGGAGACTCATGGGCGGCGCACAATTTGTCCAGGGTAGGGGAGGGAATGGCCGGCAGGGATGTAGCTCAGTTGATAGAGCATGGCGTTTGCAATGCCAGGGTTGTGGGTTCGATTCCCACGGGGGGCCAGTATAAAAAAAATATGTGTTCACTAACTGTAAGTCGCTCTGGATAAGAGCGTCTGCTAAATGACTGAAATGTAAATGTAAAAATTATTCTGACTGGTGTAAAGATCCACCTTGTCTTCTTTTCCAACACACAAATGAACAAGACATTAATTTTGTTTTGGAAGCCTTTCTCTTTCCAACAACGCTGCACCTAACCAAGTGGCCCAAATGTATGTATTCCATTTTAGGAATATCGCCATTCCTCCTCCTCATGTGTGCCGCTTGACTAGTGCAGGGTTGAGACTTCACTCTGTGAGGGGGCTCTGAGGAGGAGAAATGACTATGTTACTAATATTAATTCCGTAAAACTGGGGCCTGTCTGAATCCTAATATTGTGTTGGTGTTGTGCAGACTCCATCTGGTTTGGAGGTCCAGAGGGAGACTACAGGGAAGACTCCTGGTCCCCTTCCTGCATCCTGGGAGCAGAGCCTCCTTGCGAAGGCCTAGTGCCTCCGGCGGATTTTAAAAATCGCACCCCAGGCTCCTTTTCACCCCGTTTCTCACCTGATTTACTTAACAAAAGGCACATCTCAATAGGTCGTCCAAATATCCTCATGACGTGGTACAAAGGGGGGGGTGGTCCTTTTATTCCCTATTTTCTTCTCTATTGTTCCTCTAATGTTCCCTCAAACAAAGGGGGGGGGGAGCCAATGACATCAGAGGCCACCATCACACCTTGAAGTTTGCGGTTTAGTCTAAAAAACATTTTTCTGTTGCTCAAAACATATTTCTTTCCCCTTAAGTGTGTGTACGTTACTGTATTTATACGTGGTATGTTGTTTTTCAACAGAAAAAGTTCAAAAATAGCTGGAGTGCGTCTTTAAGGTCTCTATTGAAGGATGAGCTACCCTTTGAGGTAAGTAGAGCTCCTATCGATAGGATATTGAGAAAGATGATAGGATATTGAGAAAGTTGATAGGATATTGAGAAAGATTATAGGATATTGAGAAAGATGATGGGATATTGAGAAAGATGATAGGATATTGAGAAAGATGATGGGATATTGAGAAAGATGGACAGAAGTGGATCGTACTCCCTTTGAATTTCACTATGCTGCAGCGAAGGTCAATGAATGGAAGGCTGGAGATCGGTTGCGCTTAGCTGGCCACTTCAATTTAGCTCATTACAGGGAGTTTAGGATTAGTGCCGGTAGGCTATATTTAGCTAGCACGCTGCGTATCACTCAAGTCTCCATGCTATATATAGGCGACTGCACGTGTACACCACCACATTGGAATTTGCATTCTTCCCCACATAGGAATTGTGTTTTTCTATGGCAAGTGCATTATATTTTTTCCATCTCTATGCAGATCATGTTCAATTCAGCAAATCTTCGGCTCTTGCAAATTATTTTTGCATTTAGAGATGAGAGAAAGTGGAATACCATCTGTTAAAACTTTATAAATATTTCAATGTGTTCTCTGCAACATTCATCTCTTTGCCATTTAATGTGCTCACTTTAGAAATAATGATACGAAAGCCAAGAGTTTTGGGCGATATATGCAGTCACTGAACATAAATGGGAAGATTTTGGGGGTTGTCTAGCTGTCTGTCACCTTTTTGAATTACTTTCTCGCTTCGGGAACAGAGGACACTTCTTTCATTTCACATCATAGAGAAAATAGGGAATGATCCCAACACCCTCAGGGGTGAAAATGTGACTGAGACTTCTCCTCCTATAGCTGTGCCTTGAATTAGCGAGGTGCTAATTCAAAACATTGCCTCAACGTTTGTGCTGACACAAAAGGGGGCGGTGGCTAGGATTCGTTCAACAAGAATCATAGGTAATCCCGTAAAATGAGCTGTGAAATTATTCATTCAATTTTTTTTGTAACACAATTTTTGCCTGTATCAGCAGCACCTCTAGTCCCTTGAGTAAAGCATATGGAAATGTGTATGGTCCATGTCAAATGCGTTCTCTGTTTTCAGTTTATAGCAAGAGTATCGGAAAACTCTGCTAATCTACAGTGATCAATGAATAGACTAAAACGTATTTATATTTCTCTGTCTCAAACCAGTCAATTCTTTGTCTGAACCATACATAATCCATGTTAGCGACAATGAATCTCAGTAGTTTCATGTTATTTACTTTAGCTGTGGAATAAAAGATTGTGTCTTCATGTGAAATCATACATTTGGATAATGGACAATCCACACAAATACATGCTGTGTTTGATTGTTCCCTCCACCCTCTCCCCTTATTCAACCATCCATGTTCTCCCTCCCCAAGCTAATCACCTGAAGACAACTCGGGTGTCTGGCTTAGAATGCTTTGTCCTGTAGCAATTCTTGTGGAGACTCCCTGTCACATATTTTATTGGTTTTACAGATAGATTACAGAGGGTGTGACAGGTTAAAGGACTAGTTCACTATTTTAAACTTGATGTTAGATGGTTCCTCACCCTGAAAGTAGTCTATGGGCCAGGATAAACTGTAATCTATGGTTCATAACATCAAACCAAATATGGAGTTGATTTGAGTTGATTTCAGGTGATTTGGACAATCTTTTTTTTTTTAAACATGCTCACATGCCACCATCACTTCCATTACAAACCATTGATGCATAATCTATCACAGTCTTGGTATGATGACATCCACATGGGAGTGACTGGAGTTTCTGTATGTAATAACGTTTTACATGAGCCCTCGATCATGGAAGAAATATGAATGTGCCGGGGAAAGTTTATGTCCCATGTTTTGTAATGTGTATGTAGGCTGTATTTAAAATTAATTAAATTTTAAATTTTAAATTAACCGAGCTGAAACGCTAACTTGAAATACACTGACCTTGGGCTCTATTCATTCAGATCAGCTTTAGCTGACATACGCAAAGCGGAGCTGTCAAATCCACAAGCGGCTCCTGTCATTATACCTAAAGCGGACATTGCCATTGGCTGCATGGAGTCGCATTAAGAGAAATCCCATGCAGCCTTGTTTACAAGTTCGAACACTGGAATGTGAGATGTAATCTACTCCTCGATTAGGCTGATAGAAATAGTCATTATTTTGTTAAATGTTTTTCAATTTGAGCTTCATTATTTCTGAACTTCTAACGTGAGTCGGACGGGTGTGGCTTCGTGTCAACGATCAAGAGCAGCTGCTCACCGATGTGACAGCTCCAACAGAGTTACACCTCCGAAACTGCCAAAACATTAGCTATGCGGGTGCTGGCTATCACCGGTTAACGTTTGATCTGATTGAATCTAGGCCCATGGTTCTTCCTCAATTGATCTTTCCTTGTTTCTTCACATCCTCTCTCCTCGCCTCCATCTTAAAATGCATTGGACGTCCAAGGGGAGGGTGCTTGGACTTTCTCCTCCATATGGTTAGAGATGGAGGTGGGTAGGGAGGACGCGAGAAATCAAAGAAAGACAAATTGAGAAGAGCCCTGGTGATGAAATGTGCCTGAGTAGCTGCTCAGACACTCTCTTCTCTCACCTCTGCGTCCTGCCATCATCAATACATTTTACCAGTGCAATGAAGGATGACCGTTTTACAGAGCGTTGTAATAATTAAAGCTGTTTATCACTGTTAATGACCGACCCTGTGGAAATGAAGGCATGGACCATACGCCTACAACCCGTTCACACGCTAACATTCTTATCACTTAGATTTACTCGCCGTGTAACGTTCTCAGACTGCACCGGCCATGTTTTACCACAGCTAATGAGGTATGTAACAATGGCCGACAGTGTTTCACATTCATAAAGCCCATTATGTCATTAAACTAGTTTTGGCTTTCTCTTTGTCTCCTATACTGCCATGTTCCTTCCTGTCTGCAGTACAGTGAACATACTGTATCTAAAACATGACAGGTGAGAAGCCTCCACTTCTTTTTTACTAAACTAAGACCTTTCCCTCCTCCTCTTAGCATGGATATCCTTTCTCTGATGTGTCTCTGACAGCCATGATTACTTTGTGATTGAGCGACCAATCAAAGACTGGGAATTGAGAGCTGCATCTGTTAGGGCCAACTACTGTGACACCTGAGAGTGACAGTCCAAACGTATCCCCGTACACCCCTTTACTTCTCCTGCAAATTACCCGGTGACTGGCACGCATCCGTGACAGGTCCCCTTCGCTTCCTGGTGCCTCTCTTTCATTGGATCAAGTGGAAAGGGGTGGAAAATGGAGGGCCAAGAATGATGGGGTTAATTGCTCCATGTCATGGAATGGAAAACGCCGCGCCTCCCCGAGTTAATCTCGTCAGAGACGGCACGTGTCGATCAAACACCAGGCGAAGAAGAGCAGCGGGGCCTTCGCATGGCAACCGTTGCCAGGGCAGTTGGTCGGTCGTCCAGGCCTTGGGCGCATAGCCTGAGGCTTGTTTGAATTCACTGGGAGACTGCATGCATGTGTGTGTGTGTGTGTGTGTGTGTGTGTGTGTGTGTGCGTGCACGTGTCAATTGCTCATTAACTGTCAGAGATAGCACAGGATGAATGGATGCCTTTGTAGAGTCAGATGGGTTGGGGAGCATCCTGCAATGTTTCCTGGCCAAAACGAGCTCTCTGAGCTCTCCTTACGCTTGCCAGATTAGGGAGAATAATGTCTAATTGGTGCACTAATTGGAAAATAACTAATTAGAAAAGATAATTGGAAATTGTGCCGAAAAGCCTGCTTTTATGTAGTTGAAATCTGGTAAGGTTTACAATTGTCATTCTGCAACCTGTTCCTGATACGTACACCATGTTCCTGATACGTACACCATGTTCCTGATACGTACACCATGTTCCTGATAGATACACAATGTTCCTGATACGTACACCATGTTCCTGATACATACACCATGTTCCTGATACGTACACCATGTTCCTGATACGTACACCATGTTCCTGATACATACACCATGTTCCTGATACGTACACCATGTTCCTGATACGTACACCATGTTCCTGATACATACACCATGTTCCTGATACGTACACCATGTTCCTGATACGTACACCATGTTCCTGATACGTACAGTACATGTTCCTGATACGTACACCATGTTCCTGATACGTACACCATGTTCCTGATACATACACCATGTTCCTGATACGTACACCATGTTCTTGATACGTACAGTACATGTTCCTGATACGTACACCACATGTTCCTGATACGTACACCATGTTCCTGATACGTACACCATGTTCCTGATACGTACACCATGTTCGTGATACGTACACCATGTTCCTGATACGTACAGTACATGTTCCTGACACGTACACCATGTTCCTGATACGTACAGTACACGTTCCTGATACGTACATCATGTTCCTGATACGTACACCATGTTCCTGATACGTACACCATGTTCCTGATACGTACAGTACATGTTCCTGATACATACACCATGTTCCTGATACGTACACCATGTTCTTGATACGTACAGTACATGTTCCTGATACGTACACCACATGTTCCTGATACGTACACCATGTTCCGGATACGTACACCATGTTCCTGATACGTACACCATGTTCCTGATACGTACACCATGTTCCTGATACGTACAGTACATGTTCCTGATACGTACACCATGTTCCTGATACGTACAGTACATGTTCCTGATACGTACATCATGTTCCTGATACGTACAGTACATGTTCCTGATACGTACACCATGTTCCTGATACGTACAGTACATGTTCTTGATACGTACACCATGTTCCTGATACGTACACCATGTTCCTGATACGTACATCATGTTCCTGATACGTACAGTACATGTTCCTGATACGTACACCATGTTCCTGATACGTACACCATGTTCTTGATACGTACACCATGTTCCTGATACATACAGTACATGTTCCTGATACGTACAGTACATGTTCCTGATACGTACACCATGTTCCTGATACGTACACCATGTTCTTTATACGTACACCATGTTCTTGATAAGTACACCATGTTCCTGATACGTAAAGTACATGTTCCTGATACGTACACCATGTTCCTGATACGTACAGTACATGTTCCTGATATGTACACCATGTTCCTGATACGTACACCATGTTCCTGATGCGTACAGTACATGTTCCTGATACGTACACCATGTTCCTGATACGTACACCATGTTCCTGATACGTACACCATGTTCCTGATACGTACATCATGTTCCTGATATGTACACCATGTTCCTGATACGTACACCATGTTCCTGCTACGTACACCATGTTCCTGATACGTACACCATGTTCCTGATACGTAAAGTACATGTTCCTGATACGTACATCATGTTCCTGAACGTACAGTACATGTTCCTGATACCAACAGTACATGTTCCTGATGCGTACACCATGTTCCTGATACGTACAGTACATGTTCCTGATATGTACACCATGTTCCTGATACGTACACCATGTTCCTGATACGTACAGTACATGTTCCTGATACGTACACCATGTTCCTGATACGTACAGTACATGTTCCTGATACGTACACCATGTTCCTGATACGTACACCATGTTCCTGATACGTACACCATGTTCCTGATACGTACATCATGTTCCTGATACGTACACCATGTTCCTGATACGTACACCATGTTCCTGATATGTACATCATGTTCCTGATATGTACAGTACATGTTCCTGATACGTACACCATGTTCCTGATACGTACAGTACATGTTCCTGATACGTACATCATGTTCCTGATACGTACAGTACATGTTCCTGATACCAACAGTACATGTTCCTGATGCGTACACCATGTTCCTGATACGTACACCATGTTCCTGATGCGTACACCATGTTCCTGATACGTACACCATGTTCCTGATACGTACACCATGTTCCTGATACGTACATCATGTTCCTGATACGTACACCATGTTCCTGATACGTACACCATGTTCCTGATACGTACATCATGTTCCTGATACGTACAGTACATGTTCCTGATATGTACACCATGTTCCTGATACTTACAGTACATGTTCCTGATACGTACATCATGTTCCTGATACGTACAGTACATGTTCCTGATACGTACACCATGTTCCTGATACGTACAGTACATGTTCCTGATACGTACACCATGTTCCTGATACGTACACCATGTTCCTGATACATACACCATGTTCCTGATACGTACACCATGTTCCTGATACGTACACCATGTTCCTGATACGTACACCATGTTCCTGATACGTACACCATGTTCCTGATACGTACACCATGTTCCTGATACGTACACCATGTTCCTGATACATACATCATGTTCCTGATACGTACACCATGTTCCTGATACGTACACCATGTTCCTGATACGTACATCATGTTCCTGATACGTACAGTACATGTTCCTGATACGTACACCATGTTCCTGATACGTACAGTACATGTTCCTGATACGTACACCATGTTCCTGATACGTACACCATGTTCCTGATACGTACATCATGTTCCTGATACGTACACCATGTTCCTGATACATACACCTTGTTCCTGATACGTACAGTACATGTTCCTGATACGTACACCATGTTCCTGATACGTACACCATGTTCCTGATACGTACACCATGTTCCTGATACGTACAGTACATGTGGTTTATAGAAAAATAAAAGTAGGCTGGCAGCTTACTACATCCTGTGCATTTGAATGTTGCTTCCTGCGCACAAGTGTCAATGTCAAGTCATTCAACCGGCGGCGGTCATATGTGGAAAAAAACTATACAAAACATTGAATAGATAACTTCCAACTGAGCTAGAGTATTAAATGCAATTATTGAGGATTTCAGCATCATTACATCATTTCCATTTGGATTTCCATGTTCTCCAGATAAACAGAATATAAAAGAATACATATGAAAAACAAGAAAAACAAATGTAAAGGCTCTGTCTTTGCATGTGTGATTTTGCCATCTGTTTCATTTTTGGTCAATCACTGGGGAAAGTGAAGGAGCCAACTCCATCTTGGAGAATGCATAATGAAGGGCGTGGCAGGAGGCCAGTTTCACAGGTGAACTATGTGGCAATGCGATGCAGGGGCTTCATCCCAACTGTTGCCATCAAATACACCTACAGTCATGGTCAAAACTTTTGAAAATTACACAAATATTAATTTTCACAAAGTCTGCTGCCTCAGTTTTTATGATGGCAATTTGCATATACTCCAGAATGTTATGAAGAGTGATCAGATGAATTGCAATTAATTGCAAAGTCCCTCTTTGCCATGAAAATGAACTTAATCCCCCCAAAAAAATTCCACTGCATTTCAGCCCTGCCACAAAAGGACCAGCTGACATCATGTCAGTGATTCTCTCGTTAACACAGGTGAGAATGTTGACGAGGACAAGGCTGGAGATCACTCTGTCATGCTGATTGAGTTAGAATAACAGACTGGAAGCTTTAAAAGGAGGGTGGTGCTTGAAATCATTGTTCTTCCTCTGTTACCCATGGTTACCTGCCGTCATAATTGCTTTGCACAAAAAGGGCTTCACAGGCAAGGATATTGCTGCTAGTAAGATTGCACCTAAATCAACCAGAGCTTGCTCAGGAATGGCAGCAGGCAGGTGTGAGTGCATCTGCACGCACAGTGAGGCGAAGACTTTTGGAGGATGGCCTGGTGTCAAGAAGGGCAGTGAGGAATCCACTTCTCTCCAGGAAAAATATCAGGGACAGACTGATATTCTGCAAAAGGTACAGGGATGGGACTGCTGAGGACTGGGGTAAAGTCATTTTCTCTGATGAATCCCCTTTCCGATTGTTTGGGGCATCCGGAAAAAAGCTAGTCCAGAGAAGACAAGGTGAGTGCTACCATCAGTCCTGTGTCATGCCAACAGTAAAGCATCCTGAGACCATTCATGTATGGGGTTGCTTCTCAGCCAAGGGAGTGGGCTCACTCACAATTTTGCCTAAGAACACAGCCATGAATAAAGAATGGTACCAACACATCCTCCGAGAGCAACTTCTCCCAACCATCCAAGAACAGTTTGATGACGAACAATGCCTTTTCCAGCATGATGGAGCACCTTGCCATAAGGCAAAAGTGATAACTAAGTGGCTCGGGGAACAAAACATCGACATTTTGGCTCCATGGCCAGGAAACTCCCCAGACCTTAATCCCATTGAGAACTTGTGGTCAATCCTCAAGAGGCGGGTGGACAGACAAAAACCCACAAATTCTGACAAACTCCAAGCATTGATTATGCAAGAATGGGCTGCCATCAGTCAGGATGTGGCCCAGAAGTTAATTGACAGCATGCCAGGGCAGATTGCAGAGGTCTTGAAAAAGAAGGGTCAACACTGCAAATATTGACTCTTTGCATAAACTTAATGTAATTGTCAATAAAAGCCTTTGACACTTATGGAATGCTTGTAATTATACTTCAGTATACCATAGTAACATCTGACAAAAATATCTAAAAACACTGAAGCAGCAAATTTTGTGAAGACCAATACTCAAATAATTTTTGACCACGACTGTAGGTTGTATTCATTAGTGCACACCGTACCAAAAAACATTTAAAAACAATGTACAATGGAAAACGAAAAATACATTTCTTGTTGGACAATTTCAGGTAGTCCCTCTCTGTTTCAGTATGTTCGGTGCCTAATAAATATGACCCTGGTGTTACGTGCTACAAATTGGGTATCACTAACACCCTTCCATCAGATAATGGCTCTGTTCGGATACTTGTAAAATGCATGATTCTTCTTAGTTTTCTTTAGGTAATCATTGGTCTAACATGATTAAATAGGTGAAAGCAAGGTTTCAACTACACTCCGTTCAAATGATGCAGAGGTCGCTGTTAAATATGCACTGTCTGCTTGAAACCTTTATTGATTGTGATGAAGCATCTTACGATGGAATCGTAAGGGGAAAGGCCTTTGAATTATTTTTGTGTGACTATGCTCATGATATATGATTCTTTGTACATTCAGTATCTCTGTTTCTTCCTTCAATTGATCATTGAAATGAATAGAGAAGAGGAAGTGGAAGTGAAACGGGGAGGAAGGAACAGACAAAGCATGTTTAAGTGTCCTGACTCCTGACAAAGCCTCAACTTGACGATGTAATTAAAGAATGAAGAAAATATGGCATACCTCGTTCGTTAGCTGGACGCCTGTACGAGATGCTATGTTAATTAGCAATTTGATGATGTTTTACGACACGGTCTAAACCAAAGCTATTTTAATCATCTTCAATTTATGCTTACCTAGCGCTCATGTCGTGGACCTTCTCTTACTGAGAAATGTTTCAATTAGCAGAGCCAGTTAAACGTTTGTGTTGGACACATTAAATATGACTGCCTGTAAATTATTAGCGGTTGCTAATGTTGAAGTGAACAAAAGAGGATTGAATTGCACCAAATGGCACACATCCATCATAAAATCTCACAGGCTTAATTTATGCCCAAAAGTCCATGTTAAGATGATTGCTTTTTCTAAACTGGCCATCATCAACCCACCTTGGTAATAGCCAGTGAAGGTGAATCACTGATTTGGTGTTTTGTTACAGTACCAATAAGACTTTCCCTCTTACTTCTGCCACCTGTCATTACTCACAAGCATTTATCAACATCCAATCAATTTCCTGGCTCTTGTTTCAGTGTCGGTTACAATGTGCAAGTATTACGCAAGAAAGAGCTTTTGATTTGGAAAAATGTGACGTGAGTTCACAATAGGGTGACTGAACTACATAATTACATAACTAAAGACTCATTACTATTGTCACATGCTAGCCACAGTCATGTGAAAAAGTAAGTACACCCCCTGGAAAGTTGTCTTTTTTAAATGTATTTTTTTACATATTTGGGCATATGGATATGTAATGTTCACTTCAACACTATTGACAGATAAAGGTAATCTAATTTAAGAAATTACACTGAAAGATTATACTTTGCAATTATTTATTAATCAAAAATCAACAGAAATGCAATTCCGTACAAAATAAGTACACCCCTAGCTTCAATAGCTTGTTTTGCCCCCTTTGGCTGAAATAACTTCATGTAGAAGTTTCTTGTAACTGTCTATCAGTCTCTTACATCGACTGGGAGGAATTTTTGCCACTCTTCTTTACAGTACTGCTTCAACTGTGTCATGTTCGAGGGCTTTCTTGCATGCACAGACGGCTTCAAGTCTCCCACAGCATTTAGACAGGATTGAGATCTGGGCTTTGACTCGGCCATTCCATAACCCTCCATTTCTTCTTTTTGAGCCATTCTGTTGTAGCTTTGCTTTTGTGTTTTGGATCATTGTCCTGTTGCAAGATCCATGTTCGGTTCAGCTTCAACTTTTTGACAGATGGCCTCACATTCTCCTCAAGAATTCTCTGGTACAATATAGAATTCATGGTTGACTCAATGATGGCAAGTCGGCCAGGCCCTGAGGCAGCAAAGCAGCCCCAAACCATAATGCCACCGCCTCCATGCTTTACGGTTGGTATGAGGTTCTTCTGTTCAAAGGCAGTGTTTCATTTTCGCCAAACATGGCGTCTGGCATCGCGGCCAAACAACTCCACCTTTGACTAATCTGTCCAGAGCACATTGTTCCAGTAGTTTTGGTCTTTACACAGGTTGTTGTCTGGCAAACGTCAGTTGTGTCTTGATATTTTTTTTGAGAGCAGAGGCTTCTTCCTTCCTGACCTCCCATGTAGGCCAGGTTTGTGCAGTCTCGACATTGATTGTAGCAAGAGAGGCCTGTAGATCCCTTGATGTTACCCTGGGGATCTTAGAGACTTCTATGAGCATCTTTCGGTCAGCTCTTGGGCTGAATTTGGAGGGACGACCAAATTCTATCTACAAATATGCTAGGTAGATTGCCAGTGGCCTGGAATTTTCCCCATTTGTAGATGAGCCGTCGGACAGTGGAATGATGTACTTCGAATTGCTTGGAAATGGATTTGTAACCCCTCCCAGACTCATGGGCATCAATAATTTTCCTTCTGAGGGCCTCGGATAGGTATTTTGATCTTGGCATGATGTGTTACCACACAGCCATATGGTTAAGACCAAACCAGACCAAGTTTCTAATCTTTATGGAAGGCTGGACCCTCCTAAGATTTTCTGTAATGATTTTCTAATCATTTGCACCTGTTTTGATGCACCTGATTCTAATTTTAGCCGTTTTATGTGATGGTAAGGGTAGGGGTGTACTAACATTTTCCGCATAAGGAAAAGGCATTTTTGTTTATTTTAATTGCATAACATTTTCAAAGATGTTTTGTTGTTGTGTGATTTGTCAAATTGGGTTACCTTTATCAATGAACGTGGTGGAAATTTAGCTCAAATATCCATTTGTCCAAATATATATATTACAAAAAAGACCACTTCCCAGGGGTGCACTTACTTTTTGAATGACTGTATGTTTCATCTCTATTCCAGCTTTCTCTAGATAGAAGAAAAATATGAATACTTTATTATCCATTGCCTCTTTTCAACCTAACCCACCACACACTGTACCCACCTATCAATTCGCCTCATTGGTCCACCTCTACACCTCATTGGTCCACCTCTACTCCTCATTGGTCCACCTCTACACCTCATTGGTCCACCTCTACTCCTCATTGGTCCACCTCTACACCTCATTGGTCCACCTCTACACCTCATTGGTCCACCTCTACTCCTCATTGGTCCACCTCTACTCCTCATTGGTCCACATCTACCCCTCATTGGTCCACCTCTACCCCTCATTGGTCCACCTCTACACCTCATTGGTCCACCTCTACTCCTCATTGGTCCACCTCTACTCCTCATTGGTCCACATCTACCCCTCATTGGTCCACCTCTACCCCTCATTGGTCCACCACTACACCTTAAGGGACTTCAGCCCAGCTACACATGCTCATCATTATACATGAAACCTACAGAACCCTGGAAGAGTACTGTCGCCTGTACAGACACATCTTCGCCTCTTGAATCATCCTGTATCCATCACCTTATTAAAAACCTTTGTTTTCTCCCTTTGTCTACTATGGAGAGAGCCATGTTGCCTTGACTCTTGCTTTAATGTCTTTCTCTCTCAAATATACCTCCTTATAACCCCAAACTCCTGCAATCTGTTATCCTCCTTCGCGAAAATAACGCCGCCCATCATTTTTTGGGGGGTTTGGTTGTGACATGGCAACCGAGATGAAATGGTTTTTATTGACTCATTTGCAAGTAAATTAGCCTGTGTTCTGGAGGCCCGTAAGCAGTCTATTTTCCCTCTCCCTCCCACAAACACGGGCCGTCAACAGATATTTCCACCATCTTAATTATTGTTTGTCACCTGACCTGCCGCCGTGGAAACTGTTGCCGTCAATTAACCGTCAGCTGTTTTGGCGGCACACCTCATGGACTTGTGCCCAAGATCTGATAGCAGGTGACATTTCTGCCATCGCTCTTCAATAAATATGCTTATTTATTATTCAGTGGCCTCTCTGACTTGGTAATGTATGACTGCAGGGCCCTCGTTCTCTAACGAAGGGGTTGGGTGATGACTGCAGGGCCCTCGTGCTCTGACGAAGGGGTTGGGTGATGATTGCAGGGCCCTCGTGCTCTGACGAAGGGGTTGGGTGATGACTGCAGGGCCCTCGTGCTCTGACGAAGGGGTTGGGTGATGACTGCAGGGCCCTCGTGCTCTGACGAAGGGGTTGGGTGATGACTGCAGGGCCCTCGTTCTCTAACGAAGGGGTTGGGTGATGACTGCAGGGCCCTCGTGCTCTGACGAAGGGGTTGGGTGATGACTGCAGGGCCCTCGTGCTCTGACGAAGGGGTTGGGTGATGACTGCAGGGCCCTCGTGCTCTGACGAAGGGGTTGGGTGATGACTGCAGGGCCCTCGTGCTCTGACGAAGGGGTTGGGTGATGACTGCAGGGCCCTCGTGCTCTGACGAAGGGGTTGGGTGATGACTGCAGGGCCCTCGTGCTCTGACGAAGGGGTTGGGTGATGACTGCAGGGCCCTCGTGCTCTGACGAAGGGGTTGGGTGATGACTGCAGGGCCCTCGTGCTCTGACGAAGGGGTTGGGTGATGACTGCAGGGCCCTCGTGCTCTGACGAAGGGGTTGGGTGATGACTGCAGGGCCCTCGTGCTCTGACGAAGGGGTTGGGTGATGACTGCAGGGCCCTCGTGCTCTGACGAAGGGGTTGGGTGATGACTGCAGGGCCCTCGTGCTCTGACGAAGGGGTTGGGTGATGACTGCACGATTTGGAGTCATTTGCAACTAGTTAGCAACTACAGCTATTTGCCCTACAGGTAATCTTCAATGATTTGAGCTACCAAAAAATAAGGGAAATCTTTATAAAAAATAAAGAAAACGAGTTGTCTTCGAAACCTTAACATTCATTTTTTGTCAAATGTTGGATTAGTGAGAAAGTAAGACATTTTCTGATATATTTGTGTTAGTAAAAAAAGTTACTGATTTGATGAATAACATACAAGGGGTTAACTAAGTTGTCACTCATTTTCAAACAACATTAATCAAACCCTTATGTGCCAGCAAATGTTGTTTCAGGGCTTGTCTTTGTAGTGGTGCAGATCTAACATGATCAAAGCACCTACATGGGTGTGAAATACATACACATGCCTACGGTGCTTATAATTCTACTCCCTACTAGTGATGTGCAGTTCACAAACGATTCGTTCTTTTTTGAACGACTCTAAATAATGACTCGAGAGCCATGATTCGTTTTTCTGAGTGACTAGTTCATTTAGTCGTTCGTTTGACCTGCTGACCGCAATAAAGTACAGCAGGATTAATACGCGCTCCTCCGGCTCAGCGGCCAACAACTGCTCCGACCAACAACTGTAAAACAGATCATGCTGCATAGAGATGAAAAATACATGTTTAGAACTGAGAATTGATCACACGATCAAGAATGAATGCAATTAATTGATTATTGAACATTATGACACTGTAGAACCAAAACATACACACAGTCTCTGCTCAACAAACTCAAACTCGAGAACGAATCGTTTGGGGTGCTGCAGTTCCCAGAACGATATTGTGCAAACTTTTGCTTTAAAGTGTCAGTCACAAATGAAAGCTCCAATAAGCCCATTATGGTGAATGAGCGGCTTGTAAAACCAAATCATGACTCTTTCGAGTTTTCAGTTCATCGTTCGCAAGGCAGGGGGTCCTGTGTACTCTGGGCATTACTGACTCAAACGAATGAAATTACTTGAAAGATTCTTTCTTTTTACTGGACGAGTCGAAAAGTCAGTAAAAAGAGCCGAACTTCCCATCACTACTTCCTACACTGGTCTTGCCGTGGTTCTACCAACACAAGAGACAGTTGCAGACTCCGGTTTCATCTGCCCTCAGTAATTTGGAGTCAGCGTTGAATTGCATTGATCACCATCTTTGCTCATCTGTGCTAATCTGTTGACAACTCCCTTGACAGCTGAACTCTGACCCCTGTGCCAATGCTATCTAATACTAGCCTAAGCTAACTGATGCTAACTAGAAACCAATAACTAATACTAGCTTAATCTAACCAGAGCTAGCCAATGCTAGCTACAGATCTGCTGGCTTCAGTGATTGAAAAAGAACGAGCCTTAAAGGAAGGGGTGTCCCCCCCCCCCCCCCCCCCCCGAACACAGCCTCTTATGAATATGGATGATCCCACTCGTATCATTACTGTGCCACAAGTCTGCGTAAATCACATCATCGTAAAAACCTGCCGCTTCGATAACCACCTGGCATGGTGCCAATTGATTAAAGAGCTTGAACCATAAAAAGGCCTAGATATGTAAAACAGGGGACTGTGTTGTGGTTGCACACATTTATAGCACCTTATTGTGTGTTTTGGAGGCAAAGTCGGTTTAATTAGAGCAATTTGTTTGTTAATTGTTATTTGAGATTGAATTTGAATGAAGTAACAAATCATTATGTATAATTTATTTAAGAAGCAGGTTTTTTGCTTTTGTGATTGGAGTTCAAAAATCGAATCAAATCCAATCACATTGTATTTGTCACATGCGCCGAGTACAACATGTGTAGTAGACCTTACGGTGAAATGCTTACTTACAAGCCCTTAACCAACAATGCAGTTTTAAGAAAAATAAGACTCAAGAAAATATTTACTAAATAAACTAAAGTAAACAAATTAAAAAGTAACAATAAAATAACAATAACGATGCTATATACAGGGGGTACCGGGTCAATGTGCAGGTTAGAAAGTTGTTGTAATGCTTAGGATTAATTTACCCTGTTGCATGCTGGGTAGAGAAAAAAGGGTATCACTCGTGTTGTATTTGCTAACTTGCAGGATGCTCAGTTTTCACCCCTTTACTCTTAAAAGTGATTGCCAGCCTCCGTTGACTCTGTTGTCCTTCAGGCCTGTAGATTCTCATCGCCTTAGCTCACTTGGGTGCCATGATACTGTATGTTTGCACAAAGCCAACATTAGTTCTCATTTCTCTTCTAACAAAGCTGTTCTCAATATGCTGTAGGTGTTTGTTAACTCACCGTCAAGTAACGCTGCAGCTCAGGCTTTGGCGTTCAGATCAGACCTAGCAAAATTGCGATGAGCCATTCAGCAGAACTGCTGTAGTAGAGTAAGGCTGGTGTTTCATATTGTATCTTTTTATTGTCCGTTGTAACAGGAATTGAAATTGATTTTTCAAGGAAAAGGAAAAATATCGAAACAGCTGTCACTTGTGGTCACTGAGTTTGTGGAATTAATTTTCACTGTGTGTGTGTGTGTGTGTGTGTGTGTGTGTGTGTGTGTGTGTGTGTGTGTGTGTGTGTGTGTGTGTGCGTCCGTGTGTGTGTGTACCCATTCTCTTTTCAATCAGTCAAAGCCATTTACCAAGCTGTTATTTATTTGATCACAAATCAAGCCTCAAATACATCATATCCCTTTAAGATATGGAAACCACAGGAGCCTGCATTAGCATCAGTACCACCATCACACCTGTTCATTATCTACAACATTAAAGGTTAAAGAAAATATTAAATAAAGATTAAGAGACTGATAAAAATGTTCAAGTAAGTATTTTTGTCCGTAATTTCACTTCTATAAATAACAGGTGCAATCTTGATACATGTCTAAATGCCCTTGTTAAATCTGGCGATTGTTGTCTGTTATTACAATCACTATGGCAAATATGCCTCAGATGTGTCTCATGCTTTACCTATGTGAGAGCCTGGACTATTTAGACTGTGTATAGTTGGTAAACTAACCACTCAATCACAAGGGCACAGTTTTGCTTAGGAACAGGAGCTGTAGAAGTCTCTATTGCGCTCCTGGTTTGAGTTCAAATCTGTGGGCACCAGTCACACAGCTCTGGACCATTGAGCAGGATAATGTCTTTGGTTTCCAATTGGTTTATAAAAAAGCCCTCTCTCCAAAATGGGAGCTTGCTTGGCTCTTGCAAATGTGAACATGCCTGAGAAGGAATTGAAAGAAATTCCCTGTTTGGTTCCGTTGATCCACGTGGAGTTGGGAAATGGCTCTATCCGCATGGGCCCAAGGTCAAACGTTTTGGGTGAACGGCCCCATCTTTGTTCTACCTCTCCCTCTATAATCAGTGATGTGCTTCGCTCTACACTCCTCTTTCTTATCACGCCATTCCACCGTTCTAATAAACGAAGCCCAGAGGAGAAGGTGAATGTACGCCCATGTACAAAAATACCTCATTTCCAAACCGGGGCCTGATCTCCTTGAGCTATACGACATTATACGACTTTTGTCTATTTGCATTAAACAGAGTCAGGGATCATTGACTCGCAAATGCTGTGGTAAATACAACAACAATGCATTTTTTAGGGGTGTATCGGTGGGTCCCCTACTACTCAGACATCAAACGGACCCAGGAATTTAAAGAGGATCTTTGGAGTGGAGGGGGCTGCTGCAGTGCCAGAATAAAAAAAGAGGGTGGGAGGGAGCTTCCCGAGGGCGGGGGGGTTCCTATTCCTCTGAAGACTAGGAATTCAAATGGGCCTCCCCCAGCAGGGGGTCCGGAGAGTGGGGTCCTGAAGCAGAGGAGACGTCCCCGCTGCAAAGACAGGTGCCTTTGTCTGCTTTTCAAAGCCCAGAGTAGGCATGTAAAATGTATAAGGCTGGGAGAATTGGAGCAGGGGGGTTAAGCAGGCTGTGAACAGGGCTAGAGGACGATGCTAGAGACTGGGTGGTGTTGGAAGGGGTTGAAGTGCTGCGAAGGTTCTCTGCTATTTGTCGTTTCCGCCCTTCCGTTCGTTGGTCTCCGCGGTAACGAGATGGTCACAGGTCTGGCACGTGTCACACTAACGAGGTCTCTCCTGCTAATGATCGTCCCCACCCCCACCTCTTGGGCTGGAGAGGCTCTTGTTCGTTTTTTTTGTCCATAGAAATGAATAGGTGTGTGTGTGTGTGTGTGTTTGTGTGTGTGTGTGTGTGTGTGTTTGTGTGTTTGTGTGTTTGTGTGTGTGTGTGTGTGTGTGTGTGTGTTTGTGTGCATGTGTGCATGCATGCACATTTTAGAGACATTTGCACTCACACATTAAAACATGCACTTTTATTTCCATGGTGCATTTCCATGAAAACATTCACAAGGGACATAGGAGAAGTCCCAACAACAAATCCTTCAACAACTGACAAGGATATTTAGTCATCATGCTAAACTGAGATCCGGTTTATTCTGATTGGGTAGACCTTCGGGAACAAAATGGAACTGATTGTAGGGCAGAGGAAAAACAAGTGTTTTTGTGACTTTCTTTGGCAGCACAACCAAAGATTGGAGTGATCTCTGTTATGTTCCAGAACCTGTCACTTGATGGGTTCAGGTAACCAGATCTCAGGTCAGATTAAATATCCCACCCTTGTTTACTGATCTAGCACATTGACTCTGACCTTAGTATCTACTGCTTACGTTACAAGCTCTAACGCCCTCCTATTCACAGATAACACAGGCACAGCTTATTAGCTTGATATAGTAGTGGTTAGCATTCTGCTCTCTACACCACCCCTTTCTGGCTCTTTCTCAATTCCTTCCTTCCTCAATTCCTAGCATCCTCAGGAGAAGCACCTTGGACCTTCTCCAATAACGTTGAGAAGGATGTGAGAAGGATGCAAGAAACCGTGGAAACAACAAATTGAGATAGAGCCCCTCTCTCTGGCGCCTCCTGATGGATGGGCTGTCCTAGCGCGTTGACTGCACAGGACCCGATAAGGGTGACTTAAAGTCTTCATCCTCCCACCTCTCTCCGTCCTCCCTCAGTCCCAGCACAGACAAATTGAGGAACTCCCTGCCGGCAGAGCGAGGCACTTTTACGACTGCCGACCATTAATCAACGTCCCAATGCTTGGTGCAAATCTCCATTGCCAAGCTGATGTTGAACTCACGGCATAATATTTTGTGGGGTCGCTTGAATGAGAGAATGTACCTTATAAGGGTTCAATTCTTTCTTCTTTTAGTTATTTGGAAGAATTTTTCAAGGTAGTAATATGTTTTACGCCTGTAAATTATATGGAAAATTAGGTAAAGTTGTCTTGGTTCGTATAAGAAGTAGACCTAAACAATATTGCCTGACTAACGAATAGAACTAGCATCCTTCTCATGAGACTGACCATCTTTCCAGTGCTTTTGCTGGAGGGGAAGGGCTATACAGCCAGTGCAGACGTTGGCTTGTCTATTCACATTTTCGCACCTTTCCCAAAAATTTCAAGGATCAACCCCTTCACATTGGTTAACCTTGCTCGAAGTAAAATGGATCTTTTACAATTGAGTGAAATGGTATTGTCAATCAAATCAATCAATCAAATGTATTTATTTTTACATTTTAGTCATTTAGCAGACACTTATCCAGAGCGACTTACAGTTAGTGAGTGCATAAATATTTTTTTCATACTGGTCCCCCGTGGGAAACGAACCCACAACCCTGGCGTTGCAAACACCATGCTCTACCAACTGAGCTACACGGGACATTTATAAAGCCCTTTTTACATCAGCAGATGTCACAAAGTGCTATACAGAAACCCAGCCTAAAACCCCAACAGCAAGCAATGCAGATGTACAAGCACGGTGGCTAGGAAAAACTACCTAGAAAGGCAGAAACCTAGAGAGGAACCAGGCTCTGAGGGGTGGCCAGTCCTCTTCTGGCTGTGCCGGGTGGAGATTACAACAGTACATGGCCATTAAGGCCAGATTTTTCTCCAAGATGTTCAAACCTTCATAGATGACCAGCAGGGTCAAAAATAATCACAGTGGTTGTAGAGGTTGCAACAGGTCAGTACAGCAAGAGTATATGTCACTTAGCTTTTCATAGCCGGGCATTTAGAGGTTGAAATAGCAGGTGCGGTAGAGAGAGAGAGTTGAAAACAGCAGGTCTGGGACAAGGTAGCATATCCGGTGAACAGGTCAGGGTTCCATAGCTGCAGGCAGAAGAGTTGAAACTGGAGCAGCAGCACGACCAGGTGGACTGGGGACAGCAAGGAGTCATCAGGCCAGGTAGTCCTGAGGCATGGTCCTAGGGCTCAGGTCCTCCGGGAGGGGAGGGAGAGAGGGAGAGAGATAGAATTAGAGGGAGCATACTTAAATTCACACAGGACACTGGATAAGACAGGAGAATAACACCAGATATAACAGACTGACCCGGCACATAGACTATTGCAGCATAGATACTGGAGGCTGAATCCATTGTCTCATATAGTTTCATCCCCCCGTTACTCTTAGTGGTCTGATCACATATGACAGGTCTTAACAGCCATCTTAGGGACCGGTCAGTTGAGTCGCTGAAGGTGCCTCCACTCCCTCCCCTTCACAGTTGGGTGGTCGCCCCTTTGCCGTATCGATCCGGGGGACCCCTCAGAAGACATCATTATCTGCTGCCTCAGCGAACAGGATGATTCTCCACAGGGGGTCCTGTGTATGTGTGTGCGCATTTGTGTGTGTGTGTGTGTGTGTCACCCATCATTTGGCCTAAATGTACCAATGGTTTGCCTGTTCAAGACCCCAATGACTATGTTTTTGACAGCATTCTTTGATTGATCAAATCTAACTAAGTACATTATCATATTGTATGTAGGTTACCTGTTTTGAGCTAAATTGCATGTAATCCCATTACAATATGCTCTTATTCCTGCTCATTATTTTGCAATAATAGCATAATGTCTTAGGCATTATCTACTTTGTTCTCCATGTCATTTTGAACGAGTTCCACACCCACCCAGCCGGATTGAAACAGTCCTAAAGAAAAACTGCAAAGTCATCCTGCGAATCCATTGTGAATGACTCATCTCCTGTTCAATGAGGAAGTAATGTCCTCCGCTGTTTGTTTTGCTGCTCTGCTGTCTCCTCTCAGCACAGAGAAGTGAAAGGGGTGATAGAGTTGATAAAGCAGCCGTTACCTCTGACACGTTCTCCTGGAAGGAGAGAAATATATAATGTTAGTATTCCCTCCATGTCTTCTAGCTGAAATAGATCCCCTCCTCCCACCCTTCCCCCCCCCCACTATCTCCGCCTCGCCGGTACTTCAATTACCACACCGAAGAAGATCTGTCCAGGGGTTCAGAACAGGGCTAGAGAGAGAGAGAGAGAGCGAGAAAGAGAAAGAGAGAGAGAGGAGAGAGAGAGGGATGAGGGCGTTTACTCCCCACACTCCCTGAAAGATTCATTCACAGGTTTGATCAGATGTTCTGGACTCCCTCACTATGCTAGATGAATAGGGTCACCTCCAATGTGTAAGCCAAGGAATTATACTTTTTATTATTCTAAATCTCCCCCAAGTCTCCCAAAAGAAAACCTGGCCATACTTGCGAAACATTAGAAAGAGTTTAAGTTTAAGTTCAATGTTAAGTTTAAGCATCAACCAATTAAAATCATTCATTTAGTGTCACATGATAGAATGCTACATTGTAGCTGGTCCCATCAGATAACATGGCACACGTTAGCCCTATGCTAACCTCACCAGGTGGCACTGATTATTTCCCGTATCAAAATTCCTCATCAGCCTATCAAAGATCTTAAACTGTTTCTCCACAAACCAATAAAACAGGTCAACTCACCATGAGAGAGATACAATAAAACAGGTCAACTCACCATGAGAGAGATACAATAAAAGAGATGAGAGTAGGGTCGACAGATAAAGTGTGAAAGAGAGAGAACGTTAAAGATTCACTGTTCCACGTCAAACAGGAGAGAAAAGAAAGAAGTTAAAGTATTGTAGAGCAGTGTGCTGAGCAAAAGAACACTGACCGTGGGGCCTCATTGATCCTCACCACACCGTGTTTGCTTCCATGGGAACAGCTGAAAACCCTCATCTGAATCAGTCAATAGTCTAGTATGACTTCTAGATCTACTGTACCTTTAACCACCATAGCCCCCTCACTCTCCACACACACACACACACACACACACACACACACACACACACACACACACACACACACACACACACACACACACACACACACACGCACGCACACACAGGAACACACACACACAGGAACACACACACACAAACTAAATATTAGGATAGTGTTCCTAATGTTTGGTATACTCATTCTAATCACAAACCATCATCGATTCCTATCAAATTCCTTCTCTGTACAATACACAATACACTTGCTGAAAACCACTTGTCTTGTGTATTATAGTGATGGAAATGTACGTATGTTTTAGACTACACTGTAAGATTTCTGTTTATGCATTGCTTTTAGAGCATTTTATCAATATACGTTCTGTTATCTTCCTCCCTCTCTCATTCACTGCTTGGGTTCTCCTACAGAACTCATCTGAGGGGAGGTTGAAGGTTGCCCAGCCATGGAAGACTTCTGTGTACCTATGATGAAAATTACAGGCCTCTCTCATCTTTTTAAGTGGGAGAACTTGCACAATTGGTGGCTGACTAAATACTTTTTTCCCCCACTGTAGATCTACCTACCTACAATCTACTGAGGAGCGATGGGGTGAGGTTGTGTTCCTCTAAGCGGGGAGGTAAGCTTTGCTTCTTCTTTATATGTGTCGAGTAAAGCTTAAACCATGCATTTAGATTGTAGGTAGGTATTGTAGTTAGGTATTGTAGGTAGTTTATCCAGGTAGTTATTGTAGGTAGTTATTGTAGGTAAGTATTGTAGTGTATTCGCCTGAGCCCGGTGAAGCACGAGGCTAGCTAGCTAACCCACTACCTGGACCATTAAAGCTAGCTAGCGGGTAGCAACACCGCAGCCACTGCTAGCTGGCCAACTATACCAGCTAGCAGTACTGTAGCAACTAAATACATTTCAATGGAACGATTTGATTAGTGTAAAGTTAGCTAGCTACAGAGTTGTCTTGGTATCAAAGGCAAAGATGTAGTATAGAGAAACTATCGAGGTTAGCTAGCCAGCTACATTTTCAAACAGTCAACACCGCAGCCACTACTAGCTAGCCAACATTACCAGCTAGCAGTACTGTATCATTTTAGCCAATGAGAATTTTGCAAAGTAACCTTCACTTTCTGAACATTCGAGATGTGTAGTCCACTTGTGTAGCTAGCATGACTGACTTTGTGCTAGCTAGCCAACGTTTAATTACTTCTGCGTTATGAAAGGAACTAGACACGGACATGAATGATCCATTGGTAGTTTGTTGTAACCAAGTATTGGTGCTAAACCGTGTGTTATTGGATGCTAGCATGCTAGTTAGCTATGAAGTCATATGATATGGTGCCCTGGCCATTTTTTACAGAAGAATACTGTACCAAGTTAGCTAGCTGAATAAATTAAGTTAGTCTATTCCTGGAAACATTGAACTACTGTAGATTACAGCAATTATAATTTCTAAAGTGGAAGTTGGAAGAGTTGTATTTGAGTGTTTCAGTGAAAGGTTAGTGAGGGAGGCCTCGTTTCCCCAGATGTTTAGTTAATTTCATTCCGATCTCCTTTGCATTATTGTAGCCTTTTCTGTAGCCTGTCAACTATGTGTCTGTCTATCCCTGTTCTCGCCTCTCCGCACAGGCCATACAAACGCCTCACACCGCGTGGCTGCTGCCTCTCTAACCTGGTGGTCCCTGCACGCATGACCCACGTGGAGTTCCAGGTCTCCGGCAGCCTCTGGAACTGCCATTCTGCGGCCAACAAGGCAGAGTTAATCTCAGCCTATGCTACCCTCCAGTCCCTCGACTTCTTGGCGCTGACGGAAACATGGATTACCACAGAAAACACTGCTACTCCTACTGCTCTCTCCTCGTCTGACCATGTGTTCTCGCATACCCCGAGAGCATCTGGTCAGCGGGGCGGTGGCACAGGAATCCTCATCTCTCCCAAGTGGACATACTCTCTTTCTCCCCTGACCCATCTGTCTATCTCCTCATTTGAATTCCATGCTGTCACAGTCACTAGCCCATTCAAGCTTAACATCCTTATAATTTATCGCCCTCCAGGTTCCCTTGGAGAGTTCGTTAATGAGCTTGACGCCTTAATACGTTCCTTTCCTGAGGATGGCTCACCCCTCACAGTTCTGGGTGACTTTAACCTCCCTACGTCTACCTTTGACTAATTTCTCTCTGCCTCCTTCTTTCCACTCCTCTCCTCTTTTGACCTCACCCTCTCACAGTCTCCCCCTACTCACAAGGCAGGCAATACGCTTGACCTCATCTTTACTAGATGCTGTTCTTCTACTAATCTCACTGCAACTCCCCTTCAAGTCTCCGACCACTACTTTGTATCCTTTTCTCTCTCGCTCTCCTCCAACACTACTCACTCTGCCCCTACTCTGATGGTAATGCGCCATCGCGACCTTCGCTCTCTCTCTCCCGCTACTCTCTCCTCTTCCATCCTATCATCTTCCCTCTGCTCAATCCTTCTCCCTCCAATCTCCTGATTCTGCCTCCTCAACCCTCCTCTCCTCCCTTTCTGCATCTTTTGACTCTCTATGTCCCCTATCCTCCCGGCCGGCTCTGTCCTCCACTACTGCTCCGTGGCTTGACGACTCATTGCGAGCTCACAGAACAGGGCTCCGGGCAGCCGAGCGGAAATGGAGGAAAACTAGACTCCCTGCCGACCTGTCATCTTTTCACTCCCTCCTCTCTACATTTTCTTCCTCTGTTTCTGCTGCTAAAGCCACTTTCTACCACTCTAAATTTCAAGCCTCTGCCTCCAACCCTAGGAAGCTCTTTGCCACCTTCTCCTCCCTGCTGAATAACCTGCCCGCTTGACCCTATACCCTCCTCTCTTCTTCAGACCATTTCCGGAGACCTTCTCCCTTACCTCACCTCGCTCATCAACTCATCCTTGACAACTGGCTATGTCCCTTCCGTCTTCAAGAGAGCGAGAGTTGCACCCCTTCTCAAAAACCTACACTCGATCCCTCCGATGTCAACAAATACAGACCAGTATCCCTTCTTTCTTTTCTCTCCAAAACTCTTGAGCGTGCTGTCTTTAGCCAACTCTCTAGTTATCTCTCTTAGAATGACCTTCTTGATCCAAACCAGTCAGGTTTCAAGACTGGTCATTCAACTGAGACTGCTCTTCTCTGTGGCCTCCCGAGTGGCGCAGTGGTCTAAGGCACTGCATTGCAGTGCTAGCTGTGCCACTAGAGATCCTTGTTTGAATCCAGGCTCTGTTGTAGCCGGCCGTGACCGGGAGACCCATGGGGCGGCGCACAATTGGCCAGGGTAGGGGAGGGAATGGCCGGCAGGGATGTAGCTCAGTTGGTAGAGCATGGCGTTTGCAACGCCAGGGTTGTGGGTTTGATTTCCACGGGGGGCCAGTATGAAAAAAAATATATATATATAATGTATGCACTCACTAACTGTAAGTCTCTCTGGATAAGAGTGTCTGCTAAATGACTAAAATGTAACGTAAATGTGTCACGGAGGCTCTCCGCACTGCTAAAGCTAACTCTCTCTCATCTGCTCTCATCCTTCTAGACCTATCTGCTGCCTTCGATACTGTGAACCATCAGATCACCCTCTCCAAGAGTGAGCCGGCGGGGCTCACTCTTGGATTGCGTCCTACCTCACAGGTCGGTCCTACCAGGTGGCGTGGCGAGAATCTGTCTCCGCACCACGTGCTCTCACCACTGGTGTCCCCCAGAGCTCAGTTCTAGGCCCTCTCCTATTCTCTCTATACACCAAGTCACTTGGCTCTGTCATATCCTCACATGGTCTCTCCTATCATTGCTACGCAGACAACACACAATTAATCTTCTCCTTTCCCCCCTCTGATAACCAGGTGGCGAATCGCGTCTCTACGTCTTTGGCAGACATATCTGTGTGGATGAACCTCAGCAAGACGGAGCTGCTCTTCCTCCCGGGGAAGGACTGCCCGCTCCATGATCTTCGCCATCACTGTTGACAATTATGTTGTGTCCTCCTCCCAGAGTGCAAAGAACCTTGGCAACACCCTGTCATTCTCCGCTAACATCAAAGCAGTGACCCGATCCTGTAGGTTCATGCTCTACAACATTCGCAGAGTATGACCCTACCTTACACAGGAAGCGGCACAGGTCCTAATCCAGGCACTTGTCATCTCCCGTCTGGATTACTGCAACTCGCTGTTGGCTGGGCTCCCTGCCTGTGCCATTAAACCCCTACAACTCATCCAGAACGCTGCAGCCCGTCTGGTGTTCAACCTTCCCAAGTTATCTCACGTATATATAATATCCCATTTAGCAGACGCTTTTATCCAAAGCGACTTACAGTCATGCGTGCATACATTTTTGTGTATGGGTGGTCCCGGGGATCGAACCCACTACCTTGGCGTTACAAGCGCCGTGCTCTACCAGCTGAGCTACAGAGGACCACGTCACCCCGCTCCTCCGCACACTCTACTGGCTTCCAGTTGAAGCCTGCATCTGCTACAAGACCATGGTGCTTGCCTATGGAGCTGTGAGTGGAATGGCACCTCCATACCTTCAGGCTCTGATCAGTCCCTACACCCAAACGAGGGCATTGCGTTCATCCACCTCTGGCCTGCTGGCCCCCCCTACCTCTGCGGAAGCACAGTTCCCGCTCAGCCCAGTCAAAACTGTTCGCTGCTCTGGCACCCCAATGGTGGAACAAGCTCCCTCACAACTCCAGGACAGCGGAGTCACTCACCACCTTCCGGAGACACTTGAAACCCCACCTCTTTAAGGAATACCTGGGATAGGATAAAAGTAATCCTTCTACCCACCCCCTCCCCCACCCCCACCCCAAAAAATTAATAATAATAATGATAATAATGATAATAATAATAATAAAAAAAATACCAATTTGTAAGTCGCTCTGGATAAGAGTGTCTGCTAAATGGCGAAAATGTAAATGTAATAGACACACACATGCACACACACACATACACACACACACAGACACACATTCCTTCTCTCTCTCAAAAATACACACACATTCAGATAGACATCATGCATTGATGCCACACACACACACACACACACACATACACACACACACTTTGCCTCTCTCATATACACACACACAGTCACACACAGTAGATAGACATGCAAGTACCTCACACACACTGTCCCTGTCTCTCTCTGTCTTTCTGTCTCTGTCTTCTCTCTCTCTCTCTCTCTCTCTCTCTCTCTCTCTCTCTCTCTCTCTCTCTCTCTCTCTCTCTCTCTCTCTCTCTCTCTCTCTCTCTCTCTCTCTCTCTCTCTCTCTCTCTCTCTCTCTCTCTCTCTCTCTCTCTCTCTCTCTCTCTCTCTCTCTCTCTCTCTCTCTCTAAATCCCAGTGGTATAAATATAGACGTACACCAGTGGTTTCCTGGCAAGTTCACAGGGGTAGAGAGGCCAGCAGCCCATCTTGTGTGTTGAAGTCTGAGTCCCCCACTGTTGTTGCATGACTGGAACCTCACACTCTCTTTCTCACACACATACACACACACACACACACACACACACACACACACAAGCACACAGCCATAATCCCTCCTGTCTGTAGTATGTAAAAGGCTATCAATGGCTTTACAGATCAAAGCATCCAGCCTCCCACCAGACAACCAGTGTCCATCCAGCCTCCCACCATCTCTATGACCAGTGACCACTAGACAGGCTGTCTCTATGACCAGTGACCACTAGACAGGCTGTCTCTATGACCAGTGACCACTAAACAGGCTGTCTCTATGACCAGTGACCACTAGACAGGCTGTCTGTATGACCAGTGACCACTAAACAGGCTGTCTGTATGACCAGTGACCACTAAACAGGCTGTCTCTATGACCAGTGACCACTAGACAGGCTGTCTCTGTGACTAGTGACCACTAAACAGGCTGTCTCTATGACCAGTGACCACTAGAAAGGCTGTCTGTATGACCAGTGACCACTAGACAGGCTGTCTCTGTGACTAGTGACCACTAAACAGGCTGTCTCTATGACCAGTGACCACTAGACAGGCTGTCTCTATGACCAGTGACCACTAAACAGGCTGTCTCTATGACCAGTGACCACTAGACAGGCTGTCTCTATGACCAGTGATCACTAGACAGGCTGTCTGTATGACCAGTGACCACTAGACAGGCTGTCTGTATGACCAGTGACCACTAGACAGGCTGTCTCTATGACCAGTGACCACTAGACAGGCTGTCTGTATGACCAGTGACCACTAGACAGGCTGTCTGTATGACCAGTGACCACTAAACAGGCTGTCTCTATGACCAGTGACCACTAAACAGGCTGTCTCTATGACCAGTGACCACTAGACAGGCTGTCTCTATGACCAGTGACCACTAGACAGGCTGTCTCTATGACCAGTGACCACTAGACAGGCTGTCTGTATGACCAGTGACCACTAGACAGGCTGTCTGTATGACCAGTGACCACTAAACAGGCTGTCTGTATGACCAGTGACCACTAGACAGGCTGTCTCTATGACCAGTGACCACTAAACAGGCTGTCTCTATGACCAGTGACCACTAGACAGGCTGTCTCTGTGACTAGTGACCACTAGACAGGCTGTCTGTATGACCAGTGACCACTAAACAGGCTGTCTCTATGACCAGTGACCACTAGACAGGCTGTCTCTATGACCAGTGACCACTAAACAGGCTGTCTCTATGACCGGTGACCACTAAACAGGCTGTCTCTATGACCAGTGACCACTAAACATGCTGTTGGAGGGGGACATGTCACTTCCCGCTTCGGCAGACACACACGCTGCTTCTGTAATTATCTCAACTACACCTCCTCGGTTGTGGTGTGGTCCGTATGCAGACCTGTCCTCGGTCATCCGTCAATCCACCTCAGGCTTACCCGGCAGGATCAATGAAATGAAAGCCATCCAAAGCAGCAGATGTTAATTATTAAATACATAGGAGTTGATTTATATGAGAGGATACTGGTGGTCTGTGGTGCAGAGCGATGCAGTGTCTAGCTTATATCACTGTAATTGGTGAATGCTGGGGTAAGGACAACTTTCAGAGGGATGATATTCTACAGCAGTATGGCTTGGTTGGTTGGTTTCTTGTAGAATGTGAAGACTTGTATTTTTATCAGTGAGTTTGTTCGTACTTGAACACTGTTGTGAATCCTTCTAATGGCGTTGAATGAGTGGGGGAGAAATGGGAAAAAGAGAAGCGAGAGAGAGAGAGAGATGCAGAGAGACAGAGAAAGAGACAGAGACAGAGACAGAGACAGAGACAGAGACAGAGACAGAGACAGAGACAGAGACAGAGACAGAGACAGAGACAGAGACAGAGACAGAGACAGAGACAGAGACAGAGACAGAGACAGAGACAGAGACAGAGAGAACAAGCGGGGGATCATGTGAAAGGGAGAGAGAGAGAAAGAGGAAGAAGCAGGGATTCTGCAGGCCTCATGCTTATCATGGGAACTCATTTATTCTTAACTTCAATTGGATATACATGCATTCAATTAAATATAGCTAGTATGTTTACGGAGCACACAGCAGGGAGATGACCAAATATAGCCAGTTACATATATAAATATACCCTGTTACATATATAAATATAACCAGTTACATATATAAATATAACCAGTTACATATATCAATATAACCAGTTACATATAAATATACCCTGTTACATATATAAATATACCCTGTTACATATATAAATATAGCCAGTTACATATATAAATATAACCAGTTACATATATAAATATACCCTGTTACATATATAAATATACCCTGTTACATATATAAATATACCCTGTTACATATATAAATACACCCTGTTACATATATAAATATAGCCAGTTACATATATAAATACACCCTGTTACATATATAAATATAACCAGATACATATATAAATATAGCCAGTTACATATATAAATATACCCAGTTACATATATAAATACACCCTGTTACATATATAAATATAACCAGTTACATATATAAATATACCCAGTTACATATATAAATACACCCTGTTACATATATAAATATAACCAGTTACATATATAAATATAGCCAGTTACATATATAAATATAGCCTGTTACATTTTTTTTACATTTACGTTTTAGTCATTTAGCAGACGCTCTTATCCAGATCGACTTACGGTTAGTGAGTGCATACATTTTCATACTGGCCCCCCGTGGGAAACGAACCTATATAAATATAGCCACAAAGACTGTTCTCTTTTCTTCTTTCTCTCATCTACTGATTCAAATCTCAATCACTTCTCTATCCATTTCCACTCCCCTTCCAAACATACATTTCCATTAAGTTGACGACTGAGTGACTTTCATTGTTTTTGACACAGGTTCCATTTGTGAGTCAATTTCGCATTCACTCACGGCTCCCCTGTTCCTGTGATCAATGTGACACTGGTGGTTTTGCTCAAACAGCTGAAGTAAATCAAAGTGACACTCTCGCTCTTTGCAGCAGAGAAGAGGTTCATTAAAACTGATGGGTGATATTATGTTCTAGCTTTTTCCCACCATCGCATTTGGGGTAAAATCCCATTACCATTTTTAATTTAGAAGCGCAAGCGGCCAATACCTGCTGATGCTGTGGAATATTAACAGCTACTAATTCGGACAACGTGTCAAGAGGCAGGACTCTGCTAAGCTAAATGTAAGAGACTTAGGCAGGACATCACTGATCTCTCTCTCTCCCTCGTCTGAAATTGATAATATTATGAAAGGACACAAAAACCACACTAGCCTTAATGCCATGTTGTGTCATTAGCCTATTGTGAGATTGTCAGCCATGCTGGTGCCTCGATGACTGTATGATGCATCTCATGTCCCGCAATCTCCAATGAATACATATATAAAACATCTGGCTTAATTGTGGATCATATGAATACAAAATTGAGAGCAAACAGCTGGAATGAATGATTTAGCTCATCTGGGACAGGAAGGGGATTACATTCGGCGTAATAAGTAAAGAAAAACAAAAATGTTTCAGAAGGATACCGCTTCTGAGCTCAAATGCTTATTGGGGGACTTCCTTGGGGATAGAATGTTGAAGGGAAGCAATATTGCTGAGAAAAATATCTGAAAATCTGAAAGTGGTGTTTTTTTTGGGCCAGACCTCATGTGCTGATGTAATGATTGTGCTTTCCAATAATGACACAGGGAAGAAATTGAATTGTGGAATCAAATCAGGCTCCTTTTTCTATGAAACATGATGGTTCTTCATGAGATAAAACGATGACCCATGGGTAGGTCAGAAATGACAATATCAATGTTCATTACATTTCATTGTTACAAATATCTTCCAATAAAATAATCATTTGAAATATAATTAAGTCCAAATGATCTAATATCAAATCAAATCCTCATATTTCTACAACGTTTTAATAGAAAGGTCATGTGTACGGAAATCACAATTTACCTCAACATTTATCCCAAACCACCATTTGTCATTTCTTCATTCTACAATGATTTGGAACGGGCCCAGTCTTACAGTCTTCAGCGTCCGTGACGAAAACCCTTTGCAATCATAACATATCAATCAGGCCCCCTTTGTGTCTGACCAAGGTTCATTTCATATGTTGTTTACCACCCTGTTGTCCAGATCACACTGAGAACAAACTAATTAGATTATGTGGAAGTGATTGGAAGTGGCCGCTATTGTGATTACATTGAGATGTCCGGGGCCACATGTCTCCGCCACAGCAGCAGTGTATACATCAGAGGAGAGGAGGGAAGTTGAGGAGGAATTGGTGGAGTTGTGTGGACTATGGATAAAGCCTATGGATACGTTCCAAAAGGCACTCTATCATATTAGACCCTACTTTTGACCAGGGCCCATAGGGTGGTGGAACGGGTGGGGCTTCTTGACAATGATCAAGAGCAGCTGCTCACCGATTTCACAGCTCCAACACAGTTACACCTCCGACATCCGCCAAAAACTTCAGCGATGCGGGTGTCGGCTATCGCTGGTTAACACTTGATCTGATTGAATCTAGGCCTAAATGATTCTTAATTATTTTTTGGAAAATGTGTGAATAAATCTGAGCGTCAAAAGCAATGAGTGTCGGAGGTGTAACATAGTGCACTATAGAGGCAATAGGGTGCAATTTGGAAATCACAATATGTCAATACTGTATCGGTGTGATTGGCTAGGGGTTTAGATGATGGACAGGTGATGGGGTGATTATGGTAGGACTGTTTTGAGCCTGGGTCTACAACCTTGTAACCCATCCCAGCGTCAAGCATACACAAACTTATGTTTGAATAAATCATTGCTTTTGACACTCAGATTTATTCACACATTTTCAAAGAAGAATAAGAATCATTTAGGCCTAGATTCAATCAGATCAAGCGTTAACAAGCAATAGCCGACATGCGCATCGCAGATGTTTTGGGGGTGCAACTGTGTAACGATGTTGGATCATTGTCAAGAAGCCACACCCGTCCCACGGCCACACCCGGCCCACTGCCACACCCGTCCCACTGCCACACCCGTCCCACTGCCACACCCGTCCCACTGCCACACCCGTCCCACTGCCACACCCGTCCCACTGCCACACCCGTCCCACTGCCACACCCGTCCCACTGCCACACCCGTCCCACTGCCACACCCGTCCCACTGCCACACCCGTCCCACTGCCACACCCGTCCCACTGCCACACCCGTCCCAATGAGAAAGACTGTATAGAAATAATGAGGCTCAAATTGAAAATTATTCAATAAAATAATGACGATTTCTATCAGCCTAATGGAGGAGTAGATTACATCTCACATTCCAGTGTTGGAACTTGTAAACAAGGCTGCATGGGATTTTTCTTAATGCGACTCCGTGCAGCCAATGGCAATGTCCTCTTTAGGTATAATGCCTCGTGCCACTACTGGATTTGACAGCTCTAACACTGTTCCACCTCCGACACCGCCAAAACAACCGCTATGCGGACGTTGGCTAAAGTATTAAGTATTTTATTAGGATACCCATTAGCTGCTAAAGTAGCAGCTACTCTTCCTGGGGTCCACACAAAACATAAATCATGCATGAATATTAATGAAACGCTTTTGGATTAATTTACCTGCATTCATGAACCCTGGTTCAATTCACCCTCAGTCATTATCCCAGGATTAATTCCACATTATTTAAAGATGTTTCTGAATAGACACGTACAGTAAGACAATGCCCATTGTGGTTCTACTTACCTCACGTCTGGATCTCTGCTTACCCACGGAATGTGTGCTCACAAAACTTCAAGCACATACGGTAATGATCACAGATATCAACTGGATATTAACCCATTAAGACCCGCCAGCCGATCAGGATGACCTTGCGGAATGTCCACTTCAGTCCAATTAACCTGCTTATTCCAGCCAATCAGTCACAGGGCTAATCAAACACTGGCCAGGCGCATGGGACAGCACACCTGCCTCCTTCCTATTGGCCTTAGAGCAGCAGTGCATGCAGGGAAACATCGACACAACTCCGGCTTCCTGTCGGAATGACCAGTGTCACAGTCAATTCCAAGGGGCTAGATCCTGAGTCACTGCCGGTCCAGATCACTGGCTGCCTGCACCTCCAGTACATTCAACAGTTTAGGGCAAGCAAAGGCCCTAACACAGTCCACACACATTCCCAGCTCAGTTCCATGATGTAACTAAGAGGGTCAAATGGTTGTGTAACCTCGTTAAATAAACCCTGCCCTGTCGCTGCACCAAAAAATGTGTAATAGTTTAGTGGCCTCACATCACATTTCGCCTCAGACAACGGCTGAACGCTGTTGTCAGGATAAAAGAAGCTCAGAATGTACTCAGTTCTGCAATATGTGACCCCATCCAATCAGCAGTTGGCCCAATCCGAAATGAGTAATGCATAATGAACTAGTTTGACACTAGTGGTGCTGAAGTAAATGGTAAACTATTTTCCCCACAATAGAATATGCAAATGTATCCCAGCATAGACCAACATGAAAGTTTTGGCAATCACAATCTTTTTTTCATCCAAACAGTAGCCCGGAGATACCCACAATAAAGATGTTAAATGTTTTAATCTTTATTCCACAGGCTGGTTTCATCCTCCTTTGACGAAACTCACAACTTATTTCCTCTTTTAATACTGCTTTGTCTCTTCAGTACACAAAGAAGCCAAACACAGCGCAGATTTCATGAGGTATAGTTTTGTTCAAAGTAAATAAGAAACGAACAGCCACCACTGAATACCAATATTAGAAGTATGTGTTTGTGTGTTTGATCGTTTCGTATGGTAATGGCACTCCAGCAGAATGTGTAAACAGTTTCACATTCACAATTTTTTGATCATTAACGCACAGATACTATTTCCAAGATTAGTATTATCAAATGTACAGTATTATCACAGTATTATTAAAGTACTGTATATCTTAGCAGAGGAAAGGGCAAAGTATGAATATCTGAAATATCATAGCATTATTTTTAATTAGTATTGGTTGGAACTAGAAGTATTGGTATTCTGAATGCAGTGTATTTTTTTATGGTGGCACTGGCAAGACAAATCTTTGCTTCTATTTGTTGTATAGTTTGTATGGTACATCACACCAGTGTCTGTTAGTTCACTCAATGTAGTATAATTTTTTTATATGAAAATAAATGATCTCCCAGCAGTAATTTATTCACAGGAAACTGTGCGGCAAGTTATTTAATTAGCAGCTGGAAGGTACTGAGACTGAGGCGCACAGGCCAATGATCTTCATTTTTCAACCGATAGTAATTAACGGTAGTACTATTTAAATAGCTCATAGGGATTTCCCGTATGTGCAGCGCAGGGGGCTTTGGAATACGTTGAATATTCATAAGACATGCCAGTGGGTAGAGCTTGGGTGTTTGTAGACCTACTAAGTTTCTCCATCCTTCCGACTCCACCCCTACTGATGCAGACACCCCCCAAATGGCATGTGAACAAGTGCTCTCCGAAGTCTTTCCAAAACCTTTGTCTAGCGTTTACAGGGTTACAGAAAATCTGCTCATATTGAAATTCAGAAAAGAGAGGATTTGTGGTTGAGAATCACCCAGAGTTCAATCTGGGGAAAGCTATGACCCATAGTTGTTTTAATGCTAGCTACCCTGACTCTCCATCTTGGACAATGTACTACTATGTAGTTCCAACATTCTGGTATTCTACCCCCCAAAAAATGTTTTGCACACTTTATTTGGAGAGTCTGGATAGTCCGTCTGTATACGCTCTACAGATGGTCATACTATCAACAAACTATCTGTTGATAAGCAACTGCTTGCTATGGTTACGGTTAGGTTTAGAATGAGGGTAAGGGTTACGGTTAGGGTTAGGGTTAGTTGATATGTTACTGATAGTCTGTAGATAATGTGTAGAGCATCTACAGATGGAATATAATAATAAATAATTTAGCAGACGATTTTATCCAAAGCGACTTACAGTCATGCGTGCATACATTTTTGTGTATGGGTGGTCCCGGGGATCGAACCCACTACCTTGGCGTTACAAGCGCCGTGCTCTACCAGCTGAGCTACAGAGGACCACATAACATCCAAATAAAGTTTTTCCAATCATTCATAAAATGCATGTATTCTCCAGTATCAATTCTCCAGTATCAATTCTCCAGTATCAATTCTCCAGTATCAATTCTCCAGTATCAATTCTAAGCACAAGATCAGGGAGCATATGGCATGCATTCAGAATAGTTTGACATGTGTTTAGATATGCCTGTTGGATGTCTCTGGGGATAGCTCCAAATGGATATGCCATTCCCCAGGGCCTGCTTTGCTCAGTTCTGTTCTGCAGAGCATTAGGAGTGCGATATTATAATAATTATGTCCCACTTGATTAGAATGGAAGTGCTTCATTTAGCATTTTATATGGATCTATCAAAAAAGCTGCCTCAATTGCTCATCCCTTCTCCCCTCCTGCAAAGTGTATGACAGTTTTGAAAACTATAACTCATGGCTAATGTATAATCAACAAATATATAAACGCAACATGTAAAGTGTTGGTCCCATGTTTCATGAGCTGAAATAAAAGATCCCAGAAATGTTCCATATGCACAAAAAGCTTATTTCTCTCAAATTGTGTGCACAAATTTGTTCACATCCCTGTTAGTGAGCATTTCTCCTTTGCCAAGGTAATCCATCCACCTGACAGGTGTGGCATAAGAAGCTGATTAAACAGCATGAACATTACACAGGTGCACCTTGTGCTGGGGACAATAAAAGGCCACTATAAAATGTGCAGTTTTGTCACACAACACTATGCCACAGATGTTTCAAGTTTTGAGGGAGTGTGCAATTGGCATGCTGACTGCAGGAATGTCCACCAGAGCTGGTGCCAGAGAATTATATGTTCATTTCTCTACCATAAGCCGTTTTAGAAAATTTGTCAGTACGTCCAACCAGCCTCACAACCGCAGACCACATGTAACCACGCCAGCCCAGGACCTCCATATCAGGCTTCTTCACCTGCGGGATCGTCTGAGATCAGCCACCCGGACAGATGCTGAAACTGTGGGTTTGTAAAACTTAATAATTTATTCACAAACTGTTAGAAACCGTCTCAGGGAAGCTCACCTGCGTGCTCGTCGTCCTCATCAAGGTCTTGACCTGACTGCAGTTCAGCATCGTAACCGACTTCAGTGGGTAAATGCCCACCTTTGATGGCCACTGGCATGCTGGAGAATACAGTGTGAATGGCGTCGTGTGGGCGAGCGGTTTGCTGATGTCAACGTTGCGAACGGAGTGCCCCAGGGTGGCGGTGGGGCTATGGTATGGGCAGGCATAAGCTATGGACAACGAACACAATAGCATTTTATCAATGGCAATTTGAATGCACATAAATGCCGTGACGAGATCCTGAGGCCCATTGTCGTTCCATTCATCCGCCGCCATCACCTCATGTTTCAGCATGTCGCAAGGATCTGTACACAATTCCTGGAAGCTGAAAATGTCCCAGTTCTTCCATGGCCTGCATGCTCACCAGACATGTCACCCATTGAGCATGTATGGGATGCTCTTGATCGACGTGTACGACAGCGTGTTCCAGTTCACGCCAATATCCAGCAACTTCGTACAGCCATTGAAGAGGTGTGGGACAACATTCCACAGGCCACAGTCAACAGCCTGATCAACTCTATGGGAAGGAGATGTGTCGCACTGCGTGAGGCAAATGGTGGTCACACCAGATACTGACTGGTTTTCTGATTCACGCCCCTACCTTTTTTTAAAGGTATCTGTGACCAACAGATGCATATCTATATTCCCAGTCATGTGAAATCCATAGATTAGGGCCTAACAAATGTATTTCAATTGACTGACTTCCCTATATGAACTGTTACTCAGTAAAATCTTTACAATTGTTGCATGTTACGTTTATATATTTTTTCAGTGTATTTGTCCATTTTGTCATCGTTAGGCACACAGATTTACATTCTGTCTTGATAGTTGAAGTCATTCATTCAGCTTCTTTCTTTAGTTGAAGACAAAGGCCTTCAGGTGAACGTCACCTGACCCCACCGTTTGAACACCGTCATGTGCTTGATGATGAAATCAATCAATTGTCTTATTACATTACATCCCAGGCAAAGTTTGTCTATAATGGGCCATTAGATCCGGGCCATACTGTTGCTTCCGTCCTGTGCTTCCAGCTGTGGTGTTGTTCCCGCCGTATTTGTGAACGAAGCCGATGTCGCACATCCATGGAGCGCATTAGAGGGAGAACTGAGGGGAAAATAAAAGGGGAGGCAGATGCTCGGTGGCATTGCATAGGCTGAAAGGCACACTGCTGTATAACTCTGCGCCTAATCAAATCTGCCCACGGGTTTAGAACATAAACCCCCACTGTGGAGTTCACCATGGGTTTATTTTCTCCCTGTGAGAGAGAGAGAGAGAGAGAGAGAGAGAGAGAGAGAGAGAGAGAGAGAGGCAGAGAGAGAGAGAGAGAGAGAGAGAGAGAGAGAGAGAGAGAGAGAGAGAGAGAGAGAGAGAGAGAGAGAGAGAGAGAGAGAGAGAGAGAGAGAGAGAGAGAGAGAGAGAGAGAGAGCGAGAGAGAGAGAGAGAGAGAGAGGGAGAGAAATGAAGATAGAGAAGGGTGAAATGGAAGAAAATGAGAGGTTAAGGGGAGGTGAAAGTCAAACAGAATAAGAGAGGAAAGTTAATGCAGTTGAAGGCACCGCGGGCGGCTGACGTGTATCTTGTCACAGTCACTCAAAGGCAACTTCCTGTATCTTTAGCACAACAATGGGAAATGGATACGAGGGGATTGAGGAGAGAACGTCGGCTCATACTCCGATGATTCCAGCAGCGTCTTCTGTTTCAGTGATCTGAGCCAATGTCCCTGAATGTCGTGTAATAGTGGGACCACATGAGTAATGGGGCATGAAATCTCCTGATGTGACAATAAAAGAGCCCGACAAGCGACTCCAACTTTCAAGAGACCACGCTCCAGTTCTTTTACTCTGTAATTAGTCTGAATCACAAATGGCTGTGAAGTCTGCCATTGATTTAGGGAGGTCATTGGTCATTTTCCGTCTTCCAGCGTCAATTGCGCAGATCGAATATGATCTGTTTATTCTCAGGATTTAAAGTTCATATTGAAGAGCAGTGTAGTACAGCTGGGTCTGATACGGAGTGTTTTACTGTACATGATTTGGTGAAATGGGATTGGCCTAATCAAAGAGACAGAGAAGATCTGCTTGGTACAGTATGTAAAGTGTGTATGGTTCGATTAACTCCTTGCTGATACATAAATTCTTCAGATGAATAATAGATGGTATCCCAGGAGGCCTCTGGGCCGTCTGCTGTGTGGTCTTGTTTTTCCATCCTCTCTGCATCTCTCTAAGGGTTGGTGATAGCTAGGCCTTTGAAACCATGCTGTATGGGTAATTCATACAGAATAAGAGGATACAAGAATATCATCTATAATCAATGTTTATTCTCATGAACTATGATATGGAGCCAGTATAATCTGAATAATTTCCATATTAGGCATGACAAAGAAACAGACACTAAGATTGTGGTTTTTGAAAAACATGATGTAGGCCAAATGTGGGAAATAAAACACACATGGAAATGCTTCACTAACACTAACACATCCAAAACACCCTTGGCCCTGGAGCAAGTCTCCCTCAACAGAATGTGTGCTGAATAATCGTCTTTTTAAATATTCAAGGCAATTACCCCTACACCATCTGTGGCTTCTACCTTGAATTCAATAGTGAAAAAAAAAATCCATTACATATTGCAATCGTGGTTGAAATGCACTAACAACGATTAAAAAGTGCTGCAGTAGTCCAAAGCTTATATTCGACCACTTGACTTGAATATCATCTTCCTAGTCTCCCTACAACCATAACCAGGACAAACATAATGCCTGTGTGCTTGACGGCATGGGTTTCAAATAAATGCAGCAAGCCCACCCTTTTATGATTCATCCATGTTAATCATCAAAAATCAGTACAGCCCACCAAGTAAGCAGTTTATTCAAACATAAAAACACAAAGTGGAGTGATGGGTGGGTGTGTCCGTTACACCTGCTGTGGGTAATGTCCACACAGCGTGAGCTCTGAGTGTGTTCCGTCTGTCAGGATATCATGGCCACACGTGTTTCCCCCCCCTCCCTCCCCCCGCGGAGAAGACAGAAACCCAACTGCTCAGGGAAAATTGTCGGGAGAGAGATGCTGTCTAATTAATTATAGTGGGAAGCTGTACGATTTAAACAAAGACCCTCTCTCATTTTCTCCTCCCTCTTTCTTTCTCTTTCCTCCTCTCTCTCTCTCTCTCTCTCTCTCTCCCTGTCTCTCTCTCTCTGTCTTTCTGTCTCTCTGTCTCTGTCTTTCTGTCTCTCTCTCTCTCACACTCTCTCTCTCTCTCTCTGTCTCTCTCTCTCTCTCTCTCGCTCTCTCTCTCTCGCGCTCTCTCTCTCTGTCTCTCTCTCACGCTGTCTCTCTCTCTTGCGCGCTCTCTCTCTCATGCTGTCTCTCTCTTGCACGCTCCCTCTCTCACGCTGTCTCTCTCTCTCTCTCGCACTCTCTCTCTCTGTCTCTCTCTCTCTCTCTCGCGCGCGCTCGCTCTCTCTTTCTCTCTCTCTCTGTCTCTCTCTCTCTCTCGTGCTCTCTCTCTTTCTCTCTCTCTCTCTCTGTGTCTCTCTCTCTCTCTCTCGCGCTCTCTCTCTCTGTCTGTCTCTCTCTCTCTCTCTCTCTCCCTCTCTCTCTCTCTCTCTCTCTCTCTCTCTCTCTCTCATGCGCTCTCTCTCTGTCTCTCTCTCTCGCGCTCTCTATCGTGCTCTCTCTCTGTCTTTCTCTCTCTCACGCATGCTCTCTCTCTCTGTCTCTCTCTGTCTTTCTCTCTCTCTGTCTCTCGCTGTCTCTCTGTATCCCTCTCTCTCTGTCTCTCAGTGGTTTGTAAACGTTTTGGCATTATCTGTTAATGTAATAATGCCGTGTTTGTTGAAGGGGAGTAATGCAGAACCATTTAAGCTAGTGAAACCTGGGGTTGTTGGTTGTAATGCTACACCCAAATCCGTTATGATAATGCCCTGCCTAAGTCTCGTGGGATGGGAGGTAAAGGGCGGATCGGCAGCGTTTGTCCTTGACAAATTGGGCATCTTGTTCCTAAGGGAGCAAAGACCCTGCTGAAAGATAAAGGAGAGCTCATTCAACAAAACATGGTTATTGCTCCAATCACTTGACAGCACAGATAGTGACCCCATGGGCCTAAGTATACCCAATCCATAGAGGAGGACCGGTACGAAACTAACACTGGTGGAAGTAACGTGGTCACGGCGAGGTTAGCATGTTTTGTTGTAGCCTCTGTAACTTTTTCACTCATCATTCATGATTCATTCATGGTTTTTCTTAATCATGGCATTAAGTGTTCAGAAACATCTTATCTACTCACTTAAAAAGACAATTTGTCATCATTCACCATTTAGTTAATATTAGGCAAAACATAACCAAAAACATGACCAAAACAAACAGCAAATGCATCCAACAAGTTTATAGTCCCAAGCTGTATGTAGTCATTGTGTGCTCGGAATATGGGACCAAATACTAACATTTTGACTACTTTAATACACTTTATTGAGCTGATTAATCTAGAGGTTCACATACTGTTTCTAACAAATACATTTAATGTTGGATCAATTTGCTCAATAGAGAAATGAAAAAGTGCACTTGTTTTTGTGTTATTTGTTTACTCAGGTTAACTTGTCCTATTATTAGGACTTCGATGAAGATCTGATTATATTTTAGGTCAAATGTATGCAGAAATGCAGAAAATCCTAAAGGGTTCACAAACTTTCAACACTTTAGCTAGGTACAATGTAACAACAAGAGCCTTATCTACACCTACACTAATATTATATGTATTAGAATATTGAGTATGAGTATCTGTCCTCATTAGTTACAATCGTTTATCTATGTTTTAGGAGGAGGACCTCCTCCCAATGGACTGTCTGTCTGTCGTCCATTACGGAGATGGTTGTGGGAATCATTGGTGCTAATTCCCCGGTGTTATGCGGAATCACAGGTGGAAATCGACACCAGTCACAGTATTGAGTGTGACTTCCTTGAGGAAGAAGTTGTACCGGAGCCGCCGGAGGAGATAGTATGGTAGGTAAAAACGATATTGTTCAGCTTGCCAGATACTCAGCTATTACCTTGGAACAAACAGCATGTCATTCAATCAATCAATCAATCAATCAAATGTATTAATAAAACCCTTTTTACATCAGCAGATGTCACAAAGTGCTATACAGAAACCCAGCCTAAAATCCCAAACAGCAAGCAATGCAGATGTAGAAGCACGGTGGCTAGGAAAAACTCCCTAGAAAGGCAAGAACCTAGGAAGAAACCTAGAGAGGAACCAGGCTCTGAGGGGTGGCCATTCCTCTTCTGGCTATGCAGGGTGGATATTATAAGAGTACATGGCCATTAAGGCCAGACTGTTCTTCAAGATGTTCAAACGTTCATAGATGACCAACATGGTCAAATAATAATCACAGTGTATTGTATTTGTAGTATTCCAACCTTACAGCATTGAAAACCTAGAGACCTCACCAAACACAAGCAGAAGCACGCCCAAACAACCAATGACAGCTGACAAAATGTAAAGCAGGCCATACATTACATGATTTTAAACTACGTTTTTGCAACAATTTGGGATGCACAACAAAATATGGGATTGCAGGTAAATAGCATAGTTGTAGGCTCTGAACAAGACATCGTAGGTCGCATAATGTGATCGGGTGAAAGACGTGTGATTACGGGTTTTGCGCACTCCCAATCCACATCTTAGATCCAGATAATTTTTCTGACATGCCAGACATTTTCGGTCGTATCTTGTTTTCGGTCGTATCACCTTCGGCCTCAACATCATAGTTTTTTCGCCATGTTTTACAGGACTGCACATGCAACAATGATCCTGCATGGTCACTCAGGGCAAATCCGCAGTGCTATGTGGAGACAGTGAAACCGCGCCTTGAACTGCCCAAATCCTCTTTCAATTAAGTTTTTTGTTAGAATGTGTGCCACGTTGTATCTCTTCTAGAAGGAAAAAGTACCAAAAATGTTTTGTTCAACATTTGGACGCTAAAAGTAACGTTAGCTAGCTATCATTCAGCCGCAGTCTAGGCTGACAACAGCTGGCCCGTGGTTCGGCCCAGAGATAGAGCACTGCATTGTGGGTCTATACTCGACTACAGCTCCAACTGATTTCCACAGCAATTTTCACGTTTCTTCTTATCGTATAACGACGAAATAAATCATTTGCTCACTAAAATATTGTTCTCAGATACATTATAAACATGATTTAACATTGTAAATCATAATAATTATTTTGAGTGTAGTATTCCTTTAAACCGTCAACGTTGCCTGCTTAATGTTTTTTATTATGGCAGTGGTGTTGTGCCTTTGCTCCTGTATGGTCAGATTCTGCCTTTATAGGAGGACTGTGTGGTATCGCAGTATGACATCACCGCTGAATGACTTCATCCTATTTACTGCCCGTGGGTCCATTGTGTCAACCGGAATGACTCAGCAAGTCTGAGGCAGCACTGTGCTCTCTGCCCCAGCCTCATCGGCCTCCAAAAGGGATGCGTTACCATTCAAATTAGTATATTCCAACTGTCACTGGGCACCTTCAATTCCAGACGCACTGGAACCTTTCCCTTTCTTTCCCAAAGATACAACTTTTTCCATCTTCTCGATGAAAGGACAAGGATATTGGTGGGCTAGAGGGTATTCATCTATGTTGACTGTGTAATAGGGTTGAATGCGCACAAAGAAATGCCTTCATGAAAAGTTTATTGTACTTCAGTGAAGACTTGAAAGACGGATGGATGTAGGTTGCCATAGAAACAGGTTGCATAGCAGGGATATCTGCATGGGACAGACACGGTTGTAGATTCCCTTCTTCTTTCTTTTCTTTTTTTAACTCCAAATACAACTGACAATAAACATAGGATATCAACACAAATAAATGTTCTACATATTAAACATAAAATAACACAAATCAACAGAAAAAAACAAAAATCCCTACAAATGAATACAGGAAAATTGTCAATAACACCAACAGTTTCACACAAGTACCTCCAAGAAAATCTACAGAAAAAGGTCAGGGGTTACAATTGTAAAAAACCTTTGATAGTGTTGCAGGGCCGGGTCTAGTCTTTCAGGGACGCTAAGCGAAAACATCTGGAAGCTTCTACACATTTAGCCATGATCTATGCCATGTTAATGATATCTGAGTGAGAGTGATTAACAAAATCAAATGGGAGCCCAGGGCACGTGCCATGTGTGACCGATCAGTATTCTAGCGTGACGTTAAGATAGCTGACTAATTTACCAATCTTAAAAATTGTTAGCTGACATGGCTAATTGTGTGACTGTCAGTGACTGACATGACAAGATAAAAATTGCTGATGCACAACCAAATTTTGAACTTAATAATAGTGTTTAACAATGACTACCTCATCTCTGTACCCCACACATACAATTATCTGCAAGGTCCCTCAGTTGAGCAATGAATTTCAAACACAGATTCAACTACAAAGACCAGGGAGGTTTTACAATGCCTCGCAAAGAAGGGCACCTATTGGTAGATGGGTAAAAATAACAAAAAAACAAAACAGGAATTGAGCATGGTGAAGTTATTAATTACACTTTGGATGGTGTCTCAATACACCCAGTCATTAACTCAGTTGCTGGAGAGGAAGGAAACCGCTCAAGGATTTCACCATGAGCAGTTTAGGAATTTCACCATTGTGACTTTAAAACAGTTACAGAGTTTAATGGCTGTGATAGGAGAAAACTGAGGATTGATCAACAACATTGTAGTTACTCCACAATACTAACCTAAATGAAAGAGTGAAAAGAAGAAAACCTGTACAGAATAAAAAATATTCCAATACATTGCATCCTGTAAGGCACAAAAGTAAAACTGCAAAACAATTGGCAAAGAAATTAGCATTATGTTTGGGGCAAATCCAACACAACACATCATATTTTCAAGCATGGTGGTGGCTGCATCATGTTATGGGTATGCTTGTCATCAGCGTTGCGTCTGTAGCAACATGCCCAAAAGAACTAACAACCAGATTTGTGTCCGGACTATATGTTCTGGTGGAAGAATGAAATTGTATGAATTTACTTATCAAAATAAGGTTTTAATGAAAATATCGAATTCATTGTTATTTTAATGTGCTGGTAACAGTTTTATAAAAGCAATAAGGTACGTGAGGCAGTGTTGTGTCATGAATACAGTCACAGGTAAATGGGTTGACTGGACGAACAACGCCATTTACTTGTGACTGCATTCATGACACAGCACTTGCATATTGGGCTCCCGAGTGGCGCAGCGGTCTAAGGCACTGCATCTCAGTGCTTGAGGCGTCACTACAGATCCCCTGGTTCGATTCCAGGCTGTGTCACAACCGGCCATGATTGGGAGTCCCATAGAGCGGCGCACAATTGTCCCAGCGTCGTCCGGGTTTGGCCGGTGTAGGCCGTCATTGTAAATAAGAATTTGTTCTTAACTGACTTGCCTAGTTAAATAAAGGTAAAAAAGTAATACAATTGTTGCTTATAGCTGTACTCTTCCATGATACCATCACCCCCACTCCCCACTGATGGTTTGGTCCGCTGGCTTAAACCCCCCCCTGAGGCCTGTATTCTGTGGTTTATTCCAGTACAGACACAAGCTTATGGTACCTGTTACAGTGCAGTTAAACTCAACGAGCTTGTGCAAGTCCGAGGTGGTTAACATGTTGTAAAATCACAGCGACAGAATGGTTCTTTGACAGTGGAACAAATTTAGGGGCTTTTAGCTTATAAAATGTATTTGTAAAAGTGATTTTTGTAAATGCATCGTCTAGGAGGAATTGGTCTGTAAGGCCAATGCTTAGCCGTCAGATTTATATAGCGATAAGAGGCGGGCAAGCATTGCACTTAGTGACATAATGGAAAGTACCGTTTTCCCTCAATTTTTAAGCCAATGTTTTTTTTCTTCACACTTAAAATGTGAGTCTTATCAATGGAATAAACATCACTGTGATAGGTTTGAAATGCACTTTACATTAAGTGTGGTTTCTTTATATGGGATACCATCTCATGCGTATCATTTTACAAGTCTGGTATGAGGCAAAACTCAAATGGAACTCTTAAGTCTCTTAATGGGCAGTAAGTGCTTTACTATGATATCCTAGTGGAGCGCACTAAGTACCTAACGGTTTAAAGCTTGGCACACACAATTGGAAATGATAAGGAGATGAGTCTACTTTTTAATGGAGTTTTCCCCACAACCCATCAGTGCATTAGTAACTGCTCCTGTGTTTTGACTCCGGATATAGAAAATGGCGGAGTCCTCAAATGACCTGCTTACCTCATAATAAATGATCATGACTGGATCATTCTCATCTGTGGCTCTAGTCTAAAATAGTACACTATAGGTAGGGCACAGGGTGTCCTTTTAGATTATCATACATTATAATATTATCCATTGCGCGAAGGGAAATCTTTTTAAGGACCCCTTCAGCATGATGTGGGTACATTATAAGCACCTGAGCAAATGCTGTATGGGATCTTCAATGTATGTATTATGTAGTAATTAAAGTAGTGAATCTAACCTACCTTGAGTTACCCTGAAACTCACCACTAATTACATTGAAATTGTGAAATGAAGTGTGAGGGAGTCTGGGGATGCTGAAATTACCATGCTTGTATGTGGGCTACAATAAACAGGTGTGGTTGTTGGCAGAGGATCACTTTGTGTCTCAGCGCTCTACCCTAATCCATGCAAAATACACATCTGTGCCAGCTTGTCCACGCTGTGTGAGGATTTTGTTCAGTGCCAGGTAGTCTAGGTCACCTTGGTGCATCCATAGGGCATACTGTATAAAGAAATAACAGTTCACAGCATAATATGATTTACAGTATAATGTACGGTACCAGTCAAAAGTTTGGACACACCTACTCATTGCAGGGTTTTTCTTAATTTTTTACTATTGTCTACATTGTAGAGTAATAGTGAAGACATCAAAACTATGAAATAACACATATGGAATCATGCAGTAACCAAAAAAGTGTTAAACAAACCAAAATATATTTTATATTTGAGATTCTTCAAAGTAGCCACCATTTGTCTTGATGACAGCTTTGCACACTCTTGGCATTCTCTCAACCAGCTTCATGAGGTAGTCACCTGGAATGCATTTCAATTAACAGGTGTGCCTTCTTAAAAGTTAATTTGTAGAATGTATTTCCTTCTTAATGCATTTGAGCCAATCAGTTGTGTACTGACAAGGTAGGGGTGGTATACAGAAGATAGCCCTATTTGGTAAAAGAACAAGTCCATATTATGGCAAGAACAGCTCAAATAAGCAAAGAGAAACTACAGTCCATCATTACTTTAAGACATGAAGGTCAGTCAATCTGAAAACTTTCAAGAACTTTTAAAGGATCTTCAAGTGCAGTCGCAGAGTTACCTCTGCTGCAGAGGATAAGTTCATTAGAGTTACCTGCCTCAGAAATTGCAGCCCAAATAAATGCTTCACAGAGTTCAAGTAACAGACACATCTCAACATCAACTGTTCAGAGGAGACTGTGAATCAAGCCTTCATGGTCGAAATTGCTGCAAAGAAACCACTACTATAGGACACAAATAGGAAGAAGGGACTTGCTTGGGCCAAGAAACACAAGCAATGGACATTAGACCGGTGGAAATCTGTCCTTTGGTCTGATGAGTCCAAATTTGAGATTTTTGGTTACAACCGCCGTGTCTTTGTGAGATACAGAGTAGGTGAACGGATGATCTCCGCATGTGTGGTTCCCACTGTGAAGCATGGAGGAGGAGGTGTGATGACCTGGCCTCCACAATCACCCGACCTCAACCCAATTGAGATGGTTTGGGATGAGTTGGACCGCAGAGTGAAGGAAAAGCAGCCAACAAGTGCTCAGCATATGTGGGAACTCCTTCAAGACTGTTGGAAAATCATTCCAGGTGAAGCTGGTTGAGAGAATGCCAAGAGTGTGGAAAGCTGTCATCAAGGCAAAGGGTGGCTACTTTGAAGAATCTAAAATCTAAAATATATTTAGATTTTTTTAACACTTTTTTGTTTACTACATGATTCCATATGTGTTATTTCACAGTTTTGATGTCTTCACTATTATTCTACAATGTAGAAAATAGTAAAAATAAAGAATAACCCTTGAATGAGCAGGTGTGTCCAAACTTTTGACTAGTACTGTACATCTGAGTCAATGATGGTACATAAAATGTGCATTCGGGAAGTATTCTCCAGTGACTTTTTCCACATTTTGTTACGTTTCAGCCTTATTCTAAAATGGATTAAATCGTTTTTCCCCCAATCTACACACAATACCCCATAATGAGAAAGCAAAAACAGGTTTTTAGAAATGTTTGCTAATTTATTAAAAATAAAAACAGAAAAACCTGATTTACATAAGTATTCAGACCCTTTGCTATGAGAATCGAAATTGAGCTCAGGTGCATCCTGTTTCCATTGATCGTTCTTGAGATGTTAATTCAATTGATTGGACATGATTTGGAAAGGCACACACCTGTCTATATAAGGTCCGACAGTTGACAGTGCATGTCAGAGCAAAAACCAAGCCATGAGGTCAAAGAAATTGTCCGTAGAGCTCCGAGACAGGATTGTGCCGAGGCACAGATCTGGGGAAGGGTAACAAAACATTTCTGCAGAATTGAAGGTCCCCGAGAACACAGTGGCCACCATAATTTTTTGAATGGAAGAAGTTTAGAACCACCAAGACTCTTCCTAGAGCTAGCTGCCCGGCCAAACTGAGCAATCGGGGGAGAAGGGCCTTGGTCAGGGAGTTGACCAAGAACACGATGGTCACTTTGACAGGGCTACAGAGTTCCTCTGTGGAGATGGGAGAACCTTCTACTAGGACAACCATCTCCGCAGCACTCCACCAATCAGGCCTTTACGGTAGAGTGGTCAGACGGAAGCCACTCCTCAGTAAAAGCCACATGGCAGCCCACTTAGAGTTTGCCAAAAGGCACCTAAAGGACTCACAGACCATGAGAAACAAGATTCTCTGGTCTGATGAAACCAAGATTGAACTCTTTGGCCTGAATGCCAAGCGTCACGTCTGGAGGAAACCTGGCACCATCTTTACGGTGAAGCATGGTGGTGGCAGCGTCATGCTGTGGGGATGTTTTTCAGCGGCAGGGACTGGGAGACTAGTCAGGATCAAGGGAAAGATGAAGGGAGCAAAGTACAGAGAGATCCTTGATGAAAACCTGCTCCAGAGTGCTCAGGACTTCAGACTGGGGCGAAGGTTCACCTTCCAAAACGACAACGACCCTAAGCACACAGCCAAAATAATGCAGGAGTGGCTTCGGGACAAGTCTCTGAATGTCTTTGAGTGGCCCAGCCAGAGCCCGGACTTGAACCCAATCAAACATCTCTGGAGAGACCTGAAAATAGCTGTGCAGCGACGCTCCCCATCCAACCTGACAGAGCTTGAGAGGACCTGCAGAGAAGAATGGGAGAAACTCCCCAAATACAGGTGTGCCAAGCTTGTAGCGTCAGACCCAAGAAGACTACGAGGCTGTAATGACTGCCAAAGGTGCTTCAACAAAGTACTGAGTAAAGTATCTGAATGCTTATGTAAATATGATATTTCAGTTGTTTGTTTTATAAATTTGCAAAAATTAATAAAATCCTGTTTTTGCTTTGTCATTGTGGGGTAATGTGTGTAGATTGATGAGGGGGAAAAACAATTGAATCCATTTTAGAATAAGGCTGTAATGTAAGGTCAAGGGGTCTGAATACTTTATGAATGCACTATATGTACTCTTTGTTATACAGATGTTGTTGCGGTATAAACAGGAATTGAAAACATGTAATTGCATTTACCTTGTCCTCCTGTCACCGAATAAAGGCCACATATGCCGAACTGGACTATCTGCTTATTGTATTGTAGGTGTCAGTATTTGACCAACTCAATGTAAAGTGTGACCCTTAACACCAGAACTCTAACCTAAGTTTCCTCCTGGCTCACAACTCAAATCGTCCAGCTAATGCAGCACGGAGGGGCCTTATGTTTTACAGCACTCCAGTGGAGTGGCGGTGGCTTCCATCAGCTAAACCCTGAGAAGTGCTGCCGAGGGACTTCTCCCAGGTTTGATTGCCTCTCCTTTTGTGACGTCCAGGAGAAAGAGACCGGGACGAAGCTGTCGTAAATATCCAAGACTGACTTTACAGCTGCTGGTAACTGTGGTGAGGCTAAGTGAATGAAGAATATAGGGAGGAGAGTTGGGGGTCTATCAGGCTGTGGCCTTCTCCAACACTGCTTAGCTCAGCAGGATAGAGGCCCCTGCTGACCCTCTCTGCACTATTGATTTCTGTGGCTGGCCTAAAGGACTGTCTGGGCTTAACTTGGACTTTTTCCAAGGTTTTCAATTAAATAAATGATCTATGGAAACTACACTCATCTTTCCAGGTAAACATGAGGATGGCAAAATATTATCATAAAATAATATAACATCGCATGGGTAGAAAAGTAGGAACCTATTCAGGATTACGCGAGTGCAACAGTTGAGAACAGTGATATAGGGTTTGAATTGTATGACACTTCTGAAAATGTTCACCAGAGAGATTATGCATTTGATTCACATCCCATGCTCTCACGTACACAGCACAGCCTCTCGCCAAAGGATTTATGGCTGCTATTATTTTAAACTTACTGAACAGGTTTGGCCAGGAGCAGTCATCCTGTAGGGCCCTGAGGCAATAGACATACTGTAAACCAAGTGGAGTGGGGGTTTAAATTACTCTGAACATCTAGCTCATTTTTGGCAGGTTCACCATCATAAAAAGGAAAGTGTTCTATGTAAATAACAGAACGTTAACGAAAGTGTGACCAATTTATGTCAATGCAAAGGTACAGTATGAATAATTATATTTATTAGGACTGTCATCAAACTGATACAGACCTATATCCATCCTGCCCTGCCTTTCGAAAGTATTTGAAAGCCAAGTTAACAAACAGATCACCGACCATTTCGAATCCCACCGTACCTTCTCCGCTATGCAATCCGGTTTCCGAGCTGGTCATGGGTGCACTTCAGCGACGCTCAAGGTCCTAAACGATATTATAACCGTGATCGATAATAGACAGTACTGTGCAGCCGTCTTCATCGACCTGGCCAAGGCTTTCAACTCTGTCAACCACCGCATTCTTATTGGCAGACTAAATAGCCTTGGTTTCTCAAATGACTGCCTCGCCTGGTTCACCAACTACTTCTCAGATAGAGTTCAATGTGTCAAATCGGAGGGCCTGTTGTCTGGACCTATGGCAGTCTCTATGGGGGTGCCACAGGGTTAAATTCTTGGGCCGACTCTTTTCTCTGTGTATATCAATGATGCTGGTGACTCTCAGATCCACCTCTACGCAGACGACACCATTTTGTATACATCTGGCCCTTCATTGGACACTGTGTTAACAAACCTCCAAACGAGCTTCAATGCCATACAACACTCCTTCAGTAGCCTCCAACTGCTCTTAAACACTAGTAAAACTAAATGCATGCTCTTCAATCGAACGCTGCTGGCACCCGCCCACCCGACTAGAATCACCCCTCTCGACGGGTCTGACCTAGAGTATGTGGACAACTACAAATACCTAGGTGTCTGGTTAGACTGTAAACTCTCCTTCCAGACTCACATTAAGAATCTCCAATCCAAAGTTAAATCTAGAATCGGCTTCCTATTTCGCAAAAAGCCTCCTTCACTCATGCTGCCAAACATGCCCTCGTAAAACTGACTATCCTACCGATCCTTGACTTCGGCGATGTCATTTACAAAATAGCCTCCAACACTCTACTCAGCTAATTGGATGTAGTCTATTACAGTGCCATCCGTTTTGTCTCCAAAGCCCCATACACTACCCACCACTGTGACCTGTATGCTCTTGTTGGCTGGTCCTCACTACATGTTTGTCGTCAAACCCACTGGCTCCAGGCCATCTATAAATCACTGCTAGGCAAATCCCCGCCTTATCTTAGCTCATTGGTCACCATAGCAGCACCCACCCGTAGTCTGCGCTCCAGCAGGTATATCTCACTGGTCATTCCCAAAGCCAACACCTCCTTTGGCCGCCATTCCTTCCAGTTCTCTGCTGCCAATGACTGGAATGAATTGCAAAAATCTCTGAAGCTGGAGACTCTTATCTCCCTCACTAACTTTAAGCATCAGTTGTCAGAGCACCTTACCGATCACTGCACCTGTACACAGCCCATCTGAAATTAGCCCACCCAACTACCTCATCCCTATATTGTTATATATTTTGCTCTTTTGCACCCCAGTATCTCTATTTGCACATAATCTCTTGCACATCTAGCATTCCAGTGTTAATACTAATTGTAATTATTTTGCACTATAGCCTATTTATTGCCTTACCTCCATAACTTGCTACATTTGCACACACTGTATATTTTCTGTTGTTTTTTTTACCCCTTAAGTAACTCTGTGTTGTTGTTTTTATCGCACTGCTTTGCTTTATCTTGGCCAGGTCGCAGTTGTAAATGAGAACTTGTTCTCAACTGGCTTACCTGGTTAAATAAAGGTGGAAAAAAAAAATATATATATATATATATACTTAATCCCTTGGAACAATGGTTTGATCATATTTTCATCAGGACCAACAGGTACATTAAGACCAAGGTTATTATAGTAAACTAAAGCTGAACCTAAAACTATTATAAGAACACCAAACTATAATAACCTTGGTTACGGTTGAACATAATGATTCTTCCTTCTCTCCATCTCTGATGGACCAATGACTGGAGGCAGAGTCAGAGAGACTACTCTAGTCAATAGAAAAAGACCACAGAGTTTCTGAGTGAGCTCTCTTCCTCTCTATACGCCCATCACTGAGTCATGGTGTCAAGGCCTTTGCCAGGTGCTGACCCTGATTATAACCCCTCCACTACCAGAGAAGAGCTCATTAGAATGCTCTCAAAGTCATTTTGTGGTTAGTCTATAACAATCAGAGAAAGGCCCATCATTTTGTGTAGTCTATAACAATCAGAGAAAGGCCCATCATTTTGTGTAGTCTATAACAATCAGAGAAAGGCCCACCATTTTGTGTAGTCTATAACAATCAGAGAAAGGCCCATCATTTTGTGTAGTCTATAACAATCAGAGAAAGGCCCATCATTTTGTGTAGTCTATAACAATTAGAGAAAGGCCCATCATTTTGTGTAGTCTATAACAATCCAGCCACATCCAGTAGACCCATGTGACTAAGGGCAGAAAACCTAGCTCACATTACTCATTCTGCCTCCGCAGATGCACCTTTGCCTCACCCTTCCAAAGTTATTAGGAGTGATATGGATCCCAGGGATCTTCAAAGGTCAGACAACCATGAAGAGATTAAGGAGGGTGGGATGAGAGAGGGTTGGATGGGAAGGGGGTCTGAGAATGGTAAAGGTCTTTAGGCTACGGATGGATGGATGGATGGATAGATGGATGACAAGGTTGAGGAGGAATTGTGTTGAATAGCAATTTGTTTCTATGCAGACCAATGTATTGATGCTATTTTTTAAATTACATTTTTCACAGGCAGCGAGATGCGACATGCTTTGTGGAGTTCAGTCTAATTGGATCAAATATTTTTGTCTCCGTTCTACTTTCTGACTTATTAGGATGGTTGTAAAATAGTTTGAAGAGTCTTGTCCTTGCTAACATTCTCTCTATCTTTGTTCATTTCCGCTTTGTCGTCTAGCTGCCGACACGAAAGGGACCAAGCTCTAAGCCCATAGTAACAGGTGAGAATTCACACGGGAAAGACATGGATTGATTTCCTGTAAGTGCAAGCATGAATCAGGTGTGTTTGTACCACAGAGAGGGGCCCCGTGTAGCTCAGTTGGTAGAGCATGGCGCTTGCAATGCCAGGGTTGTGGGTTCGATTCCCACGGGGGGCCAGTATGAAAAAAGAAAATGTATGCACCCACTAACTGTAAGTCGCTCTGGATAAGAGCGTCTGCTAAATGACTAGAACATTTAAATGATTCAGGTGGGTTTGTACCACAGAGAGGCTGGCAACTGCACCTGTGATGTTGTGACTAATCCTCATTGGTCACCTCTGATGTTAGCGACACACTAGCCACTTAGCTGGTGGTTTAGCATTATAGCCGCCTTGTTTCCATTGTGTCTTGTAATGTGCGACGGAGACGCTGTGCCACAGTGAGGGCTTGAGAACTGCTATGACTAAACCTCATCAGTCACCTTTGACGGTAGCGGTTAGCGCCCTAGCCTTGTTTCCCTTGTTCTCTTGCTGTGCCTGCTACTGCTGTTCAGCCCACACTCAGTGTGTCGCTCCACAGGTCAGTTCTCAGACTCTGTTGAATCTCCTTAGGGCCAGGGGTGAGTGAGTCATCCATATGGCTGGCAAGATTGTAAGCAGTAACCGCGCTATAGGAAGCTAACCACTTGAGCACAATTATAGGCTTGTGTTTACTGCTAAAAGGTGTAGTAAAATCCTGCTGATATAAGCTATTCACAAGCATTCTTTATCATCCCCACACATGAAGACATACAGCACACACACACACATATTAATTGTATGCACACATACATGTAGACACACAAAGACATTATGCACACTAACACAAACCCACGCCGGAACAGAACCCTGTCATGGACATGCTTGGAAATGACACCGTCACACAGTTAGCAACACCTGCCAGGGCCCTTAACCCAATGAGTCCCACCGTAACACGTGCACGTTTTGGACTTCTAACCCCTTTTAAACATGGTATGTTTGAGCTACAGACTTTGTGCTACCGTCTGTAGAGCCCGAATTGATTGAGCTACAAACTATGAAAAGCTGAGACTCTCACGGACACGCACATGTAACATGTTTAGGTATTAGGTTCTTCTGCGGAAGGTAATAGGTTCTGTTTACATGGGATGGATAACTGATAGTTCCCCCCCTCCTGAGATATCTTAAACTGATGGGGCCACCCGGAGGCCAGACATTGTAGTTTGCATTTTATTCTCTTTAACCCCTCATTGACCCCCAGAGGCCACATAGACATAGCTGGTTTTCAGTTAAAGATCAATTGAGTGATAATACAGTGGACAATACCTACAACTAGGGTTGCAAAGCTACCGGTAATTTACCAAAGTTACTGGAATCTTCAGTAATTATGGTAATTAACAGGTCATCTATGGCAATCTATGGTAATTTAGGTAATTTATACTTGAATAACTTTTAAAAGAAATGTATTCATATATAGTCTTCATTTTTTATATTTTCCATGAGTTTCTAGTGGATGTTTCAAGAGAAAAATTGCCTAATTAATGAAAAAAGCATCTAATCAACAATGGCATTGTTTTCAATGCTGTGATAATTGACTCGCCCAGCCGTGTGGTTATTGATTCGCTGACTGGAAAATCGGCAGGCGTTAAGGATTTATCAAGTTGCTTCTTGTGTGTTGTGGAAAAACAAGCATTTTCCTAATTCATCTAGTTATGTTTATCTTCTAATGCACAGTTGTGTCAAATGTCAAGTGGAAATGTTCCTGACCAAGATAAATCCACCTCAGTTTCTGTAAATGTATCTGAAATCTGTTGAGACGACATCCTCTCACATCGAGGTGAGAAACACAATCACAATAATCTGAATCTCAATCATCCAAATCCATCCCATTAATCCAATTGACCTGATTTTTGAAGGTTAGAACCAAAAGCATAGTTGGGATTAAATCTTTGGTTCTATTCTCAAGATTTCTACGTGCATCTCACGCCAGAGAAAAATAGGATAAATTGGCTTGCATTCTGCTCACGCTGAACGTTTCCAGTGTAGCAGGTTAAGAAAAATGTCTGTTTTCTCGGCGCCCTGGTCTAGTATAGCTCTAGGGTTAGGAGCAGCTTTGACCCACAGCACACAGGAAAATGTGCCTCATGACTTAACGTGAGGTGTCACCAACTACTGTCACTAGTGTCTCAAGTGAAAATGAAACTGACGACAAGAATGGGGCAGAAAGTCTTTAGATTGTTGCCCTGTGGCAGCCTCCCGTTACCTCGTTGAACTGCTGAGCCCATCCAGCCCCCTGGGCTGATAACTCTACATAGCTCTACCCACTCCTGCCAAGAGTGATAAACATTACAGATGCCACTTTGATAGTTATAAAGAGCTTTTTTTCTGACTCCCGTGTAGCAAGCGTAGTCTCCGGTGACTACAGATCCACTTGTCATCTATATTTAGAGATGTATTCATACGCCACAGAGTCCTATGCGGTTCCCCTAAAAGCCTGGACGAAAATCCCTGGACTCTTGAGGAATGTGTCTAGGTTTCATCTCAAAGGTTCAGAATACTTTGAATATGTCTCTCTCTAATATTGACCAACAGGATGGACATCTTTGATTCCATGTCCACATGATTTGTATGGTCATACACAACAATCATATCAATCATGTTGATTGACTAAATAGAGTACATGTTTGAATTTGAGCTGAGTGTTCCTGCCCTGTTGTTTGACAGGGATGTTTCTGTGATGGAGGGGGGGTAGATGAAGGTGTCATTCGTCATGATAAAGCGGTAACAGACCTCACAGTGAGTCACAGAGCTCAAATGGAGAAGGTATGAATTGGGATGTTATTTTATAGGGGTGCAATACTTTGTGAGTCAGGTGTTTAGAACGTCCATGAGAAATAATAATACACATTTTCTGTTAAGATAACAAAAGCTCTACTTTTGACTCGGTCAAACTATGACCTTTCACAACGTACATCTCGATCACTGGTCACCATGTCACATTCTTATGATGACCCCATATGATTTTCCTCCCCAATACGATGACCCCATATGGTTTACCTCCCCAATATGATGACCGCATATGGTTTTCCTACCCCAATATGATGACCCCATATGATTTTCCTCCCCAATACGATGACCCCATATGGTTCTCCTACCCAATACGATGACCCCATATGGTTCTCCTACCCAATATGATGACCCCATATGGTTTTCCTACCCCAATACGATGACCCCATATGGTTTTCCTCCCCAATATGATGACCCCATATGGTTTTCCTCCCCAATACGATGACCCCATATGGTTTTCCTCCCCAATTCAGCCTTGTATCCTCCTACCAGTTTGCATTCCCTTTTCTAGCGAGCATTGCTGCTAATAACTAGGATTATCTTTGGTTCCCAGTCCATGATAACCAACCAGCCTGCAATCCTTACGATTAGCCCCTTTGTGGATCCCCAGCTTCCTGTATCATGAATGCAACCATCTACAATAAATCCATGTAAATACCCCATAATCTTCACTTAACTTACCTCAAATGGGTTATTTTCAATCATGTTGTAACTCCGGCCAGAGCGCATTAATAATAAGTATTGAACGGACCCTTTGTTCAGTCTAATTCCTCCCCTTATCCCACTAATCCATCCAAAGAGGAAAGGTAGTTATTGCAATCATCACTCCATAGAGCACCATAGAGAGTGGCCCACTATAATGGGGACAGTGCTGATCTATGGGGGATGGAGTTAATCCTCAAATTAATAATTTAGAATAGAATGTATTGAACAGCTGAATGGAATGCCTGTGTCCCATTCAAATAAGCATTGACATTCAGTAGCACCCTATTAGTTGTTGTGTTATTATTGTAGTTTTTCTTTATCACTGCACATCTCTTTATGGATGTATCAATGTTTATAAACAATTGAACAGATTTGTGATCAACAGTTGAAGCAGAGAGATCATGAGTTGGAATGATGAATTGCACTGGTACAGGATTCTGTCCTATATCGATTCGGTTAGAAGAAAGAACAATTGCCTTTTGTGGGGATTAAATCACTAATGTAGCATTTTGTTCATATAAAACAAATTAACATAAATACTGTGTTGGTTTTTTATTTTATTTTAGTCCATTACGCTTCATATAATTAGATATATTTATTTGTTTTACCTCTATAATACCTTAAAATGATAATTAACCCTTTTTGTGGAAAAGAGGACTAATTATCTTACAAAGCAGGCCACTAAACCAATCATTCATATAATTAGGTTTTTTATATTGAACAATGATGACTCATCTGTGACTAGCAAAGGTCCCCCAAATCAACTTCAAGCTGGGTTTCAAGCTGAACCAAACAAACAATAACACATTAACAGAGAAAAGGGAGTTGTTCCTTCCTTTCACCCTTTCTTTTCAGCTTAGTCTCCTCATATGGTTGGTTTCATTCATATTTAATGCTAGGTCCTTGAAAGGTTCCCTCACACTGGTCTCACCCAGAGCATTTTGATGTTTTTCAGCTTTGAAATGTGGCAGCAAACAACCAGTCTCTGGAGATTTGAGATACGAATGTTAAATATGTGTGTGTATGTGTGTGCTTATGTGTGTGTGTGTGTATGTGTGTGTGTGTGTGTGTGTGTGTGTGTGTGTGTGTGTGTGTGTGTGTCTGTATAAATGTGTGTGTGTATGTGTGTAGGTGTGTGTGCTTGTGTGTGTGTATGTGTGCGCGCGCATGTTTGTACTTATGGGTGTGCTTATATCTCACAAATGCATTTGTTTTCTATTTCTTAGTATGGCTTAGCTTCACTTGTGTGTCTATGTATCCCAATTCAGATAACATTTTTAAAAACCATTCCGGAAAGATTATTCACACACCAAACATAAAGCTTCCCAGCATCACTAAATGAGCTACCTCCCTTCAGCCCACGAGCCCTTCAGTTGAGACGTGCGTCAGCTTCCTCAGCAGCCAGTCGAGACAAACGAGCATTTGGGGGACAATCTGTGGGCCGTCACTGCTAGTTGACACGATGGCCTCTTAACCCCCACCGAGGTGATGCCCTGCCCCAGGGGAAGCTCATTAGTGCTGGGGAGGGCAGAGGCGAAGAGGGGCTGGGAACCACACTGTGGGGACTGACAGATCAACCTTAACCATTCATTTGGGCTCTAATGAGGGTATTAGCAAGTGGGAGGAGCATGCATTAATGACAGCGCTAATAAGCTTCACTATAGGCCCTCTTTAGGCTATGGGGGGAGGGGTCACATCTGAAAACACAGGTGAGGTGAGGCATACTGTACGAATGCATTCCATCTGGAAAATAGACTGGCAGGGGATAATGGATGGATCCTGAAATGACTGATAATGACAGAAAAAGGGTAAACAATATGAACCTTCTAGACTCGTTTTGCACAGGAAGTGCATAAATTGCATAAATAATCCCGGTCTGGGATCTGGACAACACATAACAGGAAGGAACAGTTAGAACACGTTCTACAACCTGCACACTGGAACACAACAACAAGTCAATAGAAATGATCCAGAGCCATGTACCTTAGAGGCAGAGCATAATGCAAACACACATAACCATGCTGCTGTTTTAGCTGAAGATGTATAGATAACACCCGTCTTTATATTAAATAATATGTTCCTTTAACTTTTCTGTCTTTACCAAACTGACAATGTCAATAGTATAAACTGAAGACAAAAAAAATATATATATATATATATATATATATATATATATATATATATATATATATATATATATATATATATATATATATATATATATATATATAGTACCTGTCAAAAGGTTGGATACACCTACTCATTCAACGGTTTTTCTTTATTTTTACTATTTTCTACATTGTAGAATAATAGTGAAGACATCAAAACGATAAAATAACACATATGGAATCATGTAGTAACCAGAAAAGTGTTAAACAAATCAAAATATATTTTATGTTTGAGATTCTTCAAATAGCCACCATTTGCCTTGATGACAGCTTTGCACACTCTTGGCATTCTCTCAACCAGCTTCACCTGGAATGCTTTTCCAACAGTCTTGAAGGAGTTCCCACATATGCTGAACACTTGTTGGCTGCTTTTCCTTCACTCTGCCGTCCAACTCATCCCAAACCATCTCAATTGGGTTGAGGTCGGGGGATTGTGGATGCGAGGTCATCTGATGCAGCACTCCATCACTCTCCTTCTTGGTCAAATAGCCCTTACACAGCCTGGAGGTGTGTTGGGTTATTGTCATGTTGAAAAACATATGA
>NC_140020.1:3602538-3764146 GCF_964263955.1 Coregonus lavaretus | reverse complement strand
GATCTCGCGATACATGGCCCCATCCATCCTACCCTCAAAACGGTGCAGTCGTCCTGTCCCCTTTGCAGATAAGCATCCCCAAAGAATGATGTTTCCACCTCCATGCTTCACGGTTGGGATGGTGTTCTTGGGGTTGTACTCATCCTTCTTCTTCCTCCAAACACGGCGAGTGGAGTTTAGACCAAAAAGCTATATTTTTGTCTCATCAGACCACATGACCTTCTCCCATTCCTCCTCTTGATCATCCAGATGGTCATTGGCAAACTTCAGACGGGCCTGGACATGCGCTGGTTTGAGCAGGGGGACCTTGCGTGCGCTGCAGGATTTTAATCCATGACGGCGTAGTGTGTTACTAATGGTTTTCTTTGAGACTGTGGTCTCAGCTCTCTTCAGGTCATTGACCAGGTCCTGCCATGTAGTTCTGCGCTGATCCCTCACCTTCCTCATGATCATTGATGCCCCACGAGGTGAGATCTTGCATGGAGCCCCAGACCGAGGGTGATTGACCGTCATCTTGAACTTCTTCCATTTTCTAATAATTGCGCCAACAGTTGTTGCCTTCTCACCAAGCTGCTTGCCTATAGTCCAGTAGCCCATCCCAGCCTTGTGCAGGTCTACAATTTTATCCCTGATGTCCTTACACAGCTCTCTGGTCTTGGCCATTGTGGAGAGGTTGGAGTCTGTTTGAGTAAGTGTGTGGACAGGTGTCTTTTATACAGGTAACGAGTTCAAACAGGTGCAGTTAATACAGGTAATGAGTGGAGAACAGGAGGGCTTCTTAAAGAAAAAGGAACAGGTCTGTGAGAGCCGGAATTCTTACTGGTTAGTAGGTGATCAAATACTTATGTCATGCAATAAAATTCAAGTTAATTACTTAAAAATCATACAATGTGATTTTCTGGATTTTTGTTTTAGATTCCGTCTCTCACAGTTGAAGTGTACATATGATAAAAATTACAGACCTCTGCATGCTTTGTAAGTAGGAAAACATGCAAAATCGGCAGTGTATCAAATACTTGTTCTCCCCACTGTACCTTAGACTAGACTCTATCGGCTTAGGTATATAATAATTACATTTGACATGGCACCTGACATTCAATGTAATAGCCACCCTCATTCCTATAATATCTGGCATCCTGATAGGATTAATACGAACGCTGAGACATGCCATATTAAAAACAAATGATATTGAAGTCAGCTGAAGGCAACCTCAACGGTTTGCTGTTGTTTCCTACGGGATGTGAAATGTAATAATTTTTTGCCTTTTCAAATTCTCTAAACACATTCATAGCTCTAGGCAAAAACAAAATAGTTTATTTGAAATCCAGTCATTGGCAGGGGGTGGATTTGATTGTTTGCTTTACACACACACACACACACAAACTCAGACACACACATCCCCTGCGTGTTGACTGTGTAATGGTGTGATTTTAAATCATCCCCTACCAAAAAGAATGAGAAAAACACACGGGTCCGCTCCATAGCAACATGAAATTGAATTCAATCTCCTGGACGCAATCTGGAATTGATTAAAGATATCATGGTGAGGCCGGAAATAACATCTATTATCCGTGAAAAGAAAACAGCTGGCCCTGCATCAAAACGCATACAAATGTCAAAGGGCACTTTAATGTATGAGGCGAACAATAACAGTCGTAGCAATCAACTCTATCAACAGTTGCATTGTAAACGCACCACATGGCTTCAAACAGTGAACGCAATTTAACGTCTAAATGTAGCTTTCCAATGGAATTCGAAATGTAGTCATCATATGTTATGTACATCATAGCTAGTGCCTCTGTTAAGGCATTGACTTATTTTACAATAATTCATTTACGTTGAGATCTTTATTCTCTATCCCCCAGTGATTAGTCTCATGGCAATGAGAAAATGAGATGTGTGGATTGTTTCTGCTGCTACTTGGTTAGGAATCTGATATACATTAATTAAGGCAACTTCCTGCTCACAGATACCAACTTCCAACAAAATTAAAATCAGCTAAGATTGCCACTATTGGCTAGCTAGCCTATTCCCATTTTGCACCCTCCACGACCATATCAGAAAGAGCTAATAGTGGCAGTCTTGACAGACTTGAACTTAGTTGTTGAATTCTGTAAGCAAGCAATCACACACTGTGTATGACGCCATATTACTGAGTCTACTTTTTAAAGTCAAGAGAAGAATACTGCTGTATAATTATTTTCATATCTCGGATCGTACAGCTCCTCAAAGCAGGTGGCAGATTAGATCAGACCAGATCAGCAGATCAGACCAGAAGTGACCAGATCAGACCAGAAGTGACCAGATCAGACCAGAAGTGACCAGATCAGACCAGATCAGACCAGATCAGACCAGAAGTGACCAGAAGTGACCAGATCAGACCAGATCAGACCAGATCAGACCAGAAGTGACCAGAAGTGACCAGATCAGACCAGAAGTGACCAGATCAGACCAGATCAGACCAGATCAGACCAGATTAGACCAGATCAGACCAGATCAGACCAGAAGTGTCTGAACACCCATGTCTGTCTTACTGTTTTACACTCATAGAGCTGCATTCACGCTGCCTCTCAAACTTTAACGCGTGATCATAGTATAGCCTCGCATAGCGTAACAGGTGTACATGTTAGAACAGTTTGTCTTCAAATGTACAGTAATAGATACGTGGAAAAGAAAGAGTTTGAAATATTCCTCGCCACTGCTGTGAACACTTCATTTCAAAGAAATGGAAAAGTCATAATACAATGTCTTCCCCAAACAACACCACGCCTGGCATCCTTTCAGAAATTAAAGAAGAAGGGGTTTAATTCCTCTCTTATTTATGCACACTTAACAGTTGTTGTTTTTGTGAAGAAAATATATTTTATCTAATTATATTCTTATCAGTCTTTTGTCCCCACTATATACATTTACAACACAATTTCCTAAGTCAGATCATGCAATCGCTTTCTAAGGGTGCATCCCAAATGGCACCCTATTCCCTTTATAGTGCACTACTTTCGACCAGGACCCCGAAATAGTGCACTATATAGGGAATAGGGTGCCATTTTGGGACGCAGACTAGGTCTGGAGAGAATCCAGAGACAATTAAGGAGCAATTGCCACAGGGCGCTTTTGTGAGCTGCAGAATAAACACATTTAATTTTGTACTTCCTTAGCAGCAAAAATACTCCACAGCTAAGAGGTGTGCACCTTACAATTAGATTTGACAACCGTTCATTATTTTTTCGTTAGTAAACATTCAAAAGCATGTTAATTTTGACATGATAGTCAAGGGATGAAAGAGTCACTTGAGTCGTTGCAACTTTAATATTTTTCTACTTCCTTCAATGATGGCCCTCCATTTTCATTCAAAGAACATACCACACGTGTAATCATACAAACCGGGCAAGGCATGTCTGTGAAAATGCAGAGGCTTTTTCCTATTGTTCGGATATTCATACTGTATGAATCCGTCAGGTAATGCAAGTGCACAACTTCGCACATTCGCCTCTGGCCGATGTGAAGAAACCCAAAATGGGCCCTCGAATATTACAAAGGAGGGGCAGAGGACTCCAGACAATTATCCTTTGAAGCGATGTGGAAACCCCAGGGAATCCAGCTACCAATACGTCTACCCGTCTTTCCCCCTAAGCAAATTTGTCTATGTCAAATATCAAATTCCTATTAGCTCTCCTCTCGTTCCTCCATGAATAAGAATTACGGCTTTGGCCACAGCAGGCTGTGGGTCATGATCCCCCTCCTATTTGTTTTGTTCTATTAAAAGAAAGCTACTCCCTCCACCCCTCTGTCACGCTTAATTTTCTCTTTCCTCCGTTCACCTGTAGTACATACATTGTGGTGTGTGTGTGTGTCTCAGCTCAAGACTAGGTATTCCACTTAACAGGTTTCATGGATGTGGGATGGTTGGGGCCTTAGGCTTCAATTTGGTGCCATGGCCTTTTGAGGGGAAAAAGGACCATTCGAAATGACTGTTCTGTATTACTGAGCAGCGGGAAACTGATTTAACATTCCATGGAATGTTCCTGACTTGGGTCCAAAGGGATAAAATAGGGAGGTCTGCTTTGCTCAAGGTTAATATTTGAAAAGTATCCTATAGGGTGGTCATTGGATACAAAGGACTTTGTCATTGACGATGAGTAGCTATGGCACATGTCTAGAATAAAACATTCATCCACTAGACTCTTCTCCTCTGAAACCTTCTGTTGTTCAAATGGATTAAGAGTCTAGAGAATGTTTTGGTAATGAATAGTCATCTCTTTTAAAAAACAAAACTCAAGAAGATGTTTTTAATGGAATAAAAATGTTGGCAGAAGGAGTCAGATTAGTTGATCTAATTTCCATATACACCAGATGGTTTCAAAATGACAGATTTCTTATTTTCACTACACAATAAGACGGTCTCTCGAACGATCTTCATCCCTCGTCTCTCTGACAGTCCGCATTCACACGTGTCTTTTTTATCAAGGAGAAATGTGTCCAATTCCATGAACCATTCTATCATACTAAGCAGTAATTGTGTTGATAGATGCAACCCACTAGATTTTGAATTCCATTAATGGTAAGAAGTGAAATTAAAAGTAAACAGAAACAACAAAGTAATGTTTATTACAAGCCCACCCATAGCAGAATTTTCTGCACAAAGATGTGTTCTAGGTTCCAGACAAGGTTTGTATAATTTGCCTGAGAATGCAGCTTCAAATACATTTTACATTTTAGTCATTTTAGCAGACGCTCTTATCCAGAACGACTTACAGTTTTTTAGTGAGTGCATAAATTTTTCATACAATACAGTATGGATCAACATGTTTTTCAAAGGTAGGAACAAAAACATGCTTGTATAATCATTTGTGCATTACGTGGAAGAGGAAACGACTGTTGCATCACTGTTATTACGACTTACCTGACTACATGGATAATTACCATACCCTTTATTCAAAGGATTAGCTCGATCAAATTGTCATTAAACCATGACATCCTTAGATTTAGGGAACCAAACTTTTGAAAAACACACACACTTTAATTGCTCGCAAGTGTAGAGAAAAGGGCCCTTTCTTGTCCAATGAGGTCCAAATTCAAGGACCCTTTTTGACCAACCCCTTGTGAAAAAGATTAGTGCTGGTCTGTATATTTTATCTATCTGTCTTGTTCTTTATTTAGTTCTTATTAACCCTGTTCATTTCTTCAGTCTTCCTCCCTGCGTCTCTTTGAGCATGGGGCATGACTTCAAGCCAGCAAACTGATGACTCGTGCCTCATGTGGCATTGGCTCTATAAACCATTCAAAGTAAAAGGACATTGAAACTTTTCAAATTACCCCAATTAAGTAATATGGAAAGGAAATGTTGGCGTGTTACCTAGAACAGCGCCTCCTGGGAATTTCCATTTTATTTGATGGTCGAGCAAGCCAGTGAAGAGGATGGAGAGGAAATTGTTGGGAGTAGAATATGCACTTAATGAGTGGAAAGCTTATCATCATTGTAATGAGGTAATTATTTGTCCATTTAATCAGCTTGTTTTGCTGGTGGATGTGGGTTTGGGGAGCCCTAAAGACTCTGTTATAGCAATGAACCACAGTAAAGCCATCTATGGCAGTCTTGATGAGATTGAATGTCAGGAGAGGACTAACCTTTCAGAGACAATGACTATTGACAACAGACATTACCCTGAGTAACCCTAATGATGATCATTCATATCTACTCCAAACCCAGAGGTAGAGCCTGATCACGGCCCATGTTCATAAAAAGCATCTCGGAGTAAGAGTGAGTGGTCCTCTGTAGCTCAGCTGGTAGAGCACGGCGCTTGTAACGCCAAGGTAGTGGGTTCAATCCCCGGGACCACCCATACACAAATAAAAATTATGCACGCATGACTGTAAGTCGCTTTGGATAAAAGCGTCTGCTAAATGGCATATTACTTAATTAATTAATTTAAGAGTGCTGATCTAGGATACATTTTGCCCTTTCAATCATAATGAATGAGATTATATGCACAGGGGGACCTGATCCTAGATCATCATTTGTATTTGTATTTATTATGGATCCCCATTAGCTGCAGCCAAGGCAGCAGCTACTCTTCCTGGGGTCCAGCAAAATTAAGGCAGTTATTCAATTTTTAAAACATTACAATACATTCACAACAGATTTCACAACACATTAAGTGTGTGCCCTCAGGCCCCTACTCTACTACCACATGCAGTGTATCTACAACACAAAACCCATGTGTACGTGTGTGTATAGTACGTATGTTATCGTGTGTTTGTGCCTATGTTATTTCGACTGAGACGCTTTGTATAGAATAATACGTTTCTTGTTACGTTTTCCCATTTTGTGAAACATGTTTTCTCCAGGGGTCTATTCAATCAAGTCCTCTAACATTCAAATACAAGTTTTGACAGAATTTTTGTGTGCCTGTTTCGGGCAAAAAAAACAGCCTACCAAATTATGGTTTCCTGAACTGATCCGTTGCTTCCCTGAAATGCTAGAAAACAAGCTCCTCGCCGTTCCAAATTAGTCTTTCTTCAATTACCACTCGAGTGCTAGTACATCATGCGCTGGGACAGAGACATTAAATGATCCAGAGAACAAGAATGAGACTTATCTTGGTCCATCAATTCATTAGCAGGAGAGGCTGTTGCTGGAGCACAATCAGGGAGCCATAAAACACCCAGTTCCCCCCCAGCTTCCACTTCACAGTCCTGGGATGTTCATAAAACTTTACGCCCCGGAGCATCTGGGGCCTTTTGGGCGAGAGATGCTAATTCCGCGGAGGCCCATAAACATATTACACTAAGATCCTTCATCTGCCTGCTCTCCCATCCGTTTATAAGGCCTCTCGTATAAAGGGTTGCAAGGCACAGATACAGCCACTTGATTCAATCTAGAAGGGTGGAATAGGAAAACTCCAGTGCTTTATTCCGACTGTGAGTTTTATTTGCACATAGGAACGGATATAAAGTGCAGATATACAGCACATCAACATAAATGGTATTGTGTGCATGCAAGGATGTGTAGCATATGCTTCGCGTGAAGAAAATCTTACTGAAGTTTAGCTTTGTTGCCATTGCAGACCACCATAAGTTGTTCTCTCCAAAAAGTGTGATGTTACCACTATTCATCACTGGTAACATCTGTGTGCTTGTAACACAAATCCCCCGGTGCCTGTGTGAATTATACTGCTCATCAATTAAGACATAAATTAGTACACAGGAAAGCTGGGAGAGAGGATAAGGGGATCATTCTCAACACAGGTGAGTAACTAATTATTTGGAACAAGTTCAATCGCTTACGCACTTGCAAGATAATTTGTCTTATCTGAGCCTGTGTAGTGCCTGCATCTGGTACCTCCATCCATCTGCAGGAGTCTTTAGTTCAGTTAGAGGAGTCTTTAGTTCAGTTAGAGGAGTCTTTAGTTCAGTTAGGGGTCTTTAGTTCAGTTAGGAGTCTTTAGTTCAGTTAGGAGTCTTTAGTTCAGTTAGTAGTCTTTAGTTCAGATAGGAGTCTTTAGTTCAGTTAGAGGAGTTTTTAGTTCAGTTAGAGGAGTCTTTAGTTCAGTTAGAGGAGTCTTTAGTTCAGTTAGGAGTCTTTAGTTCAGTTAGAGGAGTCTTTAGTTCAGTTAGGAGTCTTTAGTGCAGTTAGGAGTCTTTAGTTAAGTTAGAGGAGTTTTTAGTTCAGTTAGAGGAGTCTTTAGTTCAGTTAGAGGAGTCTTTAGTGCAGTTAGGAGTCTTTAGTTAAGTTAGAGGAGTCTTTAGTTCAGTTAGGAGTCTTTAGTGCAGTTAGGAGTCTTTAGTTAAGTTAGAGGAGTTTTTAGTTCAGTTAGAGGAGTCTTTAGTTCAGTTAGAGGAGTCTTTAGTGCAGTTAGGAGTCTTTAGTTAAGTTAGAGGAGTCTTTAGTTCAGTTAGGAGTCTTTAGTTCAGTTAGAGGAGTCTTTAGTTCAGTTAGAGGAGTCTTTAGTTCAGTTAGAGGAGTCTTTAGTTCAGTTAGGAGTCTTTAGTTCAGTTAGGAGTCTTTAGTTCAGTTAGGAGTCTTTAGTTCAGTTAGAGGAGTCTTTAGTTCAGTTAGGAGTCTTTAGTTCAGTTAGATGAGTCTTTAGTTCAGTTAGAGGAGTCTTTAGTTCAGTTAGGAGTCTTTAGTTCAGTTAGGAGTCTTTAGTTCAGTTAGAGGAGTGTTTAGTTAAGTTAGAGGAGTCTTTAGTTCAGTTAGGAGTCTTTAGTTCAGTTAGGAGTCTTTAGTTCAGTTAGGAGTCTTTAGTTCAGTTAGATTAGTTTTTAGTTAAGTTAGAGGAGTCTTTAGTTCAGTTAGAGGAGTCTTTAGTTCAGTTAGATGAGTCTTTAGTTCAGTTAGGGGTCTTTAGTTCAGTTAGGAGTCTTTAGTTCAGTTAGATGAGTTTTTAGTTAAGTTAGAGGAGTCTTTAGTTCAGTTAGAGGAGTCTTTAGTTCAGTTAGAGGAGTCTTTAGTTCAGTTAGGAGTCTTTAGTTCAGTTAGAGGAGTCTTTAGTTCAGTTAGGAGTCTTTAGTTCAGTTAGGAGTCTTTAGTTCAGTTAGGAGTCTTTAGTTCAGTTAGAGGAGTCTTTGGTTCAGTTAGGAGTCTTTAGTTCAGTTAGGAGTCTTTAGTTCAGTTAGAGGAGTCTTTGGTTCAGTTAGAGGAGTCTTTAGTTCAGTTAGGAGATTTTAGTTCAGTTAGGAGTCTTTAGTTCAGTTAGGAGTCTTTAGTTCAGTTAGATTCGTTTTTAGTTAAGTTAGAGGAGTCTTTAGTTCAGTTAGAGGAGTCTTTAGTTCAGTTAGATGAGTCTTTAGTTCAGTTAGGAGTCTTTAGTTCAGTTAGATTAGTTTTTAGTTAAGTTAGAGGAGTCTTTAGTTCAGTTAGAGGAGTCTTTAGTTCAGTTAGAGGAGTCTTTAGTTCAGTTAGGAGTCCTTAGTTCAGTTAGGATTGATGAGTGATTCTCTCTATCCATTTGAATTGAATATTACACTTTTTAAACCTTCTGGTCATTTGGAATACACAGTGGAAATACATTTAGTTTCAATCAAAGCATTAAGGTAGAACAAGGGCTAGATTTATAGTTCGCTCCTGTTATTTCTAGAAGGGAATAAAACACAAAAGAAGAATGTTTAAATAGAGCAGCTTTCATTGTATTTACACTTCCTAAGGTCTTATCACTTTCCTTCCCCTTTGTTCTGCTTTCTGTGTTTTATTCTGAAACACTTTAAGTCAGGTCGCAGTTGTAAATGACAACTTGTTCTCAACTGGCTTACCTGGTTAAATAAAGGTGAAATAAAAAAATAAAAAACTTAAAGAAAGTATAGAAGTGCTAACCCTTATAGACAGAGATATACTGCATCAACCTTATAGACAGAGATATACTGCATCAACCTTATAGACAGAGATGTACTGCATCAACCTTATAGACAGAGATATACTGCATCAACCATATAGACAGAGATATACTGCATCAACCTTATAGACAGAGATATACTGCATCACCCTTATAGACAGAGATATACTGCATCAACCTTATAGACAGAGATATACTGCATCACCCTTATAGACAGAGATATACTGCATCACCCTTATAGACAGAGATATACTGCATCACCCTTACAGACAGAGATATACTGCATCACCCTTATAGACAGAGATATACTGCATCACCCTTATAGACAGAGATATACTGCATCACCCTTATAGACAGAGATATACTGCATCAACTGACCTGATTGAATGTGATGAAAACTATAGCAGTAGATCTCTTTCCATGCTTTGGAATACATGTAAAAACATATTTTTGTGTGTCTCAGTGCATTGCAAGTGCAGCAAAGGCTTTCTCTAAGTACACATGCTTGAATTGTAGCATGATGAGTAAAGTATTTTGGGTCATGGCGGTGAGAAAACCTTTTTAAGCCAACCTGGTCTCAGAGCAAAAAGTATTATATTTGACTTAAATCTGTGCCACTCCATTTAGTATGATATGCTATTTTAGGTTAGATTACAGTGGCTTGCAAAAGTATTCAACCCCTTGGCATTTTTCCTATTTTGTTTCCTTATAACCTGGAATTAAAATTGATTTTGGGGGGATTTGTATCATTTGATTTACACAACATGCCTATCACTTTGAAGATGCAAAATATTTTTTGGGGTGAAACAAACAATAAATAAGACCAAAAAAAAAAAAAGAACTTGAGTGTTCATAACTATTCACCCCTCCAAAGTCAATACTTTGTAAAGCCACCTTTTGCAGCATTTACAGCTGCAAGTCTCTTGGAGAATGTCTCTATAAGCTTGGCACATCTAGCCACTGGGATCTTTGCCCATTCTTCAAGGCAAAACTGCTCCAGCTCATTTAAGTTGGATGGGTTCCGCTGGTGTACCGCAATCTTTAAGTCATACCACAGATTCTCAATTGGATTGAGGTCTGGGCTTTGACTAGGCCATTCCAAGACATTTAAATTAACCTCTGTCCCAGTCTCAAATCTCTGGAAGACTGAAACAGGTTTCTCTCAAGAATGTCCCTGAATTTAGCGCCATCCATCATTCCTTCAATTCTGACCAGTTTCCCAGTCCCTGCCGATGATAAACATCCCCACAGCATGATGCTGCCACCACCATGCTTCACTGTGGGGATGGTGTTCTCGGGGTGATGAGAGGTGTTGGGTTTGCGCCAGACATAACATTTTCCTTGATGGCCAAAAAGCTCAATTTTAGTCTAATCTGACCAGAGTACCTTCTTCCATATGTTTGGGCAGTCTCCCACATGCCTTTTGGAGAACACCAAACGTGTTTGCTTATTTTTTTCTTTAAGCAATGGCTTTTTTCTGCCCACTCTTCCGTAAAGCCCAGCTCTGTGGAGTATATGGCTTAAAGTGGTCCTATGGACAGATAGTCCAATCTCCGCTGTGGAGCTTTGCAGCTCCTTCAGGGTTATCTTTGGTCTCTTTGTTGCTTCTCTGATTAATGCCCTTCTTGCCTGGTCCGTGAGTTTTGGTGGGTGGCCCTCTCTTGGCAGGTTTGTTGTGGTGCCATGTTCTTTCCATTTTTTAATAATGGATTTAATGGTGCTCAGTGGGATGTTCAAAGTTTCGGATATTTTTTTATAACCCAACCCTGATCTGTACTTCTCCACAACTTTGTCCCTGACCTGTTTGGAGAGCTCCTTGGCCTTCATGGTGCCGCTTGCTTGGTGGTGCCACTTGCTTAGTTGTGTTGCAGACTTGGGGCCTTTCAGAACCGGTGTATATATACTGAGATCATGTGACAGGTCATGTGACACTTAGATTGCACACAGGTGGACTTTATTTAACTAATTATGTGACTTCTGAAGGTAATTGGTTGCACCAGATCCTATTTAGGGGCTTCATAGCAAATGGTGAAACACAAGGCCATGCTTATCATGCACCTCATCAGCCATTATAGCGTATTTTGATCTTCTTACATTCGTAGGCTTCTGCTCAGCTCTCCTAACTGTAACCCACGGCAACGTCAGTTGGCCTATCACTGTCGTCTTCTTCTTTTTCTGGCCATCGGATGATATCTGGACGAAGGGTGGTTTGGAAGCTGAAGGGGAAGGTCAACTGTTGGTTGAGGTCTGCACTCATTTCTAAACTAATTACCAAGCCTTGATGAGGCCTGGTAGAAGTTCTGGGTCAGTTGTGGTATAATTAGTGGAGTCGAGGCCTAACAGTGTTAGTTAAAATGTATTTATTTTGTTATCCTAATAACTTAATTTACATGAGCTTGAAGTTTCAGAGACTTTTACAATGTAAGTGGGTAAAATACTTTATTGCTCCATTATACAGAGAAAGAGAGTGTGATGTAATTGTACACATTAATGTCTCCCTTTACTGTAGCATGTCTGCTGACAAATGATCTGCAGGAGAACATATGCAGTTGTCACCAGCAATGTCACTGGGACAGCATGTTAGGTATGAGTTCCATGAAGCACAATCCTTCGAGAACCCTACAGAGCAGGATACTAAAGTCGGGGTTCCAGTGCACAAACCACTCTTTACACCTGCTAATGCACATTTGTGAGTACAGTGGTGTGAAGAGCACAGACAACGGACTACCTGTATGTCTAAAACATGAATGTTTCTGAACATTTATCTATTTATCTGTGTTTGTCTGTGGGTCACTAGAATCTTTGTATGCCGTCACTGTACTGCCAGTTTGCCATAGTCCCATAGGCCAGTACCTCACAGAGTCAGTAGTCCTATGGCAACTCATGCCCCCAGAGGATGTAGAGCAGGTCTCTCCAACCTTGTTCCTGGAGAGTCCCCTGTAGCTCAGTTGGTAGAGCATGGCGCTTGCAACGCCAGGGTTGTGGGTTCATTTCCCACGGGGGGCCAGTATGAAAAATGTATGCACTCACTAACTTTAAGTCGCTCTGGATAAGAGCTTCTGCTAAAATGTAAAATGAGAGCTACCCTCCTGTAGGTTTTAACTCCAACTCTGTTCCTGGAGAGCTAACCTCCTGTAGGTTTTAACTCCAACTCTGTTGCTGGAGAGCTACCCTCCTGTAGGTTATCACTCCAACCCTGTTCCTGGAGAGCTACCCTCCTGTAGGTTTTCACTTCAACCCTGTTCCCAGAGAGCTACCCTCCTGTAGGTTATCACTCCAACCCTGTTCCTGGAGAGCTACCCTCCTGTAGGTTTTCACTCCAACCCTGTTCCTGGAGAGCTACCCTCCTGTAGGTTTTCACTCCAACCCTGTTCCTGGAGAGCTACCCTCCTGTAGGTTTTCACTCCAACCCTGTTCCTGGAGAGCTACCCTCCTGTAGGTTTTCACTCCAACCCTGTTCCTGGAGAGCTACCCTCCTGTAGGTTTTCACTCCAACCCTGTTCATGCAGAGCTACCCTCCTGTAGGCTTTCACTCCAACCCCAGTTCTAACTAACGTGATTTCAGTTTTGAACTAGCTAATTATTCGAATCAGATGCACTAGATCAGAGCTGCAGTGAACACCTCCAGGAACAGTGTTGTAGAGCCCTGGTGTGGAGTATAAAGATGCCTCAGGAGCATGTTGTTGAGGTGGGTGTATAGAAGTCAAGTGGAAGAACATCATTATATTAGGAAACATTCTTTAGCTATTACTAGCCAGTGCTAGTCACCCAATATCAAATCAAATTCTGTCACATGCGCCAAATAAAAAAGGTGTACACTTTACCGTGAAACGCTTACTTACAAGCCCTTTTCCAACAATGCAGTTAAAAAATACGGAAAATGTGCTTAAAAATAAGAAAAGGAAATAGAAGCACAATAAAATAACAATAACGGCTATATACAAGGAGTACCAGTACTGAGTCAATGTGCAGGGGTACGAGATAGTTGAGGTAACTGAGGTAATATGTACATGTAGGTAGGGGTAAAAGTGACTAGGCAATCAGGATAGAGTAGCAGCACCGTACTGTATGTGAATAGTGTGAGAGTGTCTATGTGTGAGTGTGTGGCGTCAATATGTGTGTGTGTGTGTGTGTGTGTTTTCTGTGTGTGAGTGTATATAGTGTGTGTTTATGTGTGTGTTGGAGTGACAGTGTAGTATGTGTATGAAAAAACAAGTATGAAAAATGTATGCACTCACTAACTGTAAGTCGCTCTGGATAAGAGCGTCTGCTAAATGACTAAAATGTAAATGTAATGTGTGAGTGTGTGGGTAGAGTCCAGTGAGGGTGCATAGAGCTGGTATGGTAGTAGGTGCCAGGTGCACCGGTTTGAGTGTGTCAAGAACAGCAACGCTGCTGGGTTTTTCACGCTCAACAGTGTCCCGTGTGTATCAAGAATGGTCCACCACCTAAAGGACATGCAGCCAACTTCACACTGTGGGAAGCATCGGAGTCAACATGGGCCAGCATCCCTGTGGAACGCTAGAGTCCACGCCCGATGAATTGAGGCTGTTCTGAGGGCAAAAGTGGGAGGGCAACTCATTATTAGGAAGGTGTTCTTAATGTTTTCTACACTCAGTGTATCTCAAGTACTGTATGTCTTTCATCTTTCCAGAAAGCTGCACAAGACGGAACATAGGAGACCTCAGGAGAAGACTGAGAGAGGCCATCGTCCACTACAACTCTGCTGTGGCTGGTGTTGATATGAAGGTAGAAGGTGGAGGAAACGCTGATGGACCTCATCAAGAAGCCCACAGACAACATAGTACAGAAAAGTACGTTTGGGTTGTCCTTGAATACGAATTACATAGCTACAAAAAGAGGACCACTGGGATAATTCAAGTTGCTTTAGCAACGGCAAATATACTTCAAATGAGTAGGCAGCACTCACCAATAAGCCATCCATCCTCAACAGCTCCCTCCTGTAGGCGTTTAGGCTAACATCGCTGTTCTGCAAAATGAACGAGTCGTGCGTTCCACCTGGCCACCACATTCAGTAGTGTCTTTTGCGCATCACATAACCTTTCACCTGCACATTAAGTGTGGAACCCTTTTCTTTTCATTTAGTTGAACTCATTTTGAGATGGTGCATTTATGGCGATGTGGGTGCCATCTATTTCTCCTTTTGTAGGCTATTTGTGAACCCATTGATGGCAAAGAAACCCCTCTTGACTTCAACCTGTGGTGCGATTGTGTATGTAAATTGTATGTTACAGTTTGTTTTGCTGATGATTGCATCCAAAACATTGGCTCATCTAGGGATGTGAGATGCCAATCGGCATGCTGCCGCTGAAACGTGCCCATTGCCAAAAATCCGAGGGTGGATAGCACTTTGAATGGCACGTATTTGCCTTTCTCCTAAAGTAGATCTTAAATTCTCACAAAGTTCCTTAAGATTGGTTTTGGGAAATGGTATCTGATGAGCCAATCTGTCCTGTCTGCTAAAAAGTTTCACTTGTCTCTAAAAACCTGCTCTCTGCGAAATGCAGCGTGCCAAATCTTCCAACAGAGAAAAATCAGTCTCATCAGTCTTTTATTGTATTTCAACAATGGTTTCATTTTCACACTTGCCTGTAGTTTAACACATTACTTTACTTGATATAGATTATTATCGTAACAAATGCACTGATGTGGTCAAATTATATATAGCCTGTCAAGGTACTGTATGTTACAGGAATTCACAATGGAAATACAATTCAATTGAAAAATGATTAAATGATTAGGCCTACTCTAACAATTTCACACATTTTCAACATACAGTATATTTTGCCCATTCTACGCTTGACAAGCAGTTTCCTTATTCCACCACTGGTCCTCTGTAGCTCAATTGGTAGAGCATGGCGCTTGTAACGCCAGGGTAGTGGGTTCGATCCCCGGGACCACCCATACGTAAAAATGTATGCGCAAATGACTGTAAGTCGCTTTGGATAAAAGCGTCTGCTAAATGGCATATAATTATTACTTGGCACATTGCGTACGCATGGCTGTGAGTAAATGTACGCACACTCAAGCAAACGTTCATATTGATAAATCTCACACTTTGCGTGGAAATGATTTGTGCCTACGCATTATTGATAAATGAGACCCCTGGATTGTGCAATATTTGCCCATTATTATTTTTCTTCAAGCTCTACCAAGATGATGGGGATCATGGCTAGACAACAACGTTAAAGTCTTGCCATAGATTTTCAAGCAGATTACAGTCAAAACTGTAATTTAGTCACTCAGGAACATTCACTGTCTTCTTGCTAAGCAACTCCAGTGTAGATTTGGCCGTTCGTGTTGTAGGTTATTGTCCTGCTAAAAGGTGAATTCCTCTCCCAGTCCCTGGTGTAAAGCAGACTGAAGCAGGTTTTCGTCTAGGATTTTGCCTGTGCTTAGCTCCATCCCATTTCTTTTTATCCTGAAAAACTCCCCAGTATTTGCCGATGTCAAGCATACCAATACCAGTGGTGGTCGGTGCTGTTTAAGATGAGGGAGGACGATTTTTGTTTATGAGCATGGCCTTATTTCTATTACAGCATATTGGATGACTGTCATTCATATTCCATTCACCCAGCTCAATGTAACATCGATAGGTTTAGGCTACTTCATGATACTCAAATTTTCCCTGTACCGATCATGAGGTTGCTACAACCTAGCCTATGAATGAAAGTTTACAATATAGGTGCATAGGTCGAGAGACATTTTTGTAATCAAGGTGACAGACATTGACACATTCAATAACGCCTTGCACAATCTTGCCTGCCTCTAGCTGATCTAAGGTGTAATCAGTAGTCCAACAGTTGCAAACAAGAGTTTCTATTGGACAAATTCAGGTATGTTTATCCTCGTTTCGTTCCGCTTGCTTCCGTTTAAGAAACTTTTAAAAATAGAATCGGCGGAATGAATACACCCCTGATCACACGCACACAGTGCACTTCTATAGCAGCCAGATTGATGTATAATTCCTTCTCGCATCTATGCACTCTCCTCCTCTCACCTTTTCCCTTCGCTTGTGGACTTCAGTGCACAACACATCAGCGGTCTGTGAACAGGCAAAAATAACTTTACAAGGCAAACCTTCATATCATAACCGCTAACCGCTACACATAGCCTACATCGTTGTCTCCATATTAGCTAACGTCAAGTCAACAACATAGCTACTACTAGAACTAACGCATTAGTAAACCTGCTACAATCACGCAGTACAGTGTACATAGCAAGCAGTTTAACAGAAATGAACAAAACCAAAAGCTTACCTTGACTTGGAAGAGTTCCAGTGTTGGACAGCCATAGCCAGCAAGATAGCATCCCTCTCTGTTTGAGCCAGTTGTTTGAGTAGGCTAAACTAGCTAGCTGCATTCAGCTAAGTAAGTGAAAGTGAAAAAATACTAAATATAGCTAGCTCTCTCGCTCTTGCTTCTCCTTCATTTTTGAATAAATTAATTTGTTCAAAAGCTGTTCAACTATTGTGTTTCTCTCTCTTTGAGTCAACTACTCAACATTTTATACACTGCAGTGCTAGCTAGCTATAGCTTATGCTTTCAGTGCTAGATTCATTCTCTGATCATTTGATTGGGTGGACAACATGTCAGTTCATGCTACAAGAGCTCTGATAGGTTGGAGGATGTTCTCCGGAAGTTGTCATAATTACTGTGTAAGTCTATGGAAGGGGGTGAGAACCACAAGCCTCCTAGGTTTTGTTTTGAAGTCAATGTACCCTGAGGAGGAGGACGGAAACTAGCTATCCTCTGGCTACACCATGGTGCTACCCTACAGAGTGCTGTTGAGGCTACTGTAGACCTTCATTGCAAAACAGTGTGTTTTAATCAATTATTGGGTGACGTGAATATATTTATTATAGTTTTATCTAAAAAGGATAATGTTTTTAATGTTGAACTATAAAAAAATATATATGAAATTCACTGAGGAGAATGGTCCTCTCCAAACCAGCTTTCAAAATAGTAGGTTGCGAAGTTTGGTATAAGGCGTGGAAATATTTCAAATGCCTGCGAAGTTTGGTAACTGCAAAATATTTCAAAGGCCTGCAAAGTATTTCCACCAGCAAAATATTTCAGGCTGTGAAGTTTGTGAAAAAGCTGCAAACATTTTCAGCAAGCAAAATATTTCAGGCTTCCAAATTTTGTCAAAAGCATATTCGGTATAGAATCAGAATCCCCTCTGTCGGAGATGCATGGACCTTATTCTATCTTTTCAGTGGTACTGTTAACAAACACGCACCCATAAAGAAAATTAGAACTAAAAACTGGTTCAGCCCCTGGTTCGACCGTGGTCTGGCAAAGTTACTTCACCTCAAGAACACCATTTGGCGAAAGGCTTGGCACACAAATACTCAGGCTGACTGGCTGTCGTTCAGGCAATTGAGAAATAAGTGCACTAAGGCTATCCGGAAGGCCAAAGTTTGGTACTTTAAGGAGCAGTTCTCTCTCTGTGGGTCTAACCCCGAGAAGTTCTGGAAAACGGTGAAAGACCTGGAGAATAAACTCTCCTCCTCACAGCTCACACCTCACAGGTCATGGATGCAACCTTAAAGGTCCTAAATGATGTCACAACTGCCCTTGATTTTAAGCAATGTTGTGTTGCTATTTCTATTGACTTGGCCAAAGCTTTTGATACGGTAGACTATTTGTGGGTCGGCTAAGAAGTATTGGTGTCTCTGAGGGGTCATTGGCCTGGTTTGCTAACTACCTCTCTCAAAGAGTGCAATATGTCTCTCAAAGAGTGCAGTCTGTCTCAGCAACTGCCTGTCACCAAGGGAGTACCCCAAGGCTCCATTCTAGGCCCCACACTCTTCTCAATGTACACTACTAGTCAAAAGTTTTAGAACAGCTACTCATTCAAGGGTTTTTCTATATTTTTACTATTTTCTACATTGTAGAATAATAGTGAAGACATAAAAACTATGAAATAACACATATGGAATAATGTAGTAATCATGTACTAAAAAAGTGTTAAACAAATCAAAAATATATTTTATATTTCAGATTCTTCAAATAGCCACCCTTTGCCTTGATGACAGCTTTGCACACTCTTGGCATTCTCTCAACCAGCTTCATGAGGTAGTCACCTATAATGCATTTCAATTAACAGGTGTGCCTTCCTAAAAGTTAATTTGTGGAATTTATTTCCTTCTTAATGCGTTTGAGCGAATCAGTTTTGTTTTGACAAGGTAGTGGGGGTATACAGAAGATAGCCCTATTTGGTAAAAGACCAAGTCCATATTATGGCAAGAACAGCTCAAATAAGCAAAGAGAAACGACAGTCCATTATTACTTTAAGACATGAAGGTCAGTCAATACGGAAAGTTTCAAGAACTTTTAAAGTCCAGTCGCAAAAACCATCAAGCGCTATGATGAAACTGGCTCTCATGAGGACTGCCACAGGAAAGGAAGACCCAAAGGTACCTCTGCTGCAGAGGATTAGTTCATTAGAGTTACCAGCCTCAGAAATTGCAGCTCAAATAAATGCTTCACGGAGTTCAAGTCACAGACACATCTCAACATCAACTGTTCAAAGAAAACTGTATGAATCAGGCCTTCATGGTCGATTTGCTGCAAAGAAACCACTACTAAAGGACACCAATAAGAAGAAGAGACCTGCTTGGGCCAAGAAACACGAGCAATGGACATTAGACTGGTGGAAATTTGTCCTTTGGTCTGGAGTCCAAATTGGAGATTTTTGGTTCCAACCGCTGTGAGACGTGTTGTGGGTGAACGGATGAACTCCGCATGTGTAGTTCCCACCGCGAAGCATGGAGAAGGACCTGTTATGGTGTGGGGGTGCTTTGCTGGTGACACTGTGAGTGATTTATTTACAATTCAAGGCACACTTAACCAGCATGGCTACCACAGCATTCTGCAGCGATACGCCATCCCATCTGGTTTGGGCTTAGTGGTTTAGTTGTTTTTCAACAGGACCTCCAGGCTGTGTAAGGGCTTTTTTACCAAGATGGAGAGTGATGGAGTGCTGCATCAGATGACCTGGCCTCCACAATCCCCCGACCTCAACCAAATTGAGATGGTTTGGGATGAGTCAGACCACAGAGTGAAGGAAAAGCAGCCAACAAGTGCTCAGCATATGTGGGAACTCCTTCAAGACTTTTGGAAAAGCATTCCAGGTGAAGCTGGTTGAGAGAATGCCAAGAGTGTGCAAACCTGTCATAAAGGCAAAGGGTGGCTACTTTGAAGAATCTCAAGTATTAAATATATTTTGATTTGTTTAACACTTTTTTGGTTACTACATGATTCCATATGTGTTATTTCATAGTTTTGATGTCTTCACTATTATTCTACAATGTAGAAAATTGTAAAAATAATGAAAAACCCTTGAATGAGTAGGTGTTCTAAAACTTTTGACCGGTAGTGTACATCAACAACATGTGGTTCAGTAAGAATGCACTCTATACTCCTAAACTGTCCATCTCTGTATTCTGTAAGGGTTGGTGTGAGGTGTGACCCTGCTTTGCAGGATAGACAGTAGGCAGCAGGCAGAGATGGTGAAACAAGGATCTTTACTGGTGGTCCCGAAGCCAGGATCCAAAACAACAGACTTAACGCGATAAAAGAAATGTGGAGCAAATAACTCTCCAAAAACAGGCTGACAGCCAAATTACGAAATAGTAACTACGACTGAAATAATAAAGAAACAGGGAGAACACTTCTCGAGTACCTGTACATAGTTCTCCAATCAGACACTGATTAGTACTGCTGAGCACAGAGAAACTAGCAGAGAAAACTGAGCAAGGGAACACAGGGAAGTGAGGGCATAAATACACAGGTGAACAGATAGACACAGGTGACACCAACAGGATGATAATTAGTCCCGACTGTGAGTGAGGAGGTGCCTAAGGTTGTCGGCGGATGACACCTAGTGGGTCGCTCCGGAACTGCGACCCCCACCTGTAACAGTATTCCCGGCGCATGACCCACTGGTTGATGCTTATTTATAAATCCCTCTTAGGCTTCACTTCCCCCTATCTGAGATACCTACTACAACCCTCATCCTCCACATTCAACACACGCTCTGCCAGTCACAAAGCTCACACATCCCTGGGTCGCTCCTCTTTTCAGTTCGCTGCAGCTAGCGACTGGAACAAACTGCATTTAAAGACTCAATCATGGACACTCTTACTGACACTTGTGGCTGCTTCGTGTGATGTATTGTTGTCTCTACCTTTTTGCCCTTCGTGCTGTTGTCTGTGCCTAACAATGTTTGTACCATGTGGTGCTGCTGCCATGTTGTGTTGCTGCCATGTTGTGTTGCTACCCTACTGTGTTGTCGTGTGTTGCTGCCATGTTGTGTTGTCGGCATTCAACTTATGATAACCAGTGGGACAACCTTTTTTTTTATGGGGGGTGGGGGAAGAAGGATTACTTTATATTATTCCAGGTATTCCTTAAAGAGGTAGGGTTTCAAGTGTCTCCGGAAGGTAGTCAATGACTCCGCTGTCCTGGCGTCGTGGGGAAGCTTGTTCCACCATTGGGGCGCCAGAGCAGCGAATAGCTTTGACTGGGCTGAGCAGGAACGGTGCTTCCGTAGAGGTAGGGGGGCTAGCAGGCCAGAGGTGGATGAACGTAGTGCCCTCGTTTGGGTGTAGGGTCTGATCAGAGCCTGAAGGTAAGGAGGTGCCGTTCCCCTCACAGCTCCGTAGGAAAGCACCATGGTCTTGTAGTAGATGCGAGCCTCAACTGGAAGCCAGTGGAGTTTGCGGAGGAGCGTTTTGTTTTAAAGCAAATAACAAGGACACCTTACCTAAAATTCAGAGTTGAGCAATATCTTTGACCCTGAGGTAAAGGGGGTGGGGTCAAAAGGTTGTGGTCTGCCACAATCTGCTCCATGTGCAGCTGCATGTCAACATCTCCACATAGCACAAGTGTTTCTGCGGATGCTTCAAAAGTCTCAAGCTCTTCTGCTTCTATAAGGAATCCACAGTCGTCTCTGGAGCCATACCTATACATAACAAACAAACACATGAAGATGTTTTTAGTACAAAATACAACACATTTATCTTTTGACTGGGTAATATTTCATTTTCAATTATATATGGATGGAACATTTTAATCAAACACCTGTATGTGAATGTGTGGCCACCACATATAAGCCACTACACTGCAGTACATTCTGAATAACTGATGTATACAAAAGCTTGAAGGTATAGTGTATTGAGTGATTCCATACAAATTCAGGACAACGAAAAACGTTTGTTTACACTTTGTTCAGTCATGTTACCTCATTGGCTAGCTGGCTAAATACCAAGGAGATATATAGTTCATATAGAAGATAACCTTTGTCTAAGGCTGTGGCGGTCATGACATTTTGTCAGCCGGTGATTGTCAAGCAAATAACTTCCGGTCTCACGGTAATTGACCGTTAATTAACATAAACACATTTAGCATATCCTGGCTTCCACACATAGCCTACAAGCCACTTATGCAGACCTTTGGAACATCTACATTTTAAAAAGTCTAATAAATCCATGTAATATAGCCTACAGCATCATAATAAATCCATTATTTATTTTAGACAGGTCTAAAGAAACATGATATGAAGAAAATGTAGTCTATTTCAGAAGAAAATAATAGCATATTCTGAGTTGTCCTTATGTTAGGCCTGGCTGTGGACTACACTAGTTCATTTAGCAGACAAGATTTGCTTAGAATTCCATGGCATTATTTTATAGTATGAAGAATGCAATTGAACAAAGCTGAATAAAATAGAAAGGATATTTTCTTCAAACGATTTTAGGGAGTGCGCACATGCGGCTATTCTGTGTTGAGCGGTTAACAAAGAAACAGGTACTCCTATTTGCTTAATTTAGAGTTATGTATGAAACGTTAGTTGTGATACAAATGTTGGGCTATATGTTCAGATTTTTTAATACATTCTAAGGCTACATGATGCGACTCTAATGATGATTTGGAAAAAGTCGCATGAAAGGCAAGAGCTCTGCTTAGTTTTTTTGTACAGGCTGTACACACTTCATCAGTCTCTCATTCACAATTTGGCAAGCAATTGATAATGCCTCGAATTTCCCGGCTGCATCCCCTTTGTGTGGCCGTAATGCCCCCTAAAAAAATCCATGCCTTTTGCGGCCAGTGGCCGTTGTGACCTTGGGCTGAATATAATAATTATAATTCCCTTCTCCCGGCTGTGTGCCAAAGCACCTCTCACTCGCATGGCTCTCAGTCATGTGATCGGGTCTTTCTCACAGGCTACAAGTGAAGACAGACACATCGGGGACGCAACTGCACGCGTCTTTATCCAATTCCGAGGCGCATATTGAAGATATTAGAAGAACTGTCCACATTTACTTTTCGTCAGTCAACAAGATGAGTAGGCCTACCGAACAGCAAAAGCACTAGCCTATGTCAATCTACTATCCCCCATAGTACAAAAGTAGACCTATTCTATTCTGTGCGAGAAATAAATATTCCAAACATAGTCTGGGACAGTTGCGGGATGCAAAAGATCCCAAATTCATACAACCACTAGCATCAAAAAAACTGTTTTAAGCAATTAGCTTGATGCAATACATTTAGCTTAAAATGTTGATAAACTGTTAGGCTATTTCTTCACATTATAAGCGCAGCAATGTGCACACGGCAGTAGGCTATTAGCGCGAATGTTCCATTAGCAGGAAAACACCATTCTCAAAAGTGACCACAAATGCGATTATGCATCTAATGCTTTTAATATAAAGGTGCATTTTTATGGTGAAAATTATCTTCCCCAAACTTGAAACTCACATGTATGCCAGTTAGGTTCTACACCCGTAAAGCGGATTAATGTGCTTAATTTTAAGAAGTTATTTAGCCACTTTAATTGTGATACAAAACTTATCAAAACATATAGGCCAATGGGCTAGGCTACGCTGTTTGCCTTAAGCTGGGCATCATTCACAAGTGATAATATATCATTCACACAAGTGATAGGCTAATATATTCACCCATCACACTATTCTTGACTTAATCTTGTCTTTACATATACTAAATAATGTGTGAAATTTGTTTTGATTTTGAATGTACCATTATCATTCACCTGTCTCGAAACAGGTGCAGTGGAAAAAAATACATGTCGAATGGAGGACACTTTTCCCATGGTTCATTTTCATGCCAGCCAGGTAGGCTATACTCCTGTTGTAAAGAGAAGCAATGTGCTTAGTATTAGGAAAGTTAGAAATAAATATAGTAAGCCTATAGAAAGCTGAAGGGAGCCTCGCATTTTTAATAGAGACCATCACTCTGTTTTCTCATGCAATTGCATAGCCTATAGCAATTGCATAGCTTATAGAAATGTTGCGCAACATAAGCTCATGGGCTCTCATGAAGTGTTTGATTAGATTTTCGATTACATTTGCATTGATGTCAGAGTGATCAGATGGACAATAGAGTGCTGAGTACCAGGCAGTTAGCAAGTTTGATACTACAAGTTTGATACTACTAATGACCATCAGCAGCATCAGAGCTTGGAGAAGCCTAATTACCGTGATTAAACGGTCACGTGGACCGGTGTGGCGGTAATACGGTCACCGTAACTGCCCACATGAAGAGCTCCTCCAAGATACCTCCTGGACATCTGGAAAGCCTGGTAGGCCTTATGCGGTGGAGATTCCACTGTGTCTTGCACTGATCCAGGTTGTTTTGCAATATCCCGAGGAAGCAGAAGCACATCAAGCACAAGTGATCGTGGCTCCCGTAAAAAATGCCTTGATCTCGCATATCGGTGGTGAATTCCATCCAGAACTGTGTCCTAAAAAAACAATACCCATTGTTATTACCTTAACACAGATGGTATAGTAGGAACACATTGGCCAAAATTACCAGCTTTCAAACAAAATTGTTTTATTTAGTAGTTACATTGCGCTACAATCCCTATCCAAATGATCTCCCCATTTATAGTATTTTTGTCATAAGTTACCTCCAGGGACCTTTTTAGTTGTGAATTTGCGTTTACTCACCACTTTATTTTGTTAATTATCGTTAACCCACTTATTATTGCGTTCCCAGCATTGACCAACAGTCAGAACGCTAATATTCTTGATCTGAGTTCTAATTGCGCCGGCCTCTCTGCGAACGAGTGGAATCATAATTCAGGTACGCTCGTTATGGTCGCCTGCTCCCACCGGATTTGCTTTGGCATTCATTCACCACTCTGTCCAACAGCAAACACCACCCACCGCACAAGCCGAGACGTAAAACGAACTACGTCAGCTCAGACCAACTCTGGCAAGTGGCAGAGAGACGCCGCTGACAGTGGCTTTGCAAGATGCCGGACATAAGGCAATTATTTTAATGTCCCTCGAACCCTGCCTTGTCAATAGACATCCCCCAAGCAGAAAAATCACAGAGTGTCAGAGAATGAGTGAACAACTGGTAAATAGGCACTGATATTTCAGTCAGATGGCTAGCTAGCTAGCTCAAGGGCTCTGGCTACTGTTAGTCAGGGAACTAGCTAGCTATAACTAGCTGGCTAGAAGGATGTAGTTGGAAGCTAACGTTACACGGAGCCTGACCTCAGCAGGAGCAGTTGACTGAAATTATGCTGACTATAATCTAAACTCTTCTGCGGACGTGAGAACGATTACTTACCGGAGTGTAACTCCAGTTCTATGAGTGGAGCGGAGCCCCATAGGACTTAAGGCCCTGCCGACCCTCTCTAGTCTCGCTGAAGATAAATATCTCGGGAGGCTGATTGAGGGGAGGCATCCCCTCTTATAGGGACACCTGTACTCCTATTGGCTGCAGGTGTGTGCATAATTTTGTCTCAGGCTGATACTGCCTTAGGGCAGTGGGTAAACCAATAAGAGCAGAGCTCCCATATGGGGCGGAGCTCCACGATATAGAACTTGACGCCCCCTCCCCACCGCCAGCCTTCTGCGGATATGACAGCTCCCCCTGTCACCCCCCCAATTTCATTAGCAGTTAGTAATGACATGCTAGATAGCATGTCGTAGCTAACTTGTTAGCTTAGTAGCTAGTGCTGCTAATGACGTAGCTAACTAGCTAGCACTACTGACATTGTAGCTAACTAGCTAGCGCTGCTATTAACATACCTAACTCACGTTGTTAGCTAGTGTTGCTAATTATGTAGCTAACTAGCTAGCGCTGCTAGTGACGTAGCTAAATAGCGTTGTTAACTAGCGTACTAGCGAGCACTGCTAAAATCATAGCTAACGTTTTACCACTGCAAACTACGTAGCTAACTAGATAGCGCAGCTAGCTAGCGCTGCTAACATCGTAGCTAATTTATTAATGCTATTAATGACGTAGTTACTAGCTAACGCTGTTAATATCATACCTAACTAGTGTTGTTAGGTAGTGTTGCTAACTTTGTAGCGCTGCTAACAACGTAGCTAACTAGTGTTTTTAGCTAGTGTCTCTACCGATGTAGTTTACTAACTAGCGCTGCTGACATAGTAGCTAACTTGTTATCGCTGGTAATTACTTTGCTCACGACGTAGCATTTTTACAAACTTTGCAGCCTGAAATATTTTGATGGCCTTTGAGATATTTGGCAGGTCTTTTAAATATCTGTATGCTTTTGACCAAACTTGGTAGCCTGTAATATTTTGCTTACTGAAAACTTTGCAGATCTTTGAAGGGCTATGAAATATTTTGCAGTTCTTTGAAATATTTTTCAGCTTTTTAACAAACTTTTATTGATCAGACCGAAATATTTCGAATGCCTTTGACATATTTGGCTGGTCTTTGAAATATTTAGCAGGTCTTTTAAGTATTGTGAATGGTAGTTTGAAAGATTTTGCAGCTTTTTACCAAACTTTGCAGACTGAAATGTAAATGTAAATGAAATATTTAGCAGGCTTTTGAAATATTTTGATGCTTTTGACCGAAAGTGGTAGACTGCGTTAGCAGCGAGAACCCCCCCCCCCGTAGAAAGAGGGCAGTCTGCGCCCGTGCATTGACTATCGACCACTGAACAAGGAGACGATTAGATTTAGTTATCCTCTCCCCCTCATTCCGTCAGTGGTTGAGTCATTGCATGGAGCGCGCTTCTTCACTAAATTAGATCTCAGGAGTGCGTACAACCTGGTGCGTATCTGAGAGGGAGATGAGTGGAAGACAGCATTCAGCACAACCATGGGGCATTATGAATACCTGGTGATGCCCTATGGTTTGATGAATGCTCCCTCAGTCTTCCAGTCCTTTGTGAATGAGGTGTTTCGGGACATGCTTGGTCGCGGTGTAGTGGTCTACATCGATGACATCTTGGTGTATTCCGCTACGCGCGCCGAGCATGTGTCCCTGGTTCGCAAAGTACTGGCCCGACTGTTGGAAAATTACCTTTATGCTAAGGCAGAAAAGTGTATGTTTTTCCAGCAGTCCGTCTCCTTCCTCGGATACCGCATTTCTACCACAGGTGTGGAGATGGAGGGCGACCGCATTGCAGCCGTGCGTAATTGGCCGACTCCAATCACGGTAAAGGAGGTGCAGCGCTTCCTTGGCTTCGCCAACTTTTATCGGAGGTTTATCCGGGGCTTTGGCAAGGTCGCAGCTTGCCGGCTCCGCTGGTCTGCTGAGGCTGACAGGGCCTTCAGTAACCTGAGGGAACTTTTCACCTCGGCCCCGGTACTGGCCCACCCCGATCCATCACTACCGTTCGTAGTGGAGGTGGATGCGTCCGAGGTTGGGATGGGAGCAGTCCTGTCTCAACGCAAAACTACGGCGTTGGTGATCGGGAGCTGTTGGCTGTTGTCCGAGCTCTGACTGTGTGGAGACATTGGCTCGAGGGGGCGAAACACCCATTCCTCGTCTGGACGGACCACCGTAACCTGGAGTACATCCGGGCAGCGAGGAGGCTGAACCCTCGCCAGGCCAGGTGGGCCCTATTCTTCACCCGGTTTGATTTCACACTGTCATACATTCCAGGTACGAAGAACGTGAGGGCAGACGCACTGTCCTGGCTGTATGATACAGAGGAGAGGCCCAGAGACAATACCCCCACACTGCCAGACTCATGCATTGTGGCGGCGGTAGTATGGGCGATGGATGCGGATATAGCGCGGGCATTACGTACAGATCCATCTCCACCACAGTGAAGATGGACAGGAAGACACAGTACACATGCATCAAGTGGAAGAAATACATTTGCAACACACACACAGTAAAACTCTGTCCCTCATGTGGTGTGTAGACCGGCATTAATTTGTGTTCAATGGAGCTCATTTATCATTTCCATTAAATACTGTATGTAAAATTTGTCCTTCCAATTTGTTCAGTTCAAAGCAATAAACATAAATTGTGATGAAAACCTTGTTTCGTTTATACTTGTTCAAGATAAACATGATTTATTCCACCCAAATGATTGATTTTTGTTTACAAAAATCACATTTTATTCCAAAAAATGATTTGCGCTTTTATTGATAAATGTGATCTAGGAGCGGTAAATGGCAAATATTAACCATGTATGCTGTCTATATTGCTTGTAATTGATATAAGTCAACATCTAAGTATTAAGTACGTATTAAGTATTTTTACGTAAATTGTTATTGCTGTATTGTTTTAAAAACCCAATAACGTTGTAGGTCCATCAGACCCGCGAACATTGGGTGAATAACAAAATCATGAACACCACACAAGGGTTTAAGTTTGCTGACGACACGACGGTGGTAGGCCTGATGACCGACCGCGATGAGAAAGCCTATAGGGAGGAGGTCAGAGACCTCAACATCAGCAGGACAAAGGAGCTGATCGTGGACTACAGGAAACGGAGGCCCCAGCATGCCCCTCATCCACATCGACGGGGCTGTAGTGGAGCGATTGAGCGGTTCTAGCTCCTCGGTGTCCACGTCATTACGGAATTGTCATGGTCTTCACCATCCAGAGGCTGAAAAGATTAGGAATGGGCCCTCTGCCTGCCATCTAGGGCCTATACCAGGCAGTATCAGAGGAAGGCCCTAAAAATTGTCATGCTTAAAGAGATATTCAATGTCTGATTAGATACCATCTACCAATCAATGCCCTTCTTTATGAGGCTTTCGAAAAGCTCCCTGGTCTCCGTAGTTGAATCTGTGCTTAAAATGCAATATTTGACTTGAGGGACCTTACAGATGTTGTATGTATGGGCGACAGAGGAAGGAGTAGTCGAAGGCCCTAAAAATGGTCAAAGACTCCAGCCACCCAAGTCATATAGTGTTCTCTCTGCTAACGCATGGCAAGCAGTACCTATGCACCAAGTCTGGAACCAGCAGGACCCTGAAAAGCTTTTACACCCAAGCCATAAGACTGCTAAATTGTTAGTCAAATAGTCTGAGTAGCTCTTTGGTTTAACTATCTGCATTGACCCTTTTTAAACTAACTCTTTCAATCAAATCAAATCACATTTTATTTGTCACATACACACGTTTAGCAGATGTTATTGCGGGTGTAGCAAAATGCTTGTTTCTAGCACCAACAGTGCAGTATATCTAACAATTCACCACAATACACACAATCTAAAAGTAAAAGAATGGAACTAAGAAATATATAAATATTATAAATATTAGGATGAGCAATGTCAGAGTGGCATTGACTAAAATACAGTAGAATAGAATACAGTATATACATATGAGATGAGTAAAGCAAAAATATGTAAACATTATTAGAGTGGCTAGTGTTCCATTATTAAAGTGGCCAGTAATTTCAAGTCTATGTATATGGGGCAGCAGCCTCTAAGGTGCAGGGTTACGTAACTGGGTGGAAGCTGCCTAGTGATGGCTATTTAACAGTCTGATGGCCTTGAGATAGAAGCTGTTTTTCAGTCTCTTGGTCCCAGCTTTGACGCACCTGTACTGACCTCGCCTTCTGGATGATAGCGGGGTGAACAGGCCGTGGCTCGGGTGGTTGTTGTCCTTGATGATATTTTTGGCCTTCCTACACTTACATCGGGTGCTGTAGGTGTCCTGGAGGGCAGGTAGTTTGCCCCCGGTGATGCGTTGGGCAGGCCGCACCCCCTCTGGAGAGCCCTGCGGTTGCTGGCGGTGCAGTTGCCGTACCAGGCAGTGATACAGCCAGACAGGATGCTCTCAATTGTGCATCTGTAAAAGTTTGTGAGGATTTTAGGTGCCAAGCCAAATTTCTTCAGCCTCCTGAGGTTGAAGAGGCTCTGTTGCGCCTTCTTCACCACACTGTCTGTGTGGGTGGACAATTTCAGAACGTCAGTGATGGGTACGCCGAGGAACTTGAAGCTTTCCACCTGCTCCGCAGCGGTCCCGTCGATGTGGATAGGGGCGTGCTCCCTCTGCTGTTTCCTGAACTCCACGATCAGCTCCTTTGTTTTGTCGACATTGAGGGAGAGGTTAACTTCCTGGCACCACACTCCCAGGGCCTTCACCTCCTCTCTGTAGGCTGTCTGGTCATTGTTGGTAATCAGACCTACTGCTGTTGTGTCGTCTGCAAACTTGATGATTGAATTGGAGGCGTGCGTGGCCACACAGTCATGGGTGAACAGGGAGTACAGGAGGGGGCTGTGCACGCACCCTTGTGGGGCCCCTGTGTTGAGGATCAGCGAAGTGCTGCTACTGTTTTAGCTATCCCGTTGCCTAGTAACTTTATTCCTACCTATATGTACATATCTACCTCAGTTACTTTGTACCTCTGCACGTCTACTCAGTACTGGTACCCTGTGTATATATATACCCAAGTTATCATGATTCATTGTGGATTTATTCCTTGTGTTATTATTTTTCTATTATTTCACAAGTTTTCTCTCTGCATTGTTTAGAAGGGCCCGTAAGTAAGCATTTGACTGTCTACACCTGTTGTTTACCAAGCATGTGACAAATATCATTTTATGTCATACTAAACATATCATACTAAAGCAGTCAAACGTAATATATCATACTAAACGAATCAAAGCAAACTGGTGCGATCAAGACGTAGGATACTATACGTCCTACAATTAGTATTCTATTGTAGTACTGCTATTAAATTGGTAGGCCAATAAAATGTAACCTAACATACTAAATGGAGTGGCAAGGATTTAAAAATAATATTTTAAGAAAATCTCTGAGACCAGGTTGATTATGCACATGGAGCTTGTAGTGACAGGAATAGATCTTACACACACTCCAGCCAGGTCAGCCATTCTCTCTGCTCTAAAAGCCTTCGGAGAGGCTGGTTGGGTTGTTTGTCTTGGAAGTCAAGTAGCCCATTAAAACACAGAGAGTGCAGTCACAGAGTGTGTATCACACAAATAACTCTGGGTAGTGAGTGGACATTTGGAATTGAATTCGCCCCAATTTACAACCTTTAACACAGCCTACGCTGTAATTTAACTAGTTATTCTTAGATCTCTCCCCTTTCTAGAGAGCGACACGCTTTATATTCAAAAGTATGAATTTGAGTTTGCATGACCAGTGACATCACATAATAATCTGGGGCTCATGTGGAAATAAGGCTCGGCAAGCTTTGGATCAGAAGTCCAGACTTGGTTGTCTAATAGAAAAGACAACCATTTGGCTGCCCTTTGCATGAAAACTAGTTTTTCCCCAAAAAGAAAAAAATATCACTATTAGGCATCAATAGAACTGATCACAACGTATACATTTTGTAATGAGCTTGTCTGGATTGGATAGATTTCCTCAAGCGTAAGAAAATGTATTGGTTAATTAATATTCTCTTCATTAGGGACCACAAGGTAAATCCATTTCACCATTGTAATTGAAGTCCGCCTTAAGACTGTTCATCTTATTATCTTAAACAGCTTTCTACTTAGTGGTAATCTTTCACTACCTCATCAAGCTGGTATCGATGTTGAATCGATACTGGGTTCAGTACTGTAGGCTCATTAGTACTTTGGATACGGTCCAAACGTGTCAAGACCAAGAGAAACAGAAGGGTGAATGAACAGACGAGCACCAGGCATCTAAACAGTTCCCCACCCCAGTCAGCTCAACAGGGCTTCTTACTTACTGCTTTGTTCATGTACAATTCAAATAGCAGATCACAAGGCACCACCCACTGGGCAAAAACTGGTTGTTTCCACATCCTTTCAACCCAAAAATTCAATGTGATGACGTTGAATCAACATGGAAAACTGATTACATTTGCAAAAAGTTATCAACATAAGGGATTTTTGTATTTTTTGAACGAACTTTTAACCTAAATCCAATGTCATGGTGACATTTTTTGTTGATTTCACATTGAATTCAAACGTTAGACGTTGAACTGACGTCTGTGCCCAGTGGGTATGGTGTCACATATATGGTTGGGTTCTATGACAAATCCTCAATGGAAACTTCCCAGGTTTTTTATTGTGTCAACTGAACTAGCTGACACCCCAAGTCACGTGTCCAAACCTTATAGGCCTATAAGAAACTGCACAGACGTTCAAACAAAGACCACAGGTACTCATCTGCTCTAAGCACAACGTTTTCTCCTCAGTGCAGCTTGTCTAGTAATTAATGTTTGTGTTTCTCATACACAATGTTCTGTTATGACAAAGCCGATGCTTCAATTAATCCTGGAAATATTGATTTGGCACCGACTTGATAACAAATGAGAGGTACAATGTCCTATGACGGCAAGGATTTTGCCGTATTGACGACTGCGCCTCATTGCTTTTAATATCAAATCCCACAAGGCTACGTTAGCGAAGGTCCTCCAATCATACCGGTCGAGCCACGACGGAGAAATCCCTTTTCATAATAAAATCATGCTAGTGTTCATTACAAAACACTTGTCATTAGGTTACAATGTTAAGATGAGCTTTCGCCAAGTCGTTCTTTTGGTTGGTATTGAAAGGAGAGGGTTTTCTTGATGACTGTTTGTTTTTCTTGTTTCGGGGCATGACAGTGAAGATAGGCTGCACACTGGGCAGAATCAGTTATGATAGCTGGCTTTATGGCACGGCTCCCTAACTGGTGATCCGAGGGCCTATTTGACCCCCGACTTTTTGACCCCCACAAATTGTAATAAATTGTTGTATGTAAAAGACTGTAAAAACACCAGTAAATCATCTCCAAGTGATTTTACAGTTTTTTACAATCACTTTGGCACTAATTTCAGAACCTTGACGTCATTTTTCAAAACTCTAGACACAAAACTCAAACGGTCATCACTTGTAACACAGGCTGTCCAATGTTTAAAACATTGCATTGTGCGTTCATATCTTTAAAGAAATCTTGCACTTGCACAATCATTGGTTCAAAAAACAAATTTATTGTGAAATACCAATGAAACGTTAATTTAGATCACCCACACACAAGCAACCGATAGTTTCACTGTGTCATTGTTCGTACAATCATTAAATATTGTAGTACAAAATAGGTGATACATGTTTCATTATGGTACTACATTTAAATACATCCCTGTAAAAGTACTGCTGTAGTAGAGAGAATACTACAGACACAGTGGAATCATTGAACAAAATCTGAAATATGTTGATGAAAAACGATACAGTACTGTAAAACATCAAATGCAGTGTTCCTCAACTTGCTTGCTTGTACTGTAAAAAGCAAAACATAGGAGTGATTACTGTACTTCTACATTTTCATCAACTCTGTCTTGTGGATTTGGCCACAGGTTCTAATCTACATCACAATGGATGTTTTCATTAGCCAAACATCTTGGAAGAAACCTTCGGGCATGGCGAATCCAGGCCTGACACTGGTCTGCCGTGATGTCATTGCATGTGTCATCCATGGCCTGGAGAAAAGTGACTTGTTCATGAGGGCGCCTATCATAAACCTTCCATCTCCATGTGGAGAAAAATTCCTCAATCGGGTTAAGTAAAGGAGAGTATGGGGGTAAATACAGGGTGGTAAATTGTGCATGGGCCTGAAACCATGCTTGCTCTGATTTCATTGGACACTCTTTGCTGTTGCTGCCGCTGTCTTGGTCCGTGGCCTTGTCCTCTACCACGTTCCCCCACACCTCTCAAACGAGGCCCACGACCACCTCTCAGAAGGGGTGCTTGTCCCCTGCCATTCCTTTGACCAACACGTCTTCCTCGTCTTCCTCCCACCACTGCTTGACCTCTATTGTGACCTGGATCACCTGCCGGCTCCATGTTACAGTACGTATCGCTATATTGTTGAAAGTGGATCCCAATCTATTCTTTATATACTCGTTCCATAATGTGAACTCAATCATCAGTAACAAGTTGGCAGAATTGGACAAGCAATTACAAGGGCCTTCATCCATACAGTGCAGTACTGTCAATACTGTAAATAGTCTGAAAAGGTGGTACATGGGACCATAGAAACGGTGTCTGATAAAGAATGATGATGAAATATTACATCCATAGATAATGTAGTCTAATTGGTTCATGCTCCACGCTAATTGGTGACAATGAATCTCGTTATCTTGAAACTTTCATGATCTAAACATGGAATATTGTTTGTCTGTTTCCATACAACTATGCATTAAGAGTAATGCAACAGTTACTTATCATTTTGAGCAGTTGTATCAATTGATAGTTGGATAATTGTAATGAAATGATTAGACATCCATCTGAAATGTAATGTGTGAATTGCCTTTTGAAATAGTAGTACTTTGATGTTAAGTTGTGTCATATTGAACAGGTGATTTTTGTTAAATTAACAAATGATCTTAGTTTTATGTGTATTGTATCCAAGCAATTGAAAAAAGTGTTAGAGTTTTGAAAAATGTGCATTTTGATAATTGGTTGTGAGTTTTGTGTCTAGAGTTTTGAAAAATGACGTCAAGGTTCTGAAATTAGTGCCAAAGTGATTGTAAAAAACTGTAATTTTGGAAATCTGTTCCAAAGTATTCCCATGCATACTAGAGACTAGAGCGATATACTGTCCACCGAGTGTACAAAAAGGACACCTGCTCTTTCCACACACACCCACCAGACACACTTGCGCACACACACACACAGATACACACACACACACACACACACGCAGACACACACATTTACACTGAGTATACAAAACGAAAATCTGCTCTTTCCATGTCATAGACTGACCAGGTGAATCCACGTGAAAGCTATGATCCCTTATTGATGTCCCTTGTTAAATCCACTTCAATCCGTGTAGATGAAGGGGAGGAGACAGATTAAAGAAGGATTTTTAAACCGTGAGACAATTGAGACATGGATTGTGTATGTGTGCCATTCAGAGGGTGAATGGGCAAGAAAAAATATTTAAGTGCCTTTGAACGGGGAATGGTAGTAGGTGCTAGGCGCACCGGTTTGTGTCAAGAACTGCAACGCTGCTGGGTTTTTCACGCTCAACAGTTTCCTGTGTGTATCAAGAATGGTCCACACCACCCAAAGGACATCCAGCCAACTTGACACAACTGTGGGAAGCATAGGAGTCAACATGGGCCAGCATCCCTGTGGAACGCTTTCGACACATTGTACAGTCCATGCGCCGACAAATTGAGGCTCTTCTGAGGGCAAAACTCAATATTAGGAACTCAATATCAGTGTATGTAATCGCATACAAATGTAACAAGGTTTGAAATGATTATGTTTTAGTCAAATATGTCTGTTTAGGCTTCTTGGGGTCAATTTGCAGTCTATAAATTATTTGTAATTATGTTCCGGCCCCCTGACCATCCACTCAAGAAAAAAAAATATCTAGTTGATGATCCCTGCTTCATGGAGACAAACACTAGTACGTGGTTGCTAACTCTGTTGTGCCAAAGCTGTCGCCAGAAGTGCCGGAGGCCAATTTGCAATGAATGTTGCAATGTGTGGTAGCTCTATTTTTAATTGGCTCATGATGTATTTAGTGTCTTATTTCACATAAAGAGATGAATAAATTATTGTTATCAGTTTTTAAGCAAAAATAGAAAACATTTGTGTGACATTGCGATGAAGTCATCTACGCCTGAGGTATCTCCGTTAAGCCAGGAGTAAAATATTGCGTTATGTTACATGTTGGACCATAATTTTAGCCATGACTGATGGTTTAGGTCTTGAAGTTCTTCTGGAAGCCCCTCATTGACATCAAGAATCCCTAGTCCTGAGATATTGTACCGGAGCCCCACATTAAAACCCATTCCATAAATAAAGCATACTGCAATATGTCACTAAAACAATAACTGATTGGTTCTCATAAACAAAGAACACATTGTATAAATGCTATTGATAGTTCTAATAATTACCATTGTATGTGTAAGTAAAAAAACAGATAACAGACAGTAAAATAAAGTGTAACTGATTTATTTGACAATTATAATATTCTACTAGAGTACATTTAGGTTGTCAATCAATAATGCTCAAACCAGCTCTGGATAATCTGATGTATGAATTTCATTAACACGCAGACAGTGTTGAATGATCCAGGACCCTCAGTCTAATATTTATCTTCCTCATCTCCCTGTCAGCCGCCGCACACTGAGCAGTGATAGCAGCCTTTTCATCCTGACAAACACAAGGAAGCTGCAGTTTACGACACTAGGGTTGGTAGCCTACACACACGCCGACTGGATGTGGGGGAAGGTGTGTGTGTGTGAGAGAGACAGAGGGGTTTGAGTGTGTATGTGCATTTGTGTGCACGTCTAGTTGGAAGGTTGATCACACACTCATTTTGAGTGTAAATGTGTGCGCGCGCGAATCTGTGTCTGTGTGTGTCTAGCAGGATATTTGATCACATTAATTATCGGTCACAAGCATGCAATCCAATCTTCCTTGATCATTTTGCGATTAAATAGCAAAGGCAGTGCTTCACTCAGAATCACCTTTATTCGCCAAATACATGTGCATGTACAGTAATTTGTCTCTGTGAATTGGTGCCGCTACAATTAATAAACAGGATATACAGAGATGATAAACAGGATACACAGAGATGATAAACAGAATATACAGAGATGATAAACAGAATATACAGAGATGATAAACAGAATATACAGAGATGATAAACAGAATATACAGAGATGATAAACAGAATATACAGAGATGATAAACAGAATATACAGAGATGATAAACATGATATACAGAGATGATAAACAGGATATACAGACAACATAATAGATGCAGAATTAACACAAATCCACATGCGGTATGTACACTATGAACACTATAGCTGAGAACTACAGGCTACGGTATAGACACCAAGCTACCCATACTGAAAAAACAGGCTTCTGGCAAACAGTTGTGGCAAATCTTTGGCCAATTTGCCGCAAATTTGCAGGACATTTGCATCAACAAATTCATTTTTTTAAGCAATGTATAAATAAAACCAATTTAAGAGGATGATGAGTACTGGGGGAAATTAGATATATATATACAGTACCAGTCAACAGTTTGGATATACCTACTCGTTCAAGGGTTTTTCTTTATTTGTACTATTTTCTAAATTGTAGAATAATAGTGAAGACATCAAAACCATGAAATAACACATATGGAATCATGTAGTAACCCAAACAGTGTTATTCAAATCAAAATATATTTTATATTTGAGATTCTTCAAATAGCCACCCTTTGCCTTTATGACAGCTTTACACACTCTTGGCATTCTTTCAACCAGCTTCACCTGGAATTGTGATGTGGTGGTGTTGAAGGAGTCAGGCACAGGAGGGTAAATCACAGAAAAACAGGCTTTAATCCGCAAAATACAGGTTTACGCAGAACTGCGTCAAACACACTCCAGGGCACAAAACAGGTGCACTGGAAAATACAAGGCACACAGGAAAATACTCCCGTCGAACAAAATACACGAGCTCCACCGAGCTTCACTAACCTTCACAATAAACAATCACCCACAAGGACAAGGGGGCAGAGGGAACACTTATACACAGACTAATTAGGGGATTAGAACCAGGTGTGTGTGATAACGAGACAAGACAATTATGATGATGATTGGGGCAGCAGTGGTTAGTACTCCGGTGACGACGAACGCCGAAGCCTGCCCGAACAAGGAGGGGAGGCAGCCTCGGCCAAAGTCGTGACAGGAATGCTTTTCCAACAGTCTTAAAGGAGTTCCCACATATGCTGAGCACTTGTTGGCTGCTTTTCCTTCACTCTGCCGTCCGACTCATCCCAAACCATCTCAATTGGCTTGAGGTCTGGGGATTTTGGAGGCCAGGTAATCTGATGCAGCACTCCATCACACTCCTTCTTGGTAAAATAGCCCTTACACAGCCTGGAGGTGTTGGGTCATTGTCCTGTTGAAAAACAAATGATAGTCCCACTGAACCCAAACCAAATGGGATGGCATATCGCTGCAGAATGCTGTGGTAGCCATGCTGGTTAAGTGTGCCTTGAATTGTAAATAAATCACTCACAGTGTCACCAGCAAAGCACCCCCACACCATAACACGTTCATCCGTTCACCCACAACACGTCTCACAGCGGTTGGAACCAAAAACCTCCAATTTGGATTCCAGACAAAAGGACAACTTTCCACCAGTCTAATGTCCATTGCTTGTGTTTATTGGCCCAAGCAGGTCTCTTCTTTTTATTGGTGTCCTTTACTAGTGGTTTCTTTGCAGCAATTTGACCATGAAGGCTGATTCACACAGTCCCTTCTGAACAGTTGATGTTGAGATGTGTCTGTGATTTGAACTCTGTGAAGCATTTATTTGGGCTGCAATTTCTGAGGCTGGTAACTCTAATGAACTTATCCTCTGCAGCAGAGGAAACTCTTGGTCGTCCATTCCTGTGGCAGTCCAAATGAGAGCCAGTTTCATAATAGCGCTCTATGGTTTTTGCGACTGCACTTGAAGAAACTTTCAAGGTTCTTGAAATGTTCCATATTGACTGACCTACATGTCTTAAAGTAATGATGAGCTGTTCTTGCCATAATATGGACCCTGTCACAACACAACTGATTGGCTCAAATGCATGAAGAAGGAAATAAATTCCACAAATTAACTTTTAAGAAAGCACACTGTCACGCCCTGACTCTGGGGACTCGTATTTGTTGAGTCAGGGTGTGTATTTTCTGTGTGGTATGTTCTATGTTGTATTTTCTAGGTTTAGATCTAGATCGTCTAGATCTATGTTGGCTGGTGTGGTTCCCAATCAGAGGCAGCTGTCGCTCGTTGTCTCTGATTGGGGACCATACTTAGGCAGCCCATTGGCACTAGTGGGTTGTGGGATCTTGTTCCGTGTAGGTATGTTTTGTGTTTTACCTTGGACTTCACGTTTCGTTTGTTTATTGTTTTGTCGGTTGTTTATTCATTAAAATAAACATGTACGCATATCACGCTGCGCCTTGGTCTGACCCGTCGATGAACGAACATGACAGAAGATCCCACCAAACGAGGACCAAGCAGCGTGCCCAGGAGGAGTGAATAGCCATGTCCCAGGTGAGCAAATTGTGGTCATGGGAAGAGATATTCGCGGGGAAAGGGCCATGGGCGAAGGTAGATACCCAGGCAGGAGAGGAGCAACGGCAACGCAGAGGACGCCGGTCGAGGAGGAAGCCCGAGAGACAGCCCCAATAAAAAAAAATTGGGGGGGCTAAAGGGGTGGTCGGGGAGTGAGAGAGAAGAGCCCCGACCACTGCACCCGGTCGGTTTTCAGATTGGGTCCCTACGACCATGGGAAGAGGAGTGGGAACAGTATTATACTGAGGAGTCGGAGGATGACGACGACGACAAGGTTCTGTTCCCTAACTCGTGGGGGCTCCCGGAGGAGTCCTCACAGGAAGAGGAGTGCCGACGACGGAGACCTGAGAGGCAACCACAAGAACATTTTGGGGGGGGGGGGGCACACGGTGTGGACGACGAGGCAGCAGGAGGCCGTTAAAGGGCGGGTCTGCAGGTTAGGAGAGGAGGCCACCATGTTACGGGGGCTATTGGTTCAGAGGGAGCAGGAGTTATTCGGTCAGAGGGAGGCTCTACAGGAGGCTATAAGGGAGAAGGAAAGTGTAGAGGCACGGCAAGAGGAGCTGGTTAGGCAACAGAAGGAGCGGGGGTTAATAAAGGAACCCATTCCCGCTCCTCGCACCAAGAAAGTGGTGCGTGTTGCCAGTCCGGTCCGGCCCGTTCCTGCTTCCCGCACTAAGCCAGTGGTGCGTGTTCCCAGTACGGCCCGACCCGTTCCTTCCCCTCGCACCAAGCCAGTGGTGCGCGTCGCCAGCCCGGTCCGGCCTGTTCCTGTCCCTCGCACCAAGCCAGTGGTGCGCGTCGCCAGCCCGGTCCGGCCTGTTCCTGTCCCTCGCACCAAGCCAGTGGTGCGTGTGTCCAGTCCGGCACGGCCCGTGCCTGTTCCACCGGTGCCTGGTCCGGCACCGGTCAGCTGCTCCACCGGTGTCCAGTTCAGCCAGAGCAGTCCGCTCCACCGGTGTCCAGTTCAGCTCCGGTCAGCTGCTCCACTCCGGAGCCAGAGCAATCCGCTTCACCAGGGTCCAGTCCAGCTCCGGTCAGCGGCTCCACTCCGGAGCCAGAGCAGTCCGCTCCACCGGTGCCTGATCCAGCTCCGGTCAGCTGCTCCAGTCCGGAGCCTGTGTAGTCCGCTCCACCCGAGCCCGGTCCAGCTCCGGTCAGCGACTCCAGTCCAGACTCAGATGTCAGCCCCTCTCCAGGTTCGGGGTCTCCCACACCAGGGTCCAGACAGGGCTTGGTACTTCGTGGGAGGAAGGAGAGGGGAAGCAGCGCGCCGAGGTCCAGACCAGACCAGGGGCGCAAGAGGGAGGCGGAGAGTAAGTGGTCGTCACGCCCTGAGCCGGATACGCCTCCGAGGCGGAATGCCCACCCGGCCCCTACCCTGTTATGTTTATGTTGTGCGGTTGGAGTCCGCACCTTTGGGGGGGGGGGGTACTGTCACGCCCTGACTCTGGGGACTGGTATTTGTTGAGTCAGGGTGTGTATTTTCTGTGTGGTATGTTCGATGTTGTATTTTCTAGGTTTAGATCTAGATCGTCTAGATCTATGTTGGCCGGTGTGGTTCCCAATCAGAGGCAGCTGTCGCTCGTTGTCTCTGATTGGGGTCGTACTTAGGCAGCCCATTGGCACTAGTGGGTTGTGGGATCTTGTTCCGTGTAGGTATGTTTTGTGTTTTACCTTGGACTTCACGTTTCGTTTGTTTATTGTTTTGTCGGTTGTTTATTCATTAAAATAAACATGTACGCATATCACGCTGCGCCTTGGTCTGACCCGTTGATGAACGAACGTGACACACACCTGTTAATTGAAATGCATTCCAGGTGACTACCTCATGAAGCTGGTTGAGAGTGTGAAAAGTTGTCATCAAGACAAAGGGTGGCTGTTTGAAGAATCTCAAATATAAAATATATTTTGATTTGTTTAACACTTTCTTGGTTACTACATGATTCCATATGTGTTATTTCATAGTTTTGATGTCTTCACTATTATTCTACAATGTAAAAAATAGTAAAAATTAAGAAAACCCTTGAATGAGTAGGTGTGTCCAAACTTTTGACTGGTAGCGTATATACAGTGCATTCGGAAAGTATTCAGACCCCTTCCCCTTTTCCACATTGTGTTACATTACAGCTTTATTCAAAAATTGATTAAATAAATAAACCTCATCAATCTACACACAATACCCCATAATGTCAAAGCGAAACAGGTTTTTAGAAATTTGTGCTAATTTATTAAGGAAAGTCAAGGGGTCTGAATACTTTCCGAATGCACTGTATATACAGTATATATGTGTGTAAATGGCCAGGCGCATAGGCCGATTCACATGTCCTGCTCTTTCTTTAGTAGGTTAGTATTTCAACTGGGGGTATAATTTACATTTTTTCATGGACTTCTGAAGACACCTTGGGCCTTTTACATGTTCACAGTCCATTGGCCTTGGGATGGCGATCCAGAAGTCATGTATGCTATGACCCCTGCAGTTTGAACTCCCTGGTCTGTCATCGTAATAATAGGCTCTAATAGAGAGAGAGTGTGCGTCAATGGCAGGTCATTAGGTAATGAAGGCCTTTTTCTCGTAAAAATTACATTAGATTTCTCTCCATGGTTTAATTCAATCTCGCATCGGCAGGAGAGGTAATTGAGTTTCCCCATCGTCATAATATCTGCCATTTTCTTTTTTAATTGAAAACAGGTTAATGAAGGTCCCAGTCGTGTGCTGTGTCTCGCGTCCTAGTGACTTCATCACATGGACACATTATTGCAACTGTAGATGGAAGCGCTCCAGCAACTGAACCTACTGTATGGACATGGATATAATTCAGAAAGACATTCCCATTCTTACTCCAATTGTGTGTTTTGTATGTAGTTTTTTTTCTGCATATGTAATTACCTACCAGTATACATGTATATATATCATTATACTGTACGATATATATTTCAGGATTTTACTAATATCGGCCATAGATCGATTAATCAGTTATCACAACAACAGTTCGTAAGCACACTAATCCAACGGATTGACTGCAAACATATAGCTACCCATACCTACTAAATTAAAACGTTAATGTGCCGTGTAGCTCAGTTGGTAGAGCATGGCGTTTGCAACGCCAGGGTTGTGGGTTCGATTCCCACGGGTGGCCAGTATGAAAATGTATGCACTCACTAACTGTAAGTCGCTCTGGATAAGAGCGTCGACTAAAATGTGAATAACTGTTAATTATTTATTGTCCACTGTGTTAAAGGCGTGGACAGACGGGGTAATACACCTACTGCCGTTGGTGATTCACAACCGGGTGACTATGGCAAGGCTTCTAAATGACCTTTGACCCTCTACGGTTATCTCAGCCATCTGGGCACTTGCACAGGAGTTTTTCCCAGACGGACATTGGCTGGGATAAGATGAGATGTCAACAGATGTACTTATTGGGGCGTGAGGAAATGAAATGGACAGAAGGTGTGAAAGGATTCCATAGAGATGGAGATTGGGTCTGACCCAACAAAAGACTGTCATTCATACTTAGTGTTGGAGAGGGATTGACAAATATACTAGAAAATTGGATACTCAGACAAATGTGACCGGATTTAGGATCGTGGGCGTTATTTCCTACTTCACAGTAGGGATATTTAAAAATATCTTCTCCTAAATATATTCTTGAACACGTGCACTTTCTTAATGACAAACTTGTATGGGCTCCGTGAATATGAATACAAATCTTACATTATGAGCCTAGTTTAGCCAAGGAGAAAGCACTGAGCTATATAGGGAGAAAGCAGGATCCATGATGATAGAAATACTACTTTCTGGAGGACAATGCCATAATGACTCGTGTTTAAATGTGAGCTCACCTTCCTGAATTCAGTCACAAATAGACTCCGCACTCACGCCAAAAAGTCACACAGACAAAGATCCAACACAAACGTCACTCAAAATGACTAAAGCTATTTTATTTAAAGGTTCAATATGCAGAAATCACTTCGCCATTTCCTGGTTGCTAAAATTCGAATAGTTTGCATAATTTCAGTTTATGTGACAAAACAAGCAATGTGTAGTGTAGAGAATCATTGTACCATCTAAACCACTGTGACATATATTTTAAATAACCAAAAATATTGTATTTTCAGCTGTTTGAAGCTGGTATATAAAACCCAAAGTAAAAGATACAAAAACAAAACATGAGAATGGGAAGCATAGAAAGACATTTACATTTTACATTTGTCATTTAGCTTCTTATCCAGAGCGACGTACAGTTAGTGAGTGCATACATTTTCATACTTTACCATAGAGATTAATGCTTTAGGTTAAGCCATTAGTGACTGTAAGGGTAGAACAATCTGCTCGTCTGTTTTGTGTTTAACATGTACACAGTGTACAAAACATTAGGAACTCTTTCCATGACAGACTGACCAGGTGTATCCAGGTGAAAGCTATGATCCCTTATTGATGTTACTTGTTCAATCCACTTCAATCAGTGTAGAATAAATGAAGGGGAGGAGACAGGTTAAATAAGGATTTTTAAGCCTTGAGACAATTGAGACATGGATTGTGTATGTGTACCTTCAGGCTCTGATCAGTCCCTACACCCAAACGAGGACATTGCGTTCATCCACCTCTGGCCTGCTGGCTCCCCTTCCTCTGCGGAAGCACAGCTCCCCCTCAGCCCAGTCAAAACTGTTCGCTGCTCTGGCACCCCAATGGTGGAACAAGCTCCCTCACGACGCCAGGACAGCGGAGTCACTCACCACCTTCCGGAGACATTTGAAACCCCACCTCTTTAAGGAATACCTGGGATAGGCTAAAGTATTCCTTCTAACCCCCCCCCCCCCCCCCCCCAAATTGTAAAGTGGTTATCCCACTGGCTATAGGGTGAACGCACCAATTTGTGAGTCGCTCTGGCTAAGAGCGTCTGCTAAATGACGTTAATGTGCCCTTGAGCAAGGCACTTAACCCTAATTGCTCCTGTAAGTCGCTCTGGTTAAGAGCGTCTGCTAAATGACTAAAATGTAAAAAATGTAATGTAAATGCCATTCAGAGGGTGAATGGGCAAGACAAAATATTTAAGTGCCTTTGAACGGGGTATGATAGTAGGTGCCAGGCGCACCAGTTTGAGTGTGTCAACAAGGGTTTTTCCACGGTCAACAGTTTCCTGTGTGTATCAAGAATGGTTCACCAACCAAAGGACATCTAGCCAACTTGACACAAGTACTGTGGGGAGCATTGGAATCAACATGGGCCAGCATCACTGTGGAACGCTTTCGACACCTTGTAGAGTCCATGCTCTGATGAATTGAGGCTGTTCTGAGGGCAAAAGGGGGTGCAACTCAATATTAGGAAGGTGTTTCTATTGTTTTGTACAAACAGTTTATATTTAACTTGAGCGTGTGCCATGTGTGTACGTAAGGACGATTGGTGAGGAGGAAGGGGTTTAGGAGGTTAAACATTAACCACTAATAAAGGGGCCAAAGGATGGTTCCAGTCAGACTGTCATTATTACCCATAACTGGGCTACGGTCCCTAAATTACTGCCAAGAGGATTTGCCAGGGGTTATAATCATATTATGGACTAGGGTCATCGACACTCATGGGATTTCCCAAAATCAAATTACCCAGGTAGTAAACCTAACAGAAAATATAATTTCTAAAATTGCCAACCAGTGGAATCTCCTATAGCAGCAGCAGTAGAAACGGCAGTGACAGAAGGCAAGGAACAGGTCAGTTACTCTTTTTATGGTTACAGCCTTTAGGGGTGTTAAAATGTTTGCTTACCATATTTTTCACACTTGCTTCTTTGCAAGTTAGTTTCTTGCTCACATACGCCAAATACAGTGGGGAGAACAAGTATTTGATACACTGCCAACTTTGCAGGTTTTCCTACTTACAAATCATGTAGAGGTCTGTAATTTTTATCATAGGTACACTTCAACTGTGAGAGACAGAATCTAAAACAAAAATCCAGAAAATCACATTGTATTATTTTTAAGTAATTAATTTGCATTTTATTGCATGACATAAGTATTTGATACATCAGAAAAGCAGAACTTAATATTTGGTACAGAAACCTTTGTTTGCAATTACAGAGATCATACGTTTCCTGTAGGTCTTGACCGGGTTTGCACACACTGCAGCAGGGATTTTGGCCCACTCCTCCATACAGACCTTCTCCAGATCCTTCAGGTTTCGGGGCTGTCGCTGGGCAATGCGGACTTTCAGCTCCCTCCAAAGATTTTCTATTGGGTTCAGGTCTGGAGACTGGCTAGGCCACTCCAGGACCTTGAGATGCTTCTTACGGAGCCACTCCTTAGTTGCCCTGGCTGTGTGTTTCGGGTCGTTGTCATGCTGGAAGACCCAGCCACGACCCATCTTCAATGCTCTTACTGAGGGAAGGAGGTTGTTGGCCAAGATCTCGCGATACATGGCCCCATCCATCCTCCCCTCAATACGGTGCAGTTGTCCTGTCCCCTTTGCAGAAAAGCATCCCCAAAGAATGATGTTTCCACCTCCATGCTTCACGGTTGGGATGGTGTTCTTGGGGTTGTACTCATCCTTCTTCTTCCTCCAAACACGGCGAGTGGAGTTTAGACCAAAAAGCTATATTTTTGTCTCATCAGACCACATGACCTTCTCCCATTCCTCCTCTTGATCATCCAGATGGTCATTGGCAAACTTCAGACGGGCCTGGACATGCGCTGGCTTGAGCAGGGGGACCTTGCGTGCACTGCAGGATTTTAATCCATGACGGCGTAATGTGTTACTAATGGTTTTCTTTGAGACTGTGGTCCCAGCTCTCTTCAGGTCATTGACCAGGTCCTGCCGTGTAGTTCTGGGCTGATCCCTCACCTTCCTCATGATCATTGATGCCCCACGAGGTGAGATCTTGCATGGAGCCCCAGACCGAGGGTGATTGACCGTCATCTTGAACTTCTTCCATTTTCTAATAATTGCGGCAACAGTTGTTGCCTTCTCACCAAGCTGCTTGCCTATTGTCCTGTAGCCCATCCCAGCCTTGTGCAGGTCTACAATTTTATCCCTGATGTCCTTACATAGCTCTCTGGTCTTGGCCATTGTGGAGAGGTTGGAGTCTGTTTGATTGAGTGTGTGGACAAGTGTCTTTTATATAGGCAACGAGTTCAAACAGGTGCAGTTAATACAGGTAATGAGTGGAGAACAGGAGGGCTTCTTAAAGAAAAACGAACAGGTCTGTGAGAGCCAGAATTCTTACTGGTTGGTAGGTGATCAAATACTTATGTCATGCAATAAAATGCAAATTGTTTACTTAAAAATCATACAATGTGATTTTCTGGATTTTTGTTTTAGATTCCGTCTCTCACAGTTGAAGTGTACCTATGATAAAAAATTACAGACCTCTACATGCTTTGTAAGTAGGAAAACCTGCAAAATCGGCAGTGTATCAATTACTTGTTCTCCCCACTGTACATGCTGTGTCACCCAATCTTGCGGCTCCTTTGGTCAAATGTAAAATCGGTTGGCTACCATCCATTTGTTTAACTTCAGAAAGTAACCATACCCTTGGCTTGTTCCACATTTTGTTGTGTTACAGCCTGAATTCAAAATGGGATAAATATATTTTTTTTCTCTCACCTATCTACACAATGTACACCATAATGACAAAGTGAAAACATGTTTTTAGAAATGTTTGCACATTTATTGAAAATGAAATACAGAAATATCTAATTTACATAAGTATTCACACCCCTGAGTCAATACATTTTAGAATAATCTTTGGCAGTGATTACAGCTGTGAGTCTTTCTGGGTAAGTCTCTAAGAGCTTTCCACACCTGGATTGTACAATATTTGCCCATTATTATTTTCAAAATTCTTCAAGCTCTGTCAAATTGGTTGTTGATCATTGCTAGACAACCATTTTCAAGTCTTGCCATAGATATTCAAGCATATTTAAGTCAAAACTAACTCAGGAACATTCACTGTCTACTCCAGTGTAGATTTGGCCTTGTGTTTTAGGTTATTGTCCTGCTGAAAGGTGATTTCATCTCCCAGTATCTGGTAGAAAGCCTGTGCTTAGCTCCATTCAGTTTCTTTTTTATCCTGAAAATCTTCCCAGTCCTTAACAATTACAAGCATACCCATAACATGATGCAGCCACCACTGTGCTTGAAAATATGGAGAGTGGTACTCAGTAATGTGTTGTATTGGATTTGCCCCAAACATAACACTTTGCATTCAGGACAAAATGTTAATTGCTTTGCCACATTTTTTGCAATATTACTTTATTGCCTTGTTGCAAACAGGATGTGTGCTTTGCAATGTTTGTATTCTTTACAGGCCTTCTTTTCACTCTGTCAATTAGGTTAGTATTGTGGAGTAACTACAATGTTGTTGATCCATCCTCAGTTTTCTTCTATCACAGCCATTAAACTCTGTAACTGTTTTAAAGTCACCATTGGCCTCATGGTGAAATCCCTGAGCGGTTTCCTTCCTCTTTGGGAACTGAGTTAGGAAGGATGCCTGGGTGAATTGACACACCATCCAATATATTCAATGTCTGCTTTAAATATATAGGGCACCTATTGGTATATATATATATATATATATATATATATATATATATATATATATATATATATATATATATATATACCAATAGGTGCCATTCTTTGCGAGGCATTGGAAAACCTCCCTGGTCTTTGTGGTTGAACCTGTGTTTGAAATCCACTGTGGGGTACAGAGACGAGGTAGTCGTTCAAAAAAAACATGTTAAACACTATTATTGCACACAGAGTGAGTCCATGCAACTTATTATGTGACTTGTTAAGCACATTTTTACTCCTGATCTTATTTAGGCTTGCCATAAACAAAAGGGTTTTGACTCAAGACATTTCAGCTTTAGATGTTTTATTTGTACTAATTTCAAAACACATAATTCCACTTTGACATTATGGGGTATTGTGTGTAGGCCAGTGACAAAACATCTCAACGAATCCATTTTAAATTCAGGCTGTAACACAACAAAATGTGGAAAAGTCAAGGGGTACTTTCTGAAGGCACTGTAAATCTGCTAGGGCAGCTTCACAGAAGCATCTACAGTAAAAGGCCAATGTATTGACCATTAACATTAACCCACGCTGGCTATGGATGTCTGACATTTAGCCCCAGCCACACTCCATTTGTTGTATGTGTGTTTATGCAAACGTGTGTATAAACTTGCACATGCATTTATAGGCCTCCACAGAACGAACACACAAGGGAGACCTTGGATTTATTGTCTGCATCGTCCCAGTTGCCTTGTATTGTTGCTTAGACACTAGATAGGCCCCATGGCCCCTGTACAGCACAGTGGAAAAAAACAACGAATGACATCATCGATACTTTCCCCTGCACTTTTATTGCCTCCGCTGGGCTCTTCACGTTAGCAGGCACTCTGATTGTTTTCTACCGCTCCACACCATGAATAATGCAAAAAAACGGCCTCATTTGTTTAGCCGAATGGCCGTCCTCTAGGCAGCGTGATCCACTCGCCAGAAGAGAGCGCAGTGCAGGAAATAAGATGTGACCAGGAAGATGATTTCTGGGTAGGCGGAGGCCACATTATCACGCTTTACTGGTGCATCAGCAACATGGGAAAACTAATAGAGTTTATGGTCCCCGACACCCTCGTCGACCGCGTCCTAGTAAACACAGCTGGGAAGCGGAGAGACACTCATTCGAATGATGCCGCTTTGCTCCGCATGAGGGATAACTCACAATGACCGTTGAAAGGAAATGAATATAAAAACTTGTACATACAGATATGAAGCATGCTCAACAGATCTGTTGACTACCAAAAATAACCTTCCCACAATCAATTCAGCTCAAAATTGTATAGCCAGTGTTGTATAACTGTGCGATAACGCTGTACATGATGTTCCCAACCAGCTTAGGCTAACGTCATAACATTTGTATAAGTGTAGTAAACATGTGCACCTTATAGAGGTCAGCTGAACCAGTTTCAGCCAGTTTCAGCCAGTTTCAGCAGGCGTGTTGACTTGGAGAAGGCACCTCTATAAATACAGTCAGTATCGAAACACCGATTTACACTTCTAGTTCAGACAGAGAGCGCCATACAGTTCCGTGACAGACTCGGATGACAAGGGGAAACCAAGTCATTATTTCCAGGATTCTGGTCTAATGGACACACTCTTTGTAAATGCTTTTTAAGGTAAACTTTCATGAACCTACCAGGATGTCAGCCTTCTTATGAAGCAGGTTAGCGTTTTCATAATGAATCTTGTTCTGGAGGCAGCTCTGCAGTGGTCACTAGCTAGCACAGCCAGAAAGTCATAAAATCTGATTTTAAATCTAACCTTAACCACACTGCTAACCCTAATGCCTAACCCTAACCGTAAACGAATACCAAAAAAGTTAATTTTAGTTTTCATGAGTTTTTACAATATAGCCGATTTGGACTTTGCAGCTGGCCTACCTAAGAGGGAATCACTGAGTTCTGCCTCCAGGACAAGACTCATGACACTAAACGTCAACTTGTTCTTTTGAATGCCACTCTAGGTGAGAAACACGGCATGTAACCCATTCTTTACAGCTCTTCTCACAGTTGTTTAACAGGAGTAAACCTATAGGCCAAGTAGCAATTGGTATAAATAAAATACTTGAGAGGGAATGCATTGTCAGGGAGTTGTGTCATATGAGAAACATATTTTATTCTGTTAACCTTGAGATGCAGCGCGAAGACAGAAAGAACCCTCAGCCTGCCATGGCCTTGAGGGACGCTCAGGAAACGTTGGATCAACATTAATTGGATAGTTCTCGCCTAATTGACATATAAAAAAGAGTGTTGAGGGTGGTGGGGGGATTTCAAACTGTTCACAATTCAAACAGGCGAACCATCTCTTTTGTTTAATTAGCTCTTACTTTTGTGTCTGCCATTGTTCTAGTGAAGCCTGTGTGTGGGTTTTATGGAGTGGAATATTTCTAAACTTGACGTTACTGTAGCATCTTGTTTCTTACAGCGGAGAGCTTCCTCTCAATACTGAGACATTAGAACATGCATGTCTGTCTTTGGATTGACCACAGGATTACACAGCCATGAAGACTTTTATTGACAAAAAGTATTATTTTTGGTTCATCCACTCCAGTTGTTCATCCATTATTGATATACTTTAATATTTGCCAGTGCCAAATTCCAATAGAGTTGCCAATATCTCAGCAATTCTTTGAGTTCCGGACCTGGGTCCAATGACCATCTGTTTTCTTTCAAACAATTTGAGCACTTGATCGAGCCTGCCTATAAATGCCAGTTCTAATATAAACATGTGTTTATTTATTTATTTTCATTATTAATTAAATGATTAAAAAGTGACATTAAGTGGAGGTTTTTTTTTTTATATACACTGCTCAAAAAAATTAAGGGAACACTAAAATAACACATCCTAGATCTGAATGAATGAAATAATCTTATTAAATACTTTTTTCTTTATATAGTTGAATGTGCTGACAACAAAATCACACAAAAATTATATCAATGGAAATCAAATTTATCAACCCATGGAGGTCTGGATTTGGAGTCACCCTCAAAATTAAAGTGGAAAACCACACTACAGGCTGATCCAACTTTGATGTAATGTCCTTAAAATAAGTCAAAATGAGGCTCAGTAGTGTGTGTGGCCTCCACGTGCCTGTATGACATCCCTACAACGCCTGGGCATGCTCCTGATGAGGTGGCGGATGGTCTCCTGAGGGATCTCCTCCCAGACCTGGACTAAAGCATCCGCCAACTCCTGGACAGTCTGTGGTGCAATTTGCAAGTTGGTGGATGGAGCGAGACATAATGTCCGATGTGCTCAATTGGATTCAGGTCTGGGGAACAGGCGGGCCAGTCCATAGCATCAATGCCTTCCTCTTGCAGGAACTGCTGACACACTCCAGCCACATGAGGTCTAGCATTGTCTTGCATTAGGAGGAACCCAGGGCCAACCGCACCAGCATATGGTCTCACAAGGGGTCTGAGGATCTCATCTCGGTACCTAATGGCAGTCAGGCTACCTCTGGCGAGCACATGGAGGGCTGTGCGGCCCCCCCAAAGAAATGCCACCCCACACCATGACTGACCCACCGCCAAACCGGTCATGCTGGAGGATGTTGCAGGCAGCAGAACGTTCTCCACGGCGTCTCCAGACTCTGTCACGTCTGTCACGTGCTCAGTGTGAACCTGCTTTCATCTGTGAAGAGCACGGGGTACCAGTGGCGAATTTGCCAATCTTGGTGTTCTCTGGCAAATGCCAAACGTCCTGCACGGTGTTGGGCTGTAAGCACAACCCCCACCTGTAGACGTCGGGCCCTCATACCACCCTCATGGAGTCTGTTTCTGACCGTTTGAGCAGACACATGCACATTTGTGGCCTGCTGGAGGTCATTTTGCAGGGCTCTGGCAGTGCTCCTCCTGCTCCTCCTTGCACAAAGGTGGAGGTAACAGTCCTGCTGCTGGGTTGTTGCCCTCCTACGGCCTCCTCCACGTCTCCTGATGTACTGGCCTGTCTCCTGGTAGCGCCTCCAAGCTCTGGACACTATGCTGACAGACACAGCAAACCTTCTTGCCACAGCTCGCATTGATGTGCCATCCTGGATGAGTTGCACTACTTGAGGCACTTGTGTGGGTTGTAGACTCCGTCTCATGCTACCACTAGAGTGAAATCACCGCCAGCATTCAAAAGTGACCAAAACATCACCAGGAAGCATAGGAACTGAGAAGTGGTCTGTGGTCACCACCTGCAAAACCAGTCCTTTATTGGGGGGTGTCTTGCTAATTGCCTATAATTTCCACCTGTTGTCTATTCCATTTGCACAACAGCATGTGAAATGTATTGTCAATCAGTGTTGCTTCCTAATTGGACAGTTTGATTTCACAGAAGTGTGATTGACTTGGAGTTACATTGTGTGTTCCCTTTATTTTTTTGAGCAGTGTATGTATATACAATTGGAAGGTCCACACACAGCTTGATATTGTAATAACAACAAAACCATAACGTTTTATGCCATGAAGCTCTTAAGAGCTCCAGCACACACAAAGTGCAGAATAGTAAGATCTTTCAAATATGAACACTGGTCATTTTATAAAAAGCAGAACAGTAATTTACTCACTTCTGATGCTGCAGCTAGTTCCGCTGGTGCTGCTGAGACTGGTCCAGGTCACCATCATCATCCTCGCGCCCCTCAGCGGCCTCAGGCTCCACAATGTCGTTGTTTGCTGAGGAAGACGTGCAGCACAGCGCAGCATGCGACCACCTCAGGCACAAAGGTAGGCTTCACCTCCAGGGCCTTCAAGAAGATGGAGCGCAACCGGGTCTTCATTATCCCGAAGGACTGCTCCACCGCATTCCTCGCCTTGGAATGCTTTGGATATTATTGACCATAACCTGTTGTTGGGAAAACATATGTTTTATGGCTTTTCAAACTCTGCCATATCGTGGATTCAGAGCAAACTATCTAATAGAACTCAGAGGGTTTTCTTTAATGGAAGCTTCTCTAATGTCAAACATGTAAAGTGTGGTGTACCACAGGGCAGCTCTCTAGGCCCTCTAGTCCTTTCCAATTTTACCAATGACCTGCCACTGTCATTAAACAAAGCCTGTGTGTCCATGTATGCTGATGATTCAACCATGTACGTGTCAGCAACCACAGCTAATGAAGTCACTGATACCCTTAACAAGGAGTTGCAGTCAGTTTTGGAATGGGTGGCCAGAAATAAACTGGTCCTAAACATCTCTAAAACTAAGAGCATTGTATTTGGTACAAATCATTCCCTAAGCTCTAGACCTCAGATAAATCTGGTAATGAATGGTGTGACTGGTGAACAAGTTGAGGAGACTAAATTACTTGGGGTCATCTTAGATTGTAAACTGTCATGGTCAAAACATATAGATAGATTATATGGTTGTAAAGATGGGGAGAGGTCTGTCCATAGTAAAGAGATGCTCTGCTTTTTTACAACACACTCCGAAAAGCTATTTACTATTTTCTACATTGTAGAATAATAGTGAAGACATCAAAACTATGAAATAATACATGGAATCATGTAGTAACGAAAAAAGTGTTAAACAAATCAAAATATATTTATATTTGAGATTCTTCAAAGTAGCCACCCTTTACCTTGATGACAGCTTTGCACACTCTTGGCATTCTCTCAACCAGCTTCATGAGGTAGTCACCTGGAATGCATTTCAATTAACAGGTGTGCCTTGTTAAAAGTTAATTTGTGGAATTTCTTTCCTTAATGCGTTTGAGCCAATCAGTTCTGTTGTGACAAGGTAGGGGTGGTATACAGAAGTTAGCCCTATTTGGTAAAAACCAAGTCCATATTATGGCAAGAACAGCTCAAATAAGCAAAGAGAAACGACAGTTCATCATTACTTTAAGACATGAAGGTCAGTCAATCCAGAACATTTCAAGAACTTTGAAAGTTTCTTCAAGTGCAGTCGCAAAACCCCTCAAGCGCTATAATGAAACTGACTCTCATGAGGACCGCTACAGGAAAGGAAGACCCTGAGTTACCTCTGCTGCAGAGGATAAATTCATTTGAGTTAACTGCACCTCAGATTGCAGCCCATAAAAATGCTTCACAGATTTCAAGTAACATACACATCTTATCAACTGTTCAGAGGAGACTGCGTGAATCAGGCCTTCATAGTTGAATTGCTGCAAAGAAACCACTACTAAAGAACACCAATAAGAAGAAGAGACTTGCTTGGTCCAAGAAACATAAGCAATGGACATTAGACCGGTGGAAATCTGTCCTTTGGTCTGATGAGTCCAAATTTGAGAGTTTCGATTCCAACCGCCGTGTCTTTGTGAGACACAGAGTAGGTGAACGGATGATCTCTGCATGTGTGGTTCCCACCGTGAAGCATGGAGGACGAGTTGTGATGGTGTGGGGGTGCTTTGCTGGTGACACTGTCAGTGATTTATTTACAATTCAAGGCACACTTAACCAGCATGGCTACCACAGAATTCTGCAGCGATACGCCATCCCATCTGGTTTGCGCTTAGTGGGACAATAATTTGTTTTTCAACAGGACAATGACCCAAAACACACATCCAGGCTGTGTAAGGGCTATTTGACCAAGGAGAGTGATGGAGTGCTGCATCACATGACCTGGCCTCCACAATCACCCGACCTCAACCCAATTGAGATGGTTTGGACCGAAGAATGAAGGAATAGGAGCCAACAAGTGCTCAGCATATATGGGAACTCCTTCAAGACTGTTGGAAAAGCGTTCCTCATGAAGCTGGTAGAGAGAATGCCAAGAGTGTGCAAAGCTGGGTTAATACAGTGAGGGAAAAAAGTATTTGATCCCCTGCTGATTTTGTACGTTTCCCCACTGACAAAGACATGATCAGTCTATAAGTTTAATGGTAGGTTTATTTGAACAGTGAGAGACAGAATAACAACAACAAAAATCCAGAAAAATGCATGTAAAAAATGTTATAAATTGATTTGCATTTTAATGAGGGAAATAAATATTTGACCCCTCTGTAAAACATGACTTAGTACTTGGTGGCAAAACCCTTGTTGGCAATCACAGAGGTCAGACGTTTCTTGTAGTTGGCCACCAGGTTTGCACACATCTCAGGAGGGATTTTGTCCCACTCCTCTTTGCAGATCTTCTCCAAGTCATTAAGGTTTCGATGCTGACGTTTGGCAATTCGAACCTTCAGCTCCCTCCACAGATTTTCTATGGGATTAAGGTCTGGAGACTGGCTAGGCCACTCCAGGACCTTAATGTGCTTCTTCTTGAGCCACTCCTTTGTTGCCTTGGCCGTGTGTTTTTTGGGTCATTGTCATGCTGGAATACCCATCCACGACCCATTTTCAATGCCCTGGCTGAGGGAAGGAGGTTCTCACCCAAGATTTGACGGTACATGGCCCCGTCCATCATCCCTTTGATGCTGTGAAGTTGTCCTGTCCCCTTAGCAGAAAAACACCCCCAAAGCATAATGTTTCCACCTCCATGTCTGACGGTGGGGATGGTGTTCTTGGGGTCATAGGCAGCATTCCTCCTCCAAACAAACACGGTGAGTTGAGTTGATGGCAAAGAGCTCAATTTTGGTCTTATCTGACCACAACACTTTCACCCAGTTCTCCTCTGAATCATTCAGATGTTCATTGGCAAACTTCAGACGGGCCTGTATATTTGCTTTCTTGAGCAGGGGGACCTTGCGGGCACTGCAGGATTTCAGTCCTTCACGGCGCAGTGTGTTACCAATTGTTTTCTTGGTGACTATGGTCCCAGCTGCCTTGAGATCATTGACAAGATCCTCCCATGTAGTTCTGGGCTGATTCCTCACCGTTCTCATGATCATTGCAACTCCACGAGGTGAGATCTTGCATGGAGCCCCAGACCGACATAATTGCATGATAATCGATGGAATGTTTTATTTATGTGGCGTAGGCTGTGACCATGGCCTAGTTCGGGTGGAAGCGATCGACAGTACTAGCTAGCTAACGTTAGCTAGCTAGTAAGTTGACAATTATTTTGTGTTTCTTCCATTTGCGAATAATTGCACCAACTGTTGTCACCTTCTCACCAAGCTGCTTGGCGATGGTCTTGTAGCCCATTCCCACCTTGTGTAGGTCTACAATCTTGTCCCTGACATCCTTGGAGAGCTCTTTGGTCTTGGCCATGGTGGAGAGTTTGGAATCTGATTGATTGATTGCTTCTGTGGACAGGTGTCTTTTATACAGGTAACAAACTCCTAATCTCAGCTCTTTACCTGTATAAAAGACACCTGGGAGCCAGAAATCTTTCTGATTGAGAGGGGATCAAATACTTATTTCCCTCATTAAAATGCAAATCAATTTATAAAATTTTTGACATGCGTTTTTCTGGATTTTTGTGTTGTTATTCTGTCTCTCACTGTTCAAATAAACCTACCATTAACATTATACACTGATAATTTCTTTGTCAGTGGGCAAACGTACAAAATCAGCAGGGGATCAAATACTTTTTTCCCTCACTGTACATGATTCCATATGTGTTATTTCATAGTTTTGATGTCTTCACTATTATTCTACAATGTAGAAAATCGTTTAAAAAAAAAGAAAAACCCTTGAATGAGTAGGTGTGTCCAAACTTTTGACTGGTACTGTATAAAATTTTTAAAAAATAAACAATGTGTTGAAAATTCAAAATAGTTTGCATAGTCAACATACACACAGCTCTTACACACACACACACACACACACACACACACACACACACACACACACACTTACACAACCAAGACATGCCGCCAGAGGTCTTTTCACAGTCCCCAAATCTGAGAACAAATTCAAGATTATATAGAGCCCTTATTCCATGGAACTCCCTTCCATCTCATGTTGCTCAAATGAACAGCAAGCCTAGTTAAAAAAAAAACAGATAAAGCAACACAGATAAAGCAAGACCTCCCAGCACAATGCTTCTCCCTATTTGACCTAGATATTTTGGGTGTAAATATTGATATGTAGGCTATGCGTGTAGTTTTAAAATGTATGTAGTTCCATCTTTGAGCTGTTGTTTTCTATTAATGTTCTGTATTATGTCATGTTTCATGTTTTGTGTGGACCCCAGGAAGACTAGCTGCTGGGGATCCAAACAAAAATACCCCTTAAAAAAATACATACAGTGCCTTCAAAGTATTCACACGCCTGAGTCAATACTTTGTAGAAGCACCTTTGGCAGCGATTACAGCTGTGAGTCTTTCTGGGTAAGTCTCTAAGAGCTTTGCACACCTGGATTGTACAATATTTGCCCATTATTATTTTCAAATGAGTTGTTGATCATTGCTGGACAACCATTTTCAGGTCTTGCCATGGAATTTGGACTTTACTACTATAGCCCATAGAAACGCATTGAATAACACATTCATAAATGTCAAAAACAATCTATCATAAGGAATAAGGTTCTGAAGTGTCTGTCCTATATCTAAGAGATATTGAGCTCAGGAAATACTGATTTATTTTTGGACACATATTTAACCTCTTATTTTTGTTGCGACAAAACTACCTCCATGCGAATGTATGGGTGTCACGCCCTGACCTAGAGAACTCTTGTTGGTTGGGTCAGGGTGTGAGATCTATGTTATTGTATTTCTATGTTGGAGTCTAGTATTTGTATTTCTGTTTGGCCGGGTGTGATTCCCAATCAGAGGAAGCTGTCGCTCGTTGTCTCTGATTGGGGATCATACTTAAGTAGCCTGGTTGCCTACCTTAGTTGTGGGATCTTGTTTGTGTTCTGGTTTGGCTTGTTGTGAGTATAGCCCATAGGACTTCACGTTACGTTGCTTTTGTTGTTTTGTCAAGTGTTTATCTTCATTAATAAATATGTACGCATACCACGCTGCACCTTGGTCTGACCCGTCTCTCAACGATCGTGACAATGGGTTACCTTCAGACGAGTCCCGTAACACTTACGGAGGTCATAGAGTCTCTCCTTTCCATAGAGTGGTCATACTAGTTTTTAGGCCAAATCGTTCGGACACTGCAGACGTTTTCGTGAGAAGACCGATTTGTGGGATGTCTCATGGTTTGACAAATACCGATGTAGCTCGGACACTATCTTTACCGCAGATACGTAAGGCTGACATAGGCCTTAAACAGACAGATTTTGATGGGGATATTTTTTATTATTGTTACTTAGATTGACGCACGGGTGTCAATAGACTCTTTTAATCCATTTTAAATTCAGGCTGTAACACAAACATTTTGAAGAAGTCAAGGGGTGTGAATACTGTCGAATACTGATAAATAGTTAGTGAAATAAATAGTTCACCAACTGCTGTTACTGTTTATTATCTATCCCGTTGCATAGTCATTTTATCCCTACCTATATGTACACACTGTATCTACCTCAATTACCTCGTACCCCTGCACATGGACTTGGTACTGGTACCCCTTGTATATAGCCAAGTTATCATTACTCATTGTCTATTCATTCCTTGTGTTATTTTTCTATATTTTCTACTATTTCTCTTTTTATTTTTTTCATTGTTGGTAAGTTTCAGCATTTCACTGTTGTTTACGAAGTATGTGACACATTTGTTTTTTGTTGATTTGACAACAACGACTCCAGGAGCCGCACAGCAGTTTCGAGGTCAACGTCACTGGACTGCAACATGGCACTTGTTACTTGAAATAGATTCAGGACAGTGTTCCAGAAATGGGACATAAAGGCCATGTTGAGAGAAATCCAGTTTGGTTTCTAATGCATCAGTTCTCGTCTCCCTTTTCTTGTTTGGATCATTTGACAGATCCTGCAAAGATTTTCAGATAGTTCTTGCGAAGGGCCTTTGTAGAGTCAGCACAACAGCTCCACCGGGTGCTCCAGGGACTTCAAAGTCATATCTATCTTTGCGGTAACACAGTGTTGTCAGTGTTGCGGAACACTTTGCCCCAGCTGTGAGTGGACGCTAAAACGATACAAATATACCCCTACACGGTATAAAGAAATGTCCAGCATCTGACCAACGGTTTTCTATACTGTTGACACAAACTAGATGTAAGAATGCGCTGCTCATAGTATGCACTATAATGAACAAGTGAGTTTAGTCTTTTGAAATGTGTCTGCAGACCATCACCCTGATCTGTTGTTTTGCATTGTCGTAGGATTGGCCTCGTCAATTAGATAGATCCAAGCCCAGGTCACTTACCATAGCAACAACACTGTCAGCAAGGCTTTCCCCAGTTTGGCTTTCAATGTGACCAAGAAAGCGTTCAAAACAATTTGACCCTCCTTATTGATGAATCTGAAGACACGTCAGCTGGTCTACATGATGTATCCAGTGTGGAGTCCACTATCACAGAAAAATACTTGCCATTATATAGCTCACCTGCAATGGTTCGCTTTACTTTGTCTCCCATTTGCTCAATAAATTCTTCACATATTGTAGAAGAGAAAAGGGAAGCGATGCCTTCTGGACGTACGCTACCGGTCAAAGGTTTTAGAACACCTACTCATTCAAGGGTTTTTCTTTATTTTTTACTATTTTCTACATTGTAGAACAATTATGAATACATCAAAACTATGAAATAACACATATGGAATCATGTAGTAACCAAAAAAGTGTTAAACAAATCAAAATATATTTTATATTTGAGATTCTTCAAAGTCGCCACCCTTTGCCTTGATGACAGCTTTGATGACAAGCTTCGGGATGATAATGAAGGGGCTGTGCTTTTTTTACTGATTGATTCTCCTCTGTGTTGTTCTAACTCCAAAAACACCCACATGGACAACCACTCACAGCCCCCGAGGGCCGCCCCTTCCAATACAACTATTGGATTTTCAAATCCTAACAACATGCAGTCTTGATAAAACCCGACCCTAGGCAACATTGACTAGGGTCTGGTTTCAATGACAGACTCTATTGGCAACTTCGATAAGGGGAAAATACAATTCCAGACAGACAACTCTCCCAACAAATCACGAGGCAGACATGCCAGAACGTTGCGAATCGAAACCAAAGTTTGCAAGCAAAACCTTTGCAGTGGTTTTAGTGAAGGTAGCAGATGCAAACTAGCCACTTGCGAAATGAACTCATAAAAAAATGTCCTCTTGCTGGCTACAATTTTTTTATTTTATTAATGAGGATAAGGTAGTGGCATAGACAGTGGCGTAGTTCCTCTATGGCAAGAGTCTGTCATTGAAACCAGACCCTAGTCACAGTTGCCTAGGGTCGGGTTTTCGAGACTAAACAACGCGAGGTCTCAGTGCCCCAAGAAACAAAAAAACGTTTGAGAGAACTAATCAAAGCATTTATGTGAATACTGCATTGACAACGGACTCCTGTCCAGACCAGTGTGTCACTGCTCTCCCACGCTGTGAACCACGTAAGTCGCATCAACCAGGCTATGTCTGTATAGCCTCTCCCCAAAAAGGAAGGGGAGTATTTCTTGATCTGGGACCGGATATTGTAGGCTACATGAGAACAGTAAATTATCAAATATGTTTACATATTTTGAAAAAGTGACAGTCCCTATGATAGAAAGGCCATAAGTGCCATTGTGCAGAAATACTAAAGAATACTGTTTGATGAACTAGGTTAGATATGAAGGTAGCCCTGCCTGATATCAGTGTGTATGATGACACTACCCCATCTACCTAACTAGTAGAGGGGTACAAATCACTAACACACAGATGTATGTCTAATAATCATTTAGCAGACACTCTTATCCAGTGCGACTTACAATTAACATCTTAAGATTGCCAGGTGAGACAACCACATACAGTCATAGCAAGTACATTTCCCCTCAATAAAGTAGTTATCAGCTAAGTCAATGTTAGTTAGAAAAGAAAAGTGCATTATTGAGGGGAAATGCACAATTTTTTTGCGTCGGGTTAGGATTAGGGTTTAAGACATTTTCAGAAGATGTGCAGGGACTCTGTCCTGACGTTAGGGGTAGGGGTATGGAATACCGTTTGGGTCTTTGTGTGTCGAAAAATATATGTCAAATAACACTATTTGATGCATTAAATAAGCTTTTAATTTGACACGTCAAATAACACAATTCTATTATAGAATGTTGCGTGTGCTGAATTTGCACGTGCGAGCCAAGCGCCACAATTACGATCACTGTCAAAGCTGTACAATACTGCGTTGGTAATAAGGCATTATTTTTTCAACCGAATGGGAAGACGTCAGTGTGAGCATTTGAAATTAGATCAGGATCAAACAGGAAGGATACATTTTTTTTGCAAATATCTTTGATACAGACGTTATTAGCAACTACTGGGGTAGCAAGCTAGCTTTAGCTTGGTACCTAGCTAGCTCCAATGCAATCAGCCTGGAAACAATGACCAGTAGAAACTGCAGTCATTTTCAATATTCTTAGCAATGGTTTAAGAATCCATGTGAGTAAGTATTAGCTAGGTAGCCACTTGTTGTTCTCCTATTGAAATAACTAGCTAGCCAGCTAGTTTCATCTGGCTAGACCAGACCGGGTTAAGTGTTGTGAAGCTAGCCACAATAGCGGAATTTGCGTTTTCAAAGTCCCTCTTTGAAAGTGATGCAGAAGGTTACAATGGTGGAATTATGCCAGATGATGTTAAACAAGGTTGGAGTGTTCGAATTTGGAGCAATGAAGTGGGTTATTAGTCTACTCAGTACCCAAGTGCTTTTTTCCCCAAAGTCCTCCTCAGCGTTATCAGACTCCAGAACATTACATTTTTACATTTTAGTGATTTAGCAGACGCTCTTATCCAGAGCGACTTAAAGGAGCAATTAGGGTTAAGTGCCTTGCTCAAGGGCACATCGGCATATTTTTCACCTAGTCGGCTCGGGGATTAGAACCAGCGACCTTTCGGTTACTGGCACAATGCTCTTAACCACTAAGCTACCTGCCGCCCCATCCAGGTTGTATTGTTTTTCCTCTGGAATAGTGTTCAATACACATAGTAGGTTGACTGGTACAATAAATGTGGCTCTATTCACAGTGGTTTCAGAGTCCGGCAATAAGCGCTAAGACGCTAATGTTATCTGGGTTTCACTGAGTAGACTGATACCACATGTCATTGATCCACAATCTGTAGGTAAGAATCTACAGTAGGCAAGTCAGTTAAGAACAAATTCTTATTTACAATGACGGCCTACCCCAGCCAAACCCGGACAACACTGGGCCAATTATGCATGGCCTATGGGCCTCCCAATCACAGCCTGGAATCGAACCAGGGTCTGTAGTGACGCCTCTAGCAATGAGATGCAGTGCCTTAGACCACTGCGCCACTCGGGATCAGGAGCCCTGAATATATATACATATATTCAGGGTTATATATATGCCCCCAATGCAAATAAGTATGCCCCCAATGCAATTGTAAAGTCTAATACAGCCAGTGTGATTTCAACAGATTTTTCTCAAATGAAACAATGATTGTCTTTTGTTGAATTTATATAGGAACATTCCAACCTCATTTAGCATGATCTATTCCATTATGGCATGATTGCACTAGTTGTATTCATTTGCATCACTTTCATTGAGTTGTATTCATTGAGTTTTATTTTATTTTGCAAACCGCAAATTCCACTATTGTGGCTAATCTTTATTGTGGCTAGCTTCACATACAGTGGGGAGAACAAGTATTTGATACACTGCCGATTTTGCAGGTTTTCCTACTTACAAAGCATGTAGTGGTCTGTAATTTTTATCATAGGTACACTTCAACTGTGAGAGACGGAATCTAAAACAAAAATCCAGACAATCACATTGTATGATTTTTAAGTAATTAATTTGCATTTTATTGCATGACATAAGTATTTGATCACCTACCAACCAGTAAGAATTCCGGCTCTCACAGACCTGTTAGTTTTTCTTTAAGAAGCCCTCCTGTTCTCCACTCATTACCTGTATTAACTGCACCTGTTTGAACTCGTTACCTGTATAAAAAACACTTGTCCACACACTCAATCAAACCGACTCCAACCTCGCCACAATGGCCAAGACCAGAGAGCTGTGTAAGGACATCAGGGATAACATTGTAGACCTGCATAAGGCTGGGATGGGCTACAGGACAATAGGCAAGCAGCTTGGTGAGAAGGCAACAACTGTTGGCGCAATTATTAGAAAATTGAAGAAGTTCAAGATGACTGTCAATCACCCTTGGTCTGGGGCTCCATGCAAGATCTCACCTCGTGGGGCATCAATGATCATGAGGAAGGTGAGGGATCAGCCCAGAACTACACGGCAGGACCTGTTCAATGACCTGAAGAGAGCTGGGACCACAGTCTCAAACAAAACATTTTAGTCATTTAGCAGACGCTCTTATCCAGAGCGACTTACAGTTAGTGAATACATTTTTTATTTATTTTTTATACTGGCCCCCCGTGGGAATCGAACCCACAACCCTGGCGTTGCAAACGCCTTGCTCTATCAACTGAGCTACATCCCTGCCGGCCATTCCCTCCCCTACCCTGGACGACGCTGGGCCAATTGTGCGCCGCCCATGAGTCTCCCGGTCGCGGCCAGCTGCGACAGAGCCTGGAAACCATTAGTAACACACTACGCCGGAATGGATTAAAATCATGCAGCGCACGCAAGGTCCCCCTGCTCAAACCAGCGCATGTCCAGGCCCGTCTGAAGTTTGCCAATACCTTTTTGCAATTGTTAGCACAGCTGAAAACTGTTGTGCTGATTAAAGAAGCAATAAAACTGGCCTTCTTGAGACTAGTTGAGTATCTGGAGCATCAGCAATTGTGGGTTCGATTACAGGCTCAAAATGGCCAGAAATGAAGAACTTTCTTCTGAAACTCGTCAGTCTATTCTTGTTCCATGCGAGAAATTGACAAGAAACTGAAGATCTCATACAACGCTGTGTACTACTCCCTTCACAGAACAGCGCAAATTGGCTCTAACCAGAATAGAAAGAGGAGTGGGAGGCCCCGGTGCACAACTGAGCAAGAGGACAAATACATTTGATTGTCTAGTTTGAGAAACAGACGCCTCACAGGTTCTCAACTGGCAACTTCATTAAATAGTACCTGCAAAACACCAGTTTCAAAGTCAACAGTGAACAGGCGACTCCGGGATGCTGACCTTCTAGGCAGAGTTGGGACAAGACTGTAACTTAAAAAATTGGAGGCCCCTTACACTTCAGTGTTGTGATGAAAAAAATTTAGCAAAATGTATAGCTCATAGAATTAAAAAGGTATTTTCGGACATTATTCATTCTAATCAGACAGGTTTTTTACATGGAAGATTCATTGGAGATAATATAAGGCAAGTACTGGAAACAATAGAACACTATGAAAAATCTGGGAAACCAGGCCTGCCATTCATAGCAGACTTCGAACAGGCATTTGATAAAGTACGACTGGGGTATATATATAATTGCCTGGATCATTTCAATTTTGGAGAATCTCTTATAAAATGGGTTAAAATCATGTATAGTAACCCTAGGTGTAAATGTGTAAAATAGTAAATAATGGCTATTTCTCAGAGAGTTTTAAACTGTCAAGAGGAGTGAAACAAGGTTGTCCACTATCGGCATTTCTATTTATTATGACCATTGAGATGTTAGCTATTAAAATCAGATCCAACAATAATATCAACAGATTAGAAATCCAGGGCTTAAAAACAAAGGTGTCATTGTACGCTGATGATTCATGTTTTCTTTTAAATCCACAACTTGAATCCCTCCACAGCCTCATAGAGGATCTAGATACATTTTCTAACCTCTCTGGATTACAACTAAATTATGATAAATGTACTATATTACGTATTGGATCACTAAAAAATTAAAATGTTACATTACCATGTAGTTTACCAATAAAATGGTCTGATGGTGATGTGGACATACTCGGAATACATATCCCAAATAAAATAAATGATCTCACTCCAATACATTTTTATAGAAAGTTAGCAAAAATAGATGAGGTCCCTTGTAGCTCAGTTGGTAGAGCATGGCGCTTGCAATGTCAGGGTTGTGGGTTCGTTTCCCACGGGGGGCCAGTATGAAAAATGTATGCACTCACTAACTGTAAGTCGCTCTGGATAAGAGTATCTACTAAAATGTAAAAATAAGGTCTTGCTACCATGGAAAGGTAAATACCTGTCAATTTGTGGAAAAATCCCCCTGATTAACTCATTAGTATAATCCCAGTTTACCTATTTGCTTATGGTCTTGCCTACACCTAGTGAACAGTTTTTTAAATTATATGAGAAAAAAATATTCCATTTTATTTGGAACGGCAAGCCAGACAAAATTAAACGGGCCTATTTATTAAATATTAAAGCATTAGACCTATCACTAAAAGCTTCAGTTATACAAAAGTTATACTTAAATCCGAACTGGTTCTCCAGCAAATTAATAAGATTGTCTCACCCAATGTTCAAGAATGGCCTTTTTCCCTTTATTCAGATTACAACCTCTCACTTTCAGTTATTTGAAAAGGAAATAATCTCCCAAATATCACTATTTCTAAAACAAGCCATAGAAAGTTGGTTGCAATTTCAATTTAATCCTCCAGAAATGACAGAGCAAATAATGCAACAAATATTGTGGTTAAACTCAAATATACTAATTGATTAAAAAAAACTTTTTTTTTGTCAAAATGTTTAAAAAAGGTATAATCTTCTTAAATTATATCATCGGTAGGATTGGTGGAATTATGTCGCACATGCAGCTAACAAAAACATATGGAAATGTCTGCTCTACCCAAAATTACAACCAAATAATTGCAGCATTACCGCAAAAATGGAAGAGGAAAGTGGAAGGGGGAAAAAGTAAGGTGCTTGTCTGTCGGCCTTGCATTAAAGAACATAATTGGTTAAAGAAAATTGTGATAAATAAAAAAGTATACCAGTTTCATTTCAGGACCAAAAGATTGTCAGCCATCCCATATAGATTGCAAAATAGTCGGGAAGAGATTTTTGATGTACCGATCCCATGGCATAGTGTTCATGAACTGATACACAAAACAATTTTCCATTTAAATTATATAACATTCTTGCTACCAATAGAATGTTATTTATATGGATGATACAATCTTCCCAGCTCTGCAGATTTTGCTGCGAAGAGACAGAATCATTAGATCATTTGTTTTGGTACTGTCCATTTGTAGCTTGTTTTTGGACACAGGTCCAGGAATGGCTAAAGGATTGCAATATTTACCTGGAGCTAACCCTGCAGATAGCATTACTGGGTGATCTGAAAAGTCATATTCAATCGATCAATAATATAATAATACTTTTAGCAAAAATGTTTATTTTCAATGTACAATATGTAGAAACAATGAGAATAGAAAGGTTCAGAACTTTTGTAAACTTTTGTGAAAGTGGTCCTCTGTAGCTCAGCTGGTAGAGCACGGCGCTTGTAACGCCAAGGTAGTGGGTTCGATCCCCGGGACCACCCCTACACAAAAAATGTATGCACGCATGACTGTAAGTCGCTTTGGATAAAAGCGTCTGCTAAATGGCATATTTATTTATTTAAAACATCACAGTACAGTTGAAAAATCCAATATAGATGGTGTTAAGAGATAGATGGGTGATGTAGAATGGAGTTGAAGGATGGGACGAATAACAAATAACAACAACTAATAACAACAAGATAACTAATAATGTAGGCACGCTGTGTCCATAATAAGTATATAGGTTATAGGTTGAGAGCTTTTGTGAAAGAGCACAGTTAGAAAGATATGGCATATAGAAGCAAACCGGATGGACATCATGAAAATGATCGGAGAGGTTGAGGGTAGAGGAAGTTCAGGAGTAAAAACAAACAATATAGAATTATTGTAAAATTGACTGTGTCCATAAAATGTATATAGTATGTATAAGCTGGAAGTAGAGGCCTAAGCATTGTTGTTCACTAGTTTACTCCAATTAGGGAAGGGGTGGTGGGGTTGGAAAGTAATAAAGGGAAATATATTTTTTTAAAGTATGTATGTGTATATATGTATGTATGTATATAGGTAAGTATGTATGTATGTGTATGAATGTATGTATGTATGTTTGTGTATATTTGCGAGAGAAAAAAACATATGGGGGATTGGAAGACAATTACATTGATGTAACTTACAATCTATCTGCAATATTAAAGCTGATCTACCCCCTAAAAAAAAAAAGAGAAAAAAGACTGTAACTACCAATTGGAAATTGGGGAGAAAAAAACAAATAAAAAAATGTAAACAATAAATGTTGGCATAGTACCTCCCTGACCATTCTCGCTGCAGATTAGGAGCAGCGCGCGGAGGGGTGGGTGGGTGTGTCCTCAATTTGCAACAGGCAGCCAAGATTGCGGTCACTCCGTCAGAATACGCATCAGCGTTTCATTATTTCGCCTACCCTTGCCCCCGCTTGTTAGATATTGTGCACATTGATAGCCTCATATCAATCGTCCTCGCCATGTGATTTATCATAGTAGTTGGCAGCAGCAATCTAAATGATCAGATGGAAAACATGCGAGGAAAAGCGATCCGGTGAAATTATGAAGCGGGTGGACTAGAAATACAGTTTCACTCTATCCAATCAGAGCAGCAGGATCAACGTACAGCCCACCCTTCTCTTTACAGGAGGGTTCGCACAAGATCTGCTTAAAGTACTTGAATTTGGAACTCTGAAATTCAAGTAGTGCTTGAATACCTTGAAAAACTGACATTTTATCAAGTTGGTTCTTGAAAGGAACTTCAATTAAAATGAGAGGAGGACAGTAAATGATCAACTATGTTTACATATTTTGAAAAATAATAGAGAAATGTATTGGACTTGCAAATGTATTTCCAGGCAGACTATCAAGTTTTATTTCCTCACGTGTTTCACGCTCTGGTTGCCAGGCAAGCTTGCTCATTCCACCCATACTGCCACTCAGCCAGGCGGGTACAGAACTGACTGATTAGGCTCCACCAAACGTCACATCGACAGCTAAAATGCTGGGCAAATGTAGATTAAATCCTGCCTGGCAGGGTGTAGTGGAGGGTAAACGCTGTTTACTCACCTTTTTCTTTTGTTAATGATCGTTTACACACTTATTGTTACCTCCCCAGCATTGATCAATGTGCAGAAGGCTACTTTATCTGAGTTCCAATCGCGCCTACCATCTCTGAACAAGTGGAATCATGAATGATTCATGTATGCTCGTTATGTTCGCCTGCTCCCCCGGATTTGCGTTGTTAGCAGCGCATTCATTCACCACTCTGTCCAACGGGAAACTCCGCCCACGACATAGGCCGAGAGGTGAAACGAACTACCTCAGCCCAGACCTACAGTGGCAAGTAGCACAGAGACGCCGCTGACAGTGGGAATTGTTTTAACATCCCTCGACTCCTGCCGTGTCAACAGACATCCCCCAAACAAAAACCCTCAGACTCTTGGAGAATGAGTGCACAACTGGTAAATAGTTGCTGATATTTCAGTCTGATGTCTAGCTAGCTAGGTAGCTCAAGGGCTCTGGCTATTAGCCAGGTAGGTAGCTAGCTATAACTAGCTGGCTAGAAGGATGAAGTTACACGCTAACGTTGAACGGAGGAGCCTGACCTCAGCAGGAGCAGTTGACTGAAATTAAGCTAACTATAATCAAAAGATGGGCTACTATGAGTTCTCATAACAAAATACCTTTTCTTTATAGAGAGTAGTGAGACAGACAGTGGTGAGTCAGGTTGAAATGAAGGAGGCAAAGGAGATACACAGGGAGAGGAAGCATTGAAGCAAGTAGGGAGAGTGGTTAGAAGTACAGTGGTTCCCAAACCATTTTGGGTCCCCTAACATTTTTATAGGGTCCCCTAAGTGAATTAAGGCCACTGATGTTTGATTTTGTAAATTAATAAGATCAGCCCCATCAAAAAAGGCTATGTCCTGCTCCTTCCCTGACTTTTCCTCAATGTTGGTATTTTACACTGCTCATTTGTCCGAATTTTGAAATAAAAAACAGAAAAGTATTTAGAGCCTAAAAATATATATATTCACACCTATTCCCCACTCCGCCAAGACAATGTGCTGGAGGACGTTGGTACCCAGCCAGGCGCTAATGCGTCTCTCTCTCCTCACTGAATGAATGACAAATGGATGAATGCGCGATAATTGTGCACCTTACTTCACAGTTGAATTTAAATTAGGTCTAACTGAATGATAAGGAGGGTGAAGAGGTTGATTTAATTTAGAAAGACAATAGTGTAATGATGAGTTTGTGTTATGCCTATTTAACAGCATCAAATAACTTGACTGCGCGCCTTGCGGGTTTGATACCATTATTTTTTACGTTTTACTTTGTAAAAATAAGCTGTTATGGGACTGTTTTATTTACTATAACTCTATTACTAATCAAATGTATTGTCAGGGAAACGGAAAGATGCTACGTTTTGCATTAGGCTTTTAGAATAATGCAAATCATATCCTTGACTCTGTCCAAGTTGATGAGCGGGGAAACAAACTATGCCAGTCAGCCTGCACAGCCCATCAAAACTACATCTAAACTATACCCAAACTAATTTCACACATAAGAGTTAGACAAGATTAAATTGACAATAATCTGATGAGTGACAATATTAGGCCTATCAGTTGTCAAATTGTACATGAAGAGATGGGCACATCTTGTAATTGACAGATGCAGGGAAAGGAGCATCGCTTTATCAAATCCTCCTTCAGAGTCACATGCAGGTAAAACATTTAGATTTGGACAACATTCCACAGGTCACAATCAACAGCCTGATCAACTCCATGCGAAGGAGATGTGTCGTGCTGCTTGAGACAAATGGTGGTCACCAGATACTGACTGGTTTTCTGATTAAGGCCTAATTAATTCATTTCAATTGAATGAATTCATTATATGAACAATAACTCAGTAAAATCTTTGAAGTTGTGGACCTATTTACTAGGCGGTGTCAGAGGAAGGCCCAAAAAATTGTCAAAGACGCCAGTCACCCAAGTCATAGACTGTTCTCTCTGCTACCGCACGGCAAGAGGCACCGGAGCGCCAAGTCTAGGTCCAAAAGGCTCCTTAACAGCTTCTACCCCCAAGCCATAAGACTGCTGAACAATTAATCAAATGGCCACCCGGACTATTTGCATTGACCCCCCCCCCCCCCCCCCCTTTTGTTTTTACACTGCTGCTACTCGCTGTTTATTATCTATGCATAGTCACTTTACCCCTACCTACATGTACAAATTACCTGGACTAACCTGTACTCCCGCACATTGACTCAGTACCGTTACCCCCTGTATATAGCCTCGTTATTGTTATTGTTATTGTGTTACTTTTTCTACATTTTTTTACTTCAGTTTATTTAGTAAATATTTTCTTAACTCTATTTCCTGAACTGCATTGTTGGTTAAGGGCTTGTAAGCATTTCACGGTAAGCTCTACACCTGTTGTATTCGGCGCATGTGACAAACAAAATGTGATTTGATTTGATGTTGCGTTTATAATTTTTGTTCAGTATACATTCTTACTATACACGGACTGTATTTCACGGACTGTATTTCACTGGACTGTATTTCACTGGACTGTATTTCACTCGCTTGTCCGCATCAGCTGGCAGTGACCGGCAATTCTTACAGAAGACTTGCCCTCTCTCCTCATCATGTTGCCAAGGGCAACGTTGCGACTGAAATTTCCTCGCTCTTTTTTTGCTGCTTGTACTCACTATCATTTTATTTCAGCTCATCCTGTCGTTCTCCTTTTCCAGGAGTTATATTTAGACACTGTCTCAATCTCAATTCTCTACTACGACATACGCTGTAGCTAGTTAAGTGACGTTCGCTTTTCCCACAGAAGTTTGCCGCTTTGACTGGGCTCGTAGTTTGCATGTTATTAGATTTTTTCTTCAACGTCTTCTGACATGCTGGAACATGAACTAAACTGAATCCTACATCCATTTCTTTGGGCTTATTGGGCTATTTATTAGATATGTATTTGGTGTTTATGCATATAACCACACCCATATTTTTTATTCTTCCTGTATTTAACCAACATGTGTTGTGTAAATAATTGTCATGTCTTGACAAGCAAGCAGCCCCATAGACAGTAGCAGTTTTTGTTTCTGTTTGGAAATGTACTGGCCCAAGCTTGATTAACTGGCCGTGTGAGCTCGGCATATGTTGCCGGGCCAGCGGGCAGCCCTGAATGTCGAGCCCTGATCCCGCAGTGAGTAATTACCATCTTTAGAGAATGTTTTTATCACTTATCTGCAGATAATTGTTGTCTGGAGCTTAAAAGGCAAAATTAAAAGTATTAGCGAGCCAAATTAACAGTTCTTTCAAAGATGTAATAGGGTTTCCAACGTTCACCAAAAAGAGCAATTCAAAAAGAGCAGTTTGTTCACCAACGACCCATCACTAATGCACTGTTGGGCATAGTGTGGATACTATAACCGAGTTCTACACAGAACAAAATCTGGATATACAGAAGATGGTGACATGACTGTCATGTTAGGCAAGGAAAACGGAGTAGAAGCAACATTGAAAGGCCAAATGCAGCATCTGACTGAGCAACACTGTGTCTCTCAAAGAGAAGATTTAACCATTGATGATGGAAAAGGTGGAGCTTATGAAGAAAGCAGGAAGCTCTGTTAAGAACAGTTTACTCCATGTTCAGCAGGTCATCAGTGAAGAAGGAGAAATTTGACAGAGTTAGTGACAGTGATGGAAATGGATGTGCTGTCATACAGGCACTTAAATGAGGTGCGTTGGCTCTCCCATGTAGAAACATACATTCGAACTGCATGTTTCTACATAGAATCCCCAAAAAAATTTCAGCGAGAGTTGAAGATGGTGTTCATCTCCAGACTTAACGTCTTTGACACAGCGCAGACAGAAATCATCATGTCACACCCTGATCTGTTTCACCTGTCTTTGTGATTGTCTCCACCCCCCCTCCAGGTGTCTCCCATCTTCCCCATTATCCCCAGTGCATTTATACCTGTGTTCTCTGTTTGTCTGTTGCCAGTTTGTCTTGTCAGGTCTTACCAGCATTCTTTCCCGTCTTCCTGTATCTCAAGTTCTGTTTCCTAGTTTTTCCAGTTTCTGACCATTCTGCTTGCCCTGACCCCGAGCCTGCCTGCCGTCCTGTACCTGCCTGACTCTGACCTGATCACGAACCTCGACCTGCCCCTTTGCCTGCCCCGTGTTTAGAATAAATCATCTGAGAACTGTCCTATCCGCCTCCCGTATATGCATCTGGGTCATATCCTGATACGTCTTTGACATAGCGCAGTCAGAAGTCATCATCAATAGATCAGTTCTGAAGATAGAAAAAATATTACCAAAAAGCCTCTCATCCTCGTTGCAGAGATTACCATACATACGATACTTCAGAAATTGGAGAGATTTAGCTGACACAAGTTTGACAAGGGTGTTTTTGTGGTGATCCTGCGTCGAACACAAGTGATGATAATCGCCTTAGTTCACTTTAACTAGTTGGCCTAAGAAAAAGAAGAAAAATGACACTGTCTTCATAGAATACTGCAAAACCAAAGCAAACAATGGCGACCCAAAACACAGAATAGCCGTGTCTGTGCTTGGCAATGTGCAGGAAAAACTGTCGGAGCTTTGTATTTTTACACAAACCGCCTTGAGGTGAAGCACTTTTGATCAGTTCATGAGGATTAATTAAGAATGAAGAATGGAAGAGAGAAGTTATAAGGTACAAAACCAAACCTTTCCTTTGAAAAAATATGTTGTGCTTTTGTGTGATTTTACAGATGATGCACAGAGATCCAGGCACACAAAAGGGAAAGCCAGTGGATAATGAAAAAGACAAGTGGAATAAGTTTTAATGTGTCCAAAACTGTCCAAAATATGAGTGATCTGTAGTGATGGGACGAAGCTCTTTTTGAACGGATCTTATTGGTGAACGTTGGGAACCGAATTGAATCGGCGAAAGAGACGTTAATTTGGCTCCCTGATTTGTATAGTGCTATTACTGCTTTTTTAGCTACAAACAACGGCTAATGAACGGCTCTTCTACATGAATGGAGCCAAATGATGCGGCTCGGAATGCCCATCACTAATAATCTGCTTGAATAGTGGACAACAAATGTAACAATTAAAATAGTATGACTTTGTGCTGCCATAAAACTTCCAGCATTGACATTACAATTGCTATAATCAATTTAATAATTGTAGTCTCTTTAAATGAATTATAGTCTGCTGTTGTCCTTTTTGTGTGTGCTTTTCAGATGCAGGAAGACACAGCTGATTTCCGGACAGTAGGGGAGAGTGGGGTATGTTGAGCCATTTTTTACATTCAGCATCACTACTTCAAGGGAAATATAGTATTCTTTCTAACAAAGATCTACATATATTTCAGGATGTTGTGTTTCCCTGGAAATAATCAGAATTCATGTAAACATAAGTTTGAAAACATAGCTTGTCTTGGCACAACTTACCCCGTGTATGGGGTATGTTTATCTGAGCAACGCTCAACTCCGTTCTCTTATATCGAGGCGGAGTTGAGTATTGATAACTGGTCACACGATTTGCTAGAAACAACATTGAGTCACCATCAGTCGATACTTATAAAAATGTCAATTCAGAAAACGCTTACCTGTACCTATGTTTGTCCTGTACAACTGTGGTCCTTCCTCGGGGTGCTGAACTTCATACCTTTAATAAAAACTTTTGTCAAATACAACCACCAACTTTTTCCTCATGTGTTGCTCAACTGGAGATATAGCGGCCTTGTCGATATCCAGCCAACTTGACACAAGTGTGGGAAGCATTGGAGTCAACATCCCTGTGGAACGCTTTCGACACCTTGTAGAGTCCACGCCCTGACGAATTGAGGCTGTTCTGAGGGCGGGGGCAACTCAATATTAGGAAGATGTTGTTAATGTTTTGTACACTCAGTGTAGATCTCTCTTCAATACCACTTACCCTTCCATTTCTTGACCAGTTGTGTGGGACAGGGATGTTGTTTCGATGTTGTTTCGATGTGCCAATTCATAGACAAGTTCTCTGCATTTGAGGCTACTAAGCCCTTGAAACTGGTCCACGAGATTCTTGATATGTTTAGGAAGCTCAGACTCCATGTCAAGGTACGTACCTCTTCAGTGTCATTCAGTCTATTGTTGCTGCTGCTCCAATATACTTTCCTATTCTCTCACTTCCTTTTCTGCTCTCTCAAGAACCTCAAGTGGGGCTAGACCCCTGCTTGTTTCACGTTTGTATACACGGGGCATGATGATATCTGCTCTGTAACAATAAAAATGCACCGTCTTCAGTTCATATGCATGACGCATTGCAAAAATACAATTCATATTATGCGTAAAACGGACAAAATGTAATCATCATTTGTAAGGGGTATGGTGGCCATTGGCTCAACTTACCTCAAGGCAAGTATTTGACTATATTAGCCCACACAGCTAAGGATGCACTTTCATGCTAGGTTTAGGACCTCATATTGTATCTTATAGAGACTCCAATCGATGTACAAAACAATCTTAAAACTATCAACTTTGGTTAAGATACAAGCATCACGAAACCTACAACACAATACATTTCATTTGACTTTGTGAAACTCAGTGCAAGAAGTTTTAAAGTCCCACTTCAGCTTATTTATCACCTGATTTACTTAACAAAAGGCACTCCTCAATAGGTGGTCCATGGCCACTTTTATATAATAATATAATATGCCATTTAGCAGACGCTTTTATCCAAAGCGACTTACAGTCATGTGTGCATACATTTTTACGTATGGGTGGTCCCGGGGATCGAACCCACTACCCTGGCGTTACAAGCACTGTGCTCTACCAGTTGAGCTACAGAGGACCACAACACTTTTCAACAGGAAAAGTTCAGAAAATCGCTGGAGGACATATTTAGGGTGAACTGCATGTCCGAGTGATCAGCTTGATTAGTGGACAACAATTTTACAAGGATTAAAATAGCATGACTTTGTGGTGGCATACAATACATAATGCATTGACATTACTGTTGCTGTAATCCATTTGACAATTTTTGTCTCTCTAACTCTAGTCTGTTGTGTTTGTGGTGTTTTTTTTCTCACAGAGAAAGGCCCTAAAAGTTGTCAAAGACTCCAGCCACCCTAGTCATAGACTGTTCTCTCTCTGTTACCGCACGGCAAGCGGTACCGGAGCGCCAAGTCTAGGTCCAAAAGGCTTCTTAACAGCTTCTACCCCCAAGCCATAAGACTCATGAACAGCTAATCAAATGGCTACCCGGACTATTTGCATTGTCCCCCCCACCCCCTCTTTTATGCTGCTGCTACTCTCTGTTCATTATCTATGTACATATTAGCTCAATTACCTCGACTAACCTGTGCCCCCGCACATTGACTCTGTACCGGTACCCCCTGTATATAGCCTCCCTACTGTTATTTTACTGCTGCTCTTTAATGATTTGTTATTTTTATTTTTTACTTATCTATTTTTTACTTAACACTTATTTTTCTTAAAACTGCATTGTTGGTTAAGGGCTTGTAAGTAAGCATTTCACTGTAAGGTCTACACCTGTTGTATTCGGCGCATGTGACAAATACAATTTTATTTTATTTGAACAGAAGTCACATGTTCTCATAAACATCCATACAGACATTGGTGCACACTCACACCCTCTCCATATTCTTTTGTTTCACACATTGCACACTGTGACGAGGACCTCGGGGGTAGACTACCCACCGACGGCATTAACGTAGCCGGGGGCAGGAGGTTAGTGATCAGACAGACAGACAGACCCTGAGACACCCACTGAAATTAAATGGCCTGGGGCCTCATATAGCCCAGCCCCTACACAGCACTGTAGACCATCAACAGAGCAGGGTTGATTATCTGACAGCCTTAAGGCATTAGGGGTTTCTGCTTCACCAGCATGGAAACAACTGGACTCTTTCTCCTTGTGGCTAGCCTGTTATTGGTGCGGTGATATAATTGTACCGCTGGACCATGAATTTGAAGGACCTGCTCAACCACTTCACATATCGAGGCTATTCACCGCTTTGAAGTTCTGTTTTGCTAGACAGATGGAGGACATGCAGTTGTTATAGTTTAAAAGATGTATTGATACCAAGTTTAAAAAATGCAGCCTATATCAATAGTGACTTTCCATAGTGGTGCCTGTCACTCATTGAATGCACATGAATTCTTAAAAATGTTAATTCTCAAAAGAATAGAAGTTCATATCCTGTCGTCTCATTACCTAACGAGATGACTATGCGCTTCACAACCAAAGGACTGACTGGTGGAGAACTGAGGCTGCTTTTGCTTTCAGCCACAATGCCCCTTGAGATGCTTCTCAAACAGTGACGCTGAAAACCGTATGAATTACTTATGTTGTATTCTACAGACAAATGGATGAAAGGCATTGTGTTGGATTGTCTGTGCTACAGGTCTCAAGCAACAATCCCAATAGCTGTCTGCTATTGATTTCGGTTCGTTCTGACCTTTGAATGCAATAGCTTTGACTGGTGAAAAAGCCTGTTCTAAGATGTAGGTTTGGCCTAATAGAGGCCTATTCTCACAAATAAAAACAATATTTTTAATGATGATTATGCTGTCTTAAACTGAGGGCAACCTGAAAATATTGGAGCTATCTCCACGGCACCTCTACTACAGGCTACTCTTTCCACTCTCTTAACAGTAGCTAGCCAGGAAGTTGTCCTGGAATTAAATAACAAAACAAAAGCAAATGGTCTAGGTAGAAGTCACCGCCACAATATCCCTCATGTTTATTTCTTGGCATTGTAACACAGAGGAAATTGCACATTACAAGTGTAGTGATTTAAGTCCAGTCCAAGGTGACCAGTACACTGCCTGTCTGGTTCATGATAATGTAAACACAGACTAGCCTATTCCCCCCTGATTCAGTATGGCTGACTTTGAATTGAGAATTGATGCCTGAATACCAATGAGTTTCTCCTTCTCGCTCTTTCTCTCGATTCCTTCTCCCCCACATCAGAAACAGAAAAAAACACATTTAAGAAACTCCATCCTCACATTCGCCACAGATCCGGTTAATTTGTCACCCAGTGCAGCATGGGTACTTCGCCTAAGTATATGGTTATAAAAGGATTGAAATCACTACAGCTTCCAGATAGCTTTCCGCCACCTTTCATTCTGCATCACCTCCCCCATATGTCCTTCCCACTACACCGTCTATGAAATACTGGTTCTCCCGAAAGCTATTTAGCTCTTCCACTGTATGTGTTAGTCTATTTCCACACTGGGAGATGTCTGTAGGGCTTGGTCGTGAGAATTCAACTCTCTCCTATTGCTTTCATGAGCGTCTCACACTGACTCACACGCGTCGGCCCTCTTGGGCATGTCTTGAGATGTGCTATATTCACTAATGTGGCTGTGCCTTTTGAAGCTGATGTCCTCCCCACCAGAACGACCTCATATACTGTATACTATTCATAACTGTAGCTCAGTCGGTAGAGCATGGCGCTTGCAACGCCAGGGTTGTGGGTTCGATTCCCACGGGGGGGGTCAGTATGAAAAATGTATGCACTCACTAACTGTAAGTCGCTCTGGATAAGAGCGTCTGCTAAAAATGACACGTTTCAACTATTGCTGCTGGAGAGTAGGCACACCAGTTGAATATGTCTTCTAAAAGGGAGGAGAGAAATTGTCATTCTGATTACAGTTTAGTGAGCTGCTGGTCCTCAAAGTCGAGGGACTATTTCTATCATTGGCCGTATTACTGAGTCTTGGGCTGGGATTCAATCCCAGCGCGCTTTTTCTGCTATGCTGCTTTTAAAGGCAACGTTCCCCGCATTGTGGAGACCTCATTCTCTGTAAATTGTCTCAATTGGAAACAAGGCAACAGTAAATATGTCGTCCCTTCGCGAATGATGCAGCACCCACCTTTAGGTCAATTGAGATATTGCATGTGACTAAACACATTTCAGTTAATTCATAGATCTCCTGTCTTGGGCCGATCAGTGTAATTTAGTAAATGCCAGATCTCTATGGCAAGACGCATCAGTCTCCCAAGTTTAGTCAAAATAGGGCCAGAGCTGTCTGAGATATCACATGTGACTAATGTACTTACGGACGGCGACAGATCCAGTCCCTTCCCCGATTTCATCATGGGGGACGATTACCTTTAAATGGCACACAGCACACAAAGCGTGATCGGGTTGATCCCGGCCTTAGTCTGTGTGTTATGTGTAATTTAGAGGTTGATAAAATTCATAGGCATTCAGACCCATTGTGACGGATGTGCGCTCTGTCTGTCTCTATCACAAATACACACAAATGAATGAATTCATCTCTGTCTTTGGAGTTTTTGTATGAGTTTTGAGAGTTACAAATGCTTTCCACGAAAACTGATGGCATAATTGATTGCATGTTTGTCCCATACCGGAAATAAAAAATCTACTGCATCTTATATAAATACAGTCTATATGAACAACCTTTCATGCCTTTAATAATTCCTCTTCATGTAGTGTCCCTCTCTATGTCAATGCTTGTGTATAAATTTTATGAGACAATTCTTGGTCTCCCTCCCACCCTGTTTCAGCTTCCCGCATAATGGAATAACATTGATGACTTTTTCATCCCCAGATGTATCCATTCCGGCTCCATTGCCTGTGCAATCACAGGGCTGAAGTGGCATTTGCATGGGTAAGTGCTCACGTGGATGCTTTCCATCAACAGCTAAATTACCACAAAACCTACGCTTTTTATTCAGGGATGGTCTCCAGATTATTCAATTTTCATGCGCTAATGTAAACAGTATTCGGCTCAGTTACCTGAGTGGGTCTGTCTGTGTGAGTGAAAGTGGTGTATTTTTGTCAAAGAGCATTTCTATGTCTGTAATATGTTCTTCTGGTTTGAGTGTGTGTTTGGAGTCGCGCACAAGGACTAACATATCTACACGTGTGTGTATGTGGGTGAGCTTATGTGTGTGGTGTGTCCGTAACAGAGTCTCTCTTCATGTGCTGGTTTGTCAGTAGACAGTACACAGTCGCTTCCCTTCAAATCAGTGAAAGAAGGAGAGATAACTGGGATGTAACCAATGAGTCCACTGTAATGAAGGCCTAGAACTTCCTCACCATCACAACTTGACTAATGCAATTACAGAGCTGTGACGCATATTTAGATAATACAGAAATATAGGAAATGATCACTGTTCAGGAGTCCAACCATAACAACACTTTTAAGATGCTGCACTATGTTGACGGTAATAACTGATTTTGTCATTTAAGACAGTAAACCACAGGGCATTTAGCTGCTATGTCGTACATTCATTTATGCTACATGCTATGTAGTTTGGCAGCTGTGCAGGCAGGTCTTTTGGTCAGTTTTTGTCCAATTAAGATAGGCCTTCTGTGACATCAATGCAGGCAATGCACACTGTAACATAATTATTATATGACAGGTTAGAAGAACCTGTATTTATAATTTAATGACATCCTTTTGGGTAATTGCTATTATTTTGCGTTTGCTATTCATATTGCAATAGCCCTGAGCTATTTGGACATAAAAATTAAAGATGAGTTGAGAGAACTCCGCAGTTTTGCTCATCAGTTTTGCTTTTCTTTAATAATTGAAGTCCATTTGTGGTTGAATGCTGACCTTCTCATTTTGAAGGCAGTATCTTGATATTTTGGTAATAGAAGAACTGTATGCTAATGGTCTGCTATTGTGCTGTACAGAGGTATATTTTAATACAGGGGAAAGCTGCTACACACTGACCTTCATACGGATAGCTCCAGGGTTAATTAAGTCGGTGAAGTGAAATTCACTTCCTGATTGGAGAGATCCTCCGGAACCAAACTATTCTTGTTTTGCTCTCTCCAGACATGGCATTTCTGGTAAATACTTTTTTTATAAGGAAGTTATACTATGATCAAACAAAAATGACCACATCCTTGTGATTAAAATATGAATATTATGACTTGATGGCGAGATCCAATTTGCCAGGTGCTTGGTACAAAATGGATCGCGTGTAAACCAACAGTGCTGTCCCTCCGTTTTCTTCAGTCTGGCGCAGTACAGCGTACTATATGCAGGGCCACTTGAGTGATAATGGTCTCCCTGGATGCTGTGTCCATTTATCCGGACACAAACATTAAACACTCCTGCTACCAAGGGACATGATTGTTTACGCCTGAGAATTTTCACTATGGAATGCAAATTTTCCTCTCAAATTGCCTCAAATTACAGGTTACAAATCACAGGGGATGTGTCAATCAAGCTTTTGCAGACAACTCTGTTTGTGCAAATGTGCAATGTCCTCCAGTGTCCATGTAGTTTTTTTTTCTACACAAGATACATTTAGGTTGCAATTACTATTATCGGTATATTTCTACATCTTAGATGTAAGATTTTCTAAATGGAACCATAGATGATGGTGAGTTGGACATGTGATTGGAAGCCATCTTGGATAGGATCAATATTGCACATTACAAGGCCCCAGCCTATCATTACCTGATTGAGTGCATCCATTTTGTGCTCCATTTTGCTCCCAATCTATCCATTATATATGAATACCTCAGTCATGCTCCTACTTTAAAGGTATTAGATAGCTACGGTATGTGGATGCTCTTTGTTTAGTGCTGGACAGTAAATACATTATCACAGAAATCAACAGATGGGAGCCAAGCATTAGTATATGACACTGTGCGTATCTTTTATTTACTAAATTGGATACAAAAACACTGCATTGAGTCATTATTGGTCTAAGGTTGTACCCCAAAGCAATACAATCTACTGTGAGCAGGTAATGCCTTGAAAATGACCTCAAAAGACTCTGCTGCCAAACACACAGTCGGCGTATTCTTTGAGCAGAAAAAGTTCAAATGCTTTGAATGGGTTGTAGGCCTTATCCAAGTATAGAAGAGTCAGAAAGACCTAGCACACACCTGCTTGTTTACAAAAAAAACATGTTTTATCTCTTCCTACAAACATACCCATCCCTTTTTCGCCGACTTCCCATTGGCACGATACAGCAGGTCTTTGATGTGAAGCGTCTTGGGTACACAGCTTATCGATCAGTGTCTGTCTTGTCTCTTCAAAGTCTCTGCTCCGATGCGTGTCACGCTGAGATAAGTGCAGCAAGGGAACACCGGCAAATGTTTTTTCATGTACTACTAGTGGTGATTGAAGTGAATGTGATCAAAAGGCCCCTGTGTTCCTCTACCTGACTACCCATGATAACTTTATTATAGCTATCTTCCTCAGACCATTAAATGGCCAGACGAGAAGTTAATGAGGAACAGAAACAGCTACAATGCAAACAAGAGGACTCTAAATGTTGGTCCTCAGTGTCGTCCATTGTTGTCATGTGACCATAATTCATTCAGTGGTTGGTGGTTGTAGATTAAATGTCAAGGGTAGACTGTGGCAGAAGTTAGCCAGTAAGCACTGCACTATAATGATATGCTCCCTTGTTTAGGTCTCTGCACCTTACTTCCTCCATCTTTTTATGTCTCTGCTCATAACAGCCCATTGCCAAGGGTTTACTCATTTCACAATCCGTTCATCATCCGTTCATCAGAGGTCCAGGGAGACCTTGGCACAGCTCATCCATAAGGCATGAGACTGATCTCCCTTCTCACCCTCCATCACTCTCTCCCTGGGCCTCAGCCTCCTCTCATCAAAAGTCCATTGATAAAAATTGGTCGTAAACACTCGAGAGAGAAAGTTCAACGTCTGTCTCGGCCCCACCACTGGGCACCGAACCACTGATCTCCCACTCTGTGCCATTTGATTAATCCCCTCTGTTAATTCACCCGACCCCCCGCCGGTCTCGTGGCTTTTCAGAAGCCCCGCCACATTCACGGATTACAGAGTGGAAGATACCATAAAATAAGAAAAGACACCTCTCTTGGACGCAGGCAGGGACAGTGGGCTTCAGTAGCAAACCTGCCTGTGTTATCCTTGCTCTCATAAAAAGACTCCCGTTTAAAAACAGCAAGGAGGCCTTCATGTTCTAAAATACAACAGCTCCATGCTGGCACTGGGAAAATCTTGGGGGTTTTGATTTCCCTTATCAGCCTCCAAATGCCCCTCCAAGATGAGCTGTCGGCACTCTTTCAAGTCCCCTGTCATCACAAGGGGCACTTTTGCCTAAATTTTTTTGTTCCTAATAAATTCAGGGATATGATTGAATGAGGTGACTTTGTAAATCTTTGTCCTATACTTTGAAGAGTGAGGCCATTTGAACAACAGCCAAATTGCACCAACATTTGATTGTGTTTGCTTGTCTGTTGATCTCAAAAGTCAGAAGTGATCAAGGAACTACAGATGTAGAATCTTCCATTTGATCACTCTTTTGTTGCTGAGAATTTTGCACAGCAGGAAATGCAAACTTGATTTTAAAAAGGCTTCTAAAGTTTGTAATTTCCACTTTGAAATTTCAGACTTGATTTACCCTAATGAAAATGTATCAACCCCTACAAAACTGTCCATAATTATAGTCGACATAATAATTCCAATGTCCTGTTGCTGCAGGATTATTTTCCTGCTATAGCAAACTGGCTCAAATTAAGATCCTACATCTGTAATACATTTAGCCTCCCTCACTGAGTCAGGCAAAGGGTTGGCTGGGATTTAAGTCTCAATGTTTTATTCTCCTTTACCATCTGCTTCACTCATACCTCTGAATTAGTTGCAGTCAATCCCAAGACAAATTAATCTAACACTTTGGTTCACGTGCATTATTGTTAACGAGTAACGTCTGCCATGTAAAATCTGTTTTCCACAGCTCTGTACTACTCTCCATGCTACACCTCACACTGACTGCATTCCCCCTGGATATTATATCTGCTTTTAGAATTCAGCTATTTCATCTTTAATAGGCTGAATTCAATTGTATGGGAAGTTTCAATGTCACAGAGTACTTGTTATTCAGACGGAAAGTTACTATGGATTAGTATTCCTATAGGAATGCTGTGGAGCCATAGGAGGCTACGGTTTAGTTTCTGAGGCAGAAACTGTGGAGTTTAGAGGTCTATCTCCCCCTAGTGGGTATCTTTAGTTTATTTTCATCTGACATAGATCTGAATGGCTGGCTGTCTTTCAGATGCCATAATTATCATATTATTCGTATATTAAACATTTGAATGACCTGAGACATTTTGTTGGGTGTGCCCAACAAAATGCTCGTAAACATATTTAGCCACCAGCCTTTGGGTTTCAGTTTGTGTCTGTGACACATGCCTAATGTGACAGCGTTGTGTGAAATAAGACATCTACAGTATTAATCTCAAAGGCTAGGACCTCCAACTGTTAACCATGGTCTACCACCTACCATAACTGATTCCACTGTTTGGCATCTACAGTAGTTTCAAACTGTGCCTTATTGCTAAGGAGGATTACATGGGAAGGCTCAGTTCAACCTCCGCCAGTACCTGTGTGTGTGAACCTCAGGGGCAACATTAGGCAGCATCTCAGTGCATGCCTTAACACCGGGTAAAAACAAAATGGAGGTATCTATGCCACTGTGATATAGTCAAGACCCTGTAGTAGACCGGTAGAAACGGCAAATCATGTTTTCTTGTACCGTGAAGACCCTCTGTGAAGTCAACATCTCACGCAAAAACTGATGGTGGATGAGTTTCTGCCTTTCCATTTCCCACAGTCTCATTCTCTTGCTGGTGAGGTTAACGTTCCACCAAGCAATGTGACTCATCGCCTTTATCAGTGACGACCACACCTGTATGTCCATAAATCACGTCTACTTTCAGTGTGGTGATGATTAAGCGTTGAAACCACACCTCTGACTGGAAATGGTGAGGCCTATGGTCACATGGACTAAGGTGTCTAGCGATGACACAGCAAAAAACTATGCAGGCTACTGCCAGGATATCAGATTAATCAAGTGGCGTAGATGCAAAGAAGTTGCCACGTAAAGATTATCCATCATTGATACCTTTTAGCATCGCCCCTGATCATTAATTGGTGTTACATTTGGGGTTGGGGGTGGGGGGGGGTCCTTTTGTGGATGTGACCCCTGAGACACTCATCCTTTCTCATCCCTCATAGGGTTAACTCTCCAACAGGCAAATCTAAATTATTTTCAGCATGAATTGCATAAAAGTCTACCTTTTGGAGCATACTGTCCCCATTCATTTCTCAGACTTAACCCTGTTCCCATCCAAAACTCGATGACCTACTTAGTAACCACACCACCTTCCAGATGCCTTGACAAAGGAGCACTGCTTGCCAGGAAAAATAATTGAGGGGTTGTAAATCTCAGTCAGTCTGTCTCTACCTACATGATTTACATTTGTGATTTATTAGAATGTGTCATCTTAACCCTGTTTTCCAGGAGTCGGTGAGCGAGTGCCACCACTTGACACAAATGGGACAAAGATACACCAAAAATTGTTTCCAGAAAAGTTCTGGGACGGAAGACTATAATTATCTGATCTTGTGCTTTTAATGACTTTATTTAAATGTTGTATACTTTAATAGAGCGTACTATATCATATAGAAGTATATTTCGCACTACTTAAATGGATAGCACAAATGGACTGAGGAAAGCAATAAAAATGTCCCTGAAAACAAAATGATAAGCTATCATCAAAATGGGCTCCACTGATAGCTGTACCCGGTCTGTTGCACATGGTCTCAATCTGTCAACATGGAGGCCAAATAACCTGCTGTTAGCAGATAGCCAAAAATGTCTGAGCCTTGTGTCCTTAATTCGATTCACATAGAGTATCTATTTCTCTCTTGGAGCAAGAGGACCGACACACACAGAGATATGCCAGTTATAGTGCTCCACATGGGGTCACATGCTCTGTGTAGTGTGATACCTCACCCATCTTGGTCTCGGGGTTAAGGAATCACTTGCATAGTAGGCACGATCTCTCAAAACCCAGACAAACTGAGTTTATTGTTTAATCATGAAACATTTGCATATGGTGAACGTTAAGTTGGTGTGGCCCATAAAAAAAATTGGCGGCAAAGTTGTATAGCCATGGCTCCTAGAAAATATATATTATAAACCAGGTAGTTTGGGTCCTGGATGCTGATTGGCAGAAACAGCATTTCAGCCAACTGTATATCAGACAATATACCACGGGTATGATGAAAAAATACTTGATTACTGTTCTAATTATGTTGGCAAACAGTTTATAATAGCAATAAGGCACCTCGGGGGTCGAGCCTAAGAACAGCCCTTGGCCAATATACCACACCCCCTCGGGCCTTATTGCTTAATTATAAACTGGGTGGTTCGAGCCCTGAATGCTGATTGTCTGACCGCCGTGGTATATATGACAATACATTTCTTTTTACTGCTCTAATTACGTTGGTAACCAGTTTATAATAGCAATAAGGCACCTCTGGGGTTTGTGATATATAACCAATACACCACGGTTAAGGGCTGTGTACAGGCACTCCGCGTTGTGTCATGCGTAAGAACAGCCCTTAGCCGTGGTACATTGGCCATATACCACACCTCCTCAGACCTTATTGCTTAAGTATACAGTGCATTTGACCAACATTATAACTTGAGACTTTCAAATCAAATCACACTCAACTTGAAATTCATTCAAAACAGAGCACTAAATGGAAGACTCTTATGACAATTCAGCATACATTCGGTTCACAGATGTCAGAATACAGCCCTACAGGTATATTCCAATGGAAAGGAGTCATATACACATTAGCCTGGACAAATCAAGCTTATCCTATGCAACATTTACCAATGCGTCAGTCACCGTGTGTAAGCATGCATGAGTGTGCGAGTTCATCCGCTCTGGTGTAGAGGAGGTCAGGTCATCACGTTTAGTGGAAAATAATTGGCCCAGGTGACAATCCAGTGACAATGACTGTATGGTGACATTCGTTCGCTCCGTAGGGACCTGTGCCCAGGTCGACCCCATCAGACGATGGGGGGTTACCCGTGTTGATGGCAGGCGTCAGGAGGGTCTCAGAGGAGTGAGGACGGCAAATGGTGGGAAAGTGAGGAGTTGACAAGCGGGCGTACAAAAAAAGCTGTTGGGTCAGTTGAGTTTGTTAGCAATAAATCAGGGTTGGGGTCAATTCTTGTGACAGGTCTTGAACCCCTACTTTCACCAATTAATAAAGATAGTTAATTCAATAACAACAAAATCTTACCATGACAGGCCTAAATGAGGAGGACGGTCCCGTGTAGCTCAGTTGGTAGAGCATGGCGCTTGCAACGCCATGGTTGTGGGTTCGATTCCCACGGGGGGCCCAGTATGAAAATGTATGCACTCACTAACTGTAAGTAGCTCTGGATAAGAGCGTCTGCTAAAATGACTTTAAAAAATGGTTTGTTACCTAAGCTAGCAAATCTGTTTGTTTGGAACTGTGCTGTGTAGCAAACATGAATATAAATGATCTAAGTGATTGATAATTGGTATTCAGCAGTCATAAAAGTATGCCTTATTTACAGCTCTATAGAGATGAAATGATGAAATAATGAAGCCATCAGTAGCCGTCTAATGCCCGGTTACTCAACCCTGCACCTTAGAGGCTGCTGCCCTATGTACATAGTCATGGAATCACTGGTCACTTTAATAATGGAACACTGGTCACTTTAATAATGTTTACATACTGCTTTACTCATTTCATATGTATATACTGTATTCTATTCTACTGTATTTTAGTCAATGCCACTCCGACATTGCTCGTCTGAATATTTATATGTTCCTTAATTCCATTCTTTTACTTTTAGATTTGTGCGTACTGTTGTGAATTGTTAGATACTACTGCACTGTTGGAGCTAGGAACACAAGCATTTTTCTACACCCTCAATAACATCTGCTAAATATGTATAAGTGACCAATAAAATTTGATTTGAAATAAAACAACGTAATACACACTACCGGTCAAAGGTTTTAGAACACCTACTCATTCAAGGGTTTTTCTTTATTTTTGCTATTTTCTACATTGTAGAATAATAGTGAAGACATCAAAACTATGAAATAACACATATGGAATCATGTAGTAACCAAAGAAGTGTTAATCAAATCAATATATATTTGACCAAAAGTATGTGGACATCTGCTCGTCGAACATCTCATTCCAAAATCATGGCCATTAATATGGAGTTGGGCCTTTGCTGCTACAACAGCCTCCACTCTTCTGGGAAGGCTTTCCACTAGATGTTGGAACATTGCTGCGGAGACTTGCTTCCATTCAGCCACAAGAGCATTCGTGAGGTCGGGCACTGATGTTGGGCGATTAGGCCTGGTTCGCAGTCAGCGTTCCAATTCATCCCAAAGGTGTTCAATGGGGTTGAGGTCAGGGCTCTGTGCAGGCCAGTCAAGTTCTTCCACACTGATCTCGACAAACCATTTCTGCATGGACCCCTTTGTGCACGGGGGCATTGTCATGCTGAAACAGGAAAGGGCCTTCCCCAAACTGTTTCCACAAAGTTGGAAGCACAGAATCGTCTAGAATGTTATTGTATGCTGTAGCATTAAGATTTCCCTTCACTGGAACAAAAGGGCCTAGCCTGAACCATGACAAAACAGACCCAGACCATTATTCCTCCTCCACCAAACTTTACAGTTGGCACTATGCATTCGGGCAGGTAGCGTTTTCCTGGCATCCGCCAAACCCAGATTTGTCCATCGGACTGCCAGATGGTGAAGCGCGATTCATCACTCCAGAGAACGCGTTTCCACTGCTCCAGAGTCCAATGGCCGCGAGCTTTACACCACTCCAGCCGACGCTTGGCATTGCACATGTTGATCTTAGCCTTGTGTGTGGCTGCTCAACCACGGAAACCGATTTCATAAAGCTCCCGACTAACAGTTATTGTGCTGACGTTGCTTCCAGAGGCAGTTTGGAACTCGGTAGTGAGTGTTCTTACGTGTTTTTACGCGCTTCAGCACTCGGCGGTCCCGTTCTGTGAGCTTGTGTGGCCTACCACTTCGCGGCTGAGCCGTTGTTGCTCTCAGATGTTTCCACTTCACAACAACAGCACTTACAGTTGACCGGGGCAGATCTAGCAGGGCAGAACTTTGACAAACTGACTTGTTGGAAAGGTGGCATCCTATGACGGTGCCACTTTGAATGTCACTGAACTCTTCGGTAAGGCCATTCTACTGCCAATGTTTATCTTTGGAGATTGCATAGCTGTGTGCTCGATTTTATACACCTGTCAGCAACGGCTGTGGCTGAAATAGCCGAATCCACTAATTTGAAGGGGTGTCCACATAATTTTGTATACATAGTGTATTTGAGTTCATATTTATAAGCCAGACTCCTCAAAACAAGTTCCTGAAGAGATTGCCAAGTGCAAGAGACAGGAGGAGGATTTCAGCTATTGGTTGGTTTAACCCAATGAAGAGAAAACTGAGTGCCCTTGTCGCATTATCCAATTGAACCTCTAGTGTTCTACAACAGGGGACATTGTCCTACTGGCCGAGGTAGAACCCAAGCCTCTTGTCTACTACAACAACTACAAGGGGACATTGGTGTAATAAGAATACATATTTTTTAAATACTTTTTTAGGGGGGTAGATCAGCTTTAATATTGCAGATAGATTGTAATTGTCTGTATCATTTCCAATCCCCCATATACAGTGGGGAGAACAAGTATTTTATACACTGCCGATTTTGCAGGTTTTCCTATTTACAAAGCATGTAGAGGTCTGTAATTTTTATCATAGGTACACTTCAACTGAGAGAGACGGAATCTAAAACAAAAATCCAGAAAATCACATTGTATGATTTTTAAGTAATTAATTTGCATTCTATTGCATGACATAAGTATTTGATACATCAGAAAAGCAGAACTTAATATTTGGTACAGAAACCTTTGTTTGCAATTACAGAGATCATACGTTTCCTGTAGGTCTTGACCAGGTTTGCACACACTGCAGCAGGGATTTTGGCCCACTCCTCCATACAGACCCTCCTCCATACACTCCAGGACCTTGAGATGCTTCTTACGGAGCCACTCCTTAGTTGCCCTGGCTGTGTGTTTCGGGTCGTTGTCATGCTGGAAGACCCAGCCACGACCCATCTTCAATGATCTTACTGAGGGAAGGAGGTTGTTGGCCAAGATCTCGCGATACATGGCCCCATCCATCCTCCCCTCAATACAGTACAGTTATCCTGTCCCCTTTGCAGAAAAGCATCCCCAAAGAATGATGTTTCCACCTCCATGCTTCACGGTTGGGATGGTGTTCTTGGGGTTGTACTCATCCTTCTTCTTCCTCCAAACACGGCGAGTGGAGTTTAGACCAAAAAGCTTTATTTTTGTCTCATTTTGTCTCATCTGGATCATCCAGATGGTCATTGGCAAACTTCAGACGGGCCTGGACATGCGCTGGCTTGAGCAGGGGGACCTTGCGTGCACTGCAGGATTTTAATCCATGACAGCGTAGTGTGTTACTAATGGTTTTCTTTGAGACTGTGGTCCCAGCTCTCTTCAGGTCATTGACCAGGTCCTGCCGTGTAGTTCTGGGCTGATCCCTCACCTTCCTCATGATCATTGATGCTCCATGAGGTGAGATCTTGCATGGAGCCCCAGACCGAGGGTGATTGACCGTCATCTTGAAGTTCTTCCATTTTCTAATAATTGCGCCAACAGTTGTTGCCTTCTCACCAAGCTGTTGCCTATTGTCCTGTAGCCCATCCCAGCCTTGTGCAGGTCTACAATTTTATCCCTGATGTCCTTACACAGCTCTCTGGTCTTGGCCATTGTGGAGAGGTTGGAGTCTGTTTGATTGAGTGTGTGGACAGGTGTCTTTTATACAGGTAACGAGTTCAAACAGGTGCAGTTAATACAGGTAATGAGTGGAGAACAGGAGGGCTTCTTAAAGAAAAACTAACAGGTCTGTGAGAGCCGGAATTCTTACTGGTTGGTAGGTGATCAAATACTTATGTCATGAAATAAAATGCAAATTAAGTACTTAAAAATCATACAATGTGATTTTCTGGATTTTTGTTTTAGATTCCGTCTCTCACAGTTGAAGTGTACCTATGATACAAATTACAGACCTCTACATGCTTTGTAAGTAGGAAAACCTACAAAATCGGCAGTGTATCAAATATTTGTTCTCCCCACTGTCTATTTTTTTGTATAGATTTTCCTTTATTATTTTCCCCTAATCCTACCATCCCTCCCCTAATTGGAGTAAACTAATGGACAACAACACTTAGGCTTCTACTTCCAGTTTATACATACATTTTACAGACACAATGTATTTTACAATAGTTATATTTTGTTTGTTTTTAATCCCATCCTTCATCTACCCTCAACCCCTCCCATCCATCTCTGAAGACCATCCAGTTTGGATATCTATATGCCATATATTTTTAGCGGGCTGTTTCACAAAAGTTGATATATATTTTACAGACACCCTATATTTTACATGAGTTACTGTATCTTGTTGTTTTTAGTCCAACCCTTCAGCTCCAATCTACCCCTCCCATCTATCTCTTAACACCGTCCATATTGGATTTCTATTTGCCATATATTTTTCAACCGTACTGTGATGTTTCACGAAAGTTCTGAACCGTTCTATTCTCATTGTTTCTACAGATTGTACATTGAAAATAAACATTTTTGCTGAAAGTATTATTATATTATTGATCGATTGACTATGATTTTTCAGATCACCCAGTAGTGCTATCTGCAGGGTTAGCTCCAGGTAAATATTGCCATCCTTCAGCCATTCCTGGACCTGTGACCAAAAACAAACTACAAATGGACAGTACCAAAACAAATGATCTAATGATTCTGTCTCTTCGCAGCAAAATCTGCAAAGCTGAGAAGATTGTATCCCCCATATAAATAACATTCTATTGGTAAAATAATTTTGTATAATAATTTAAATTAAAAAATTCTAAGTTTAGAATCTGGTGTCGTTTTGCGTATCAGTTTATAAACACTATGCCATGGAATCGGTACGTCAAAAATCTCTTCCCAACTATTTTGCAATCTATATGGGACGGCTGTCAATCCTTTGGTCCTTAAATTAAACTGGTATACATTTTTATCTATCACAATTTTCTTTAACCAATGATGTTCTTTAATGCAGGGCCGACAAACAAGTTCCTTACTTTTTCCCCCTTCCACTTTCCTCTTCCATGTAATTTTGGGTATAGCAGACATTTCCATATGTTTTTGTTAGCTGCATGTGCGACAACTCCACCAGTCCTACCTATGATATCATTTACGAAGATTCTACTTTATTTTTTTATTTTATTTTTTTAAATAATGTTTTTTTTATCAATTAGTATATTTGAGTTTAACCACAATATTTGTTGCATTATTTGCTCTGTCGTTTCTGGAGGATTACATTGAAATTGCAACCAACTTTCTATGGCTTGTTTTAGAAATAGTGATATTTGGGAGATTATTTCCTTTTCAAATAACTGAAAGTGAGAGGTTGTAATCTGAATAAAGGGAAAAAGGCCATTCTTGAACATGGGGTGAGACAATCTTACTAATTTGCTAGAGAACCAGTTCGGATTTAAGTATAACTTTTGTATGACTGAAGCTTTTAGTGATAGGTCTAATGCTCTACTATTTAATCATTTCTGTCCTCCGAATTCATATTCATATGTAAAACAAAAAACTACTTTATATCAAATGATTGCCTTTGATTTGACTGTCTGCAAATGCACAGGATGGCGAGACATAACCATTAGACCTGATGACGTGTTTCTGCACATGGATTTTGCTAGCTAATGTCGCCATGACATCGCCCACAAGTGTAATCTGAGATTTCTATTGGAGAATCAGTTTCTGGAACTCTTCTACACTGAGTGTACACAACATTAAGAACACCTGCTCTTTCCATGACATAGACTGACCAGGTGAATCCAGGTAAAAGCTATAATCCCTTATTGATGTCACTTGTTAAATACACTTTAATCAGTGTAGATGAAGGGGAGGAGACAGGTTAAAGAAGGATTTTTAAGCTTTGAGACAATTGAGACATGGATTGTGTATGTGTGCCATTCAGAGTGTGAATTGGCAAGACAAAACATGTAAGTGCCTTTGAACAGGGTATGGTAGTAGGTGCCATGCGCACCAGTTTGTGTCAAGAACTGCAACGCTGCTGGGTTTTTCACGTGCAACAGTTACCCGTGTGTATCAAGAATGGTCCACCACCCAAAGGACATCCAGCCAACTTGACACAACTGTGGGAAGCATTGGAGTCAACATGGGCCAGCATCCCTGTGGAACGCTTTCAACACCTTGTAGAGTCTATGCCCGTCAAATTAAGGTTGTTCTGAGGGCAAAAGGAGGTGCAACTCAATATTAGGAAAGTGTGCATATCCTCTTTGGTGTGTATATCCGAGCAATGACTGTGAACAGCCAATGACTGTATCGTGATGATTGTCATCACACAGAGAATGATGGGCTGTGGGCACCGTGTAAATATTGTATTAACTTGAGCAGTCATATGGGGATAAATAGCTCAACGTTAAAATATCAATTTATAGCGTTTGAGATGTGTTGAACACAAACATGTAGAATACTGACCTAAGATCTGTGGATCTAATCAACTGGTATATTACCTTCTGCAATGTTTGACTAATAGTGCTGAGCGATTCACTTTGAAGAACTACTAAAATAGTGATTTTGTCAGACAGCAAAGGCAGCAGCTCTGTAGAGATGAGATGATGACTTGGAATGAAATAATAAAGTCATCAAATAAAACAAATACACAACCAATGAAATATTGTTATTAAAGTAAAGTAATGTGAATAAATGATGGTTCATAAGTGATAAGCAGTAATGGTCAGTCGCTACCATCATGGGACTTTTATTCATTGTTTTATTCAGTGTTACAGCATTCAACCCACACAATGCATAGTGCGTTTAATGTCAAAAAGAATAATAATCAAAAACTGAACCAACTTCAAAAAGCACTAATCGCTCAGCACTTGATTAATAACTGTTCTATATACAGCCCTACTGTAGCGGTCTTAACAGAACACCTAGCGACCTCGTCAAGGGGTTCAGACCTCTTGGCGTAACGGTAAAGGTGTTAGCTTGACAGTCGCTGGACCCGGGTTCGAGTCCAGATTGGGGCAACTCCTCGAATTCGTTACAATATCAACATGTATGCTTGATAATCGGTACGTTTGATTAGCATCTTCCCTTTAAATGGGTACAGAAACTGTCAACACAAAAACCCGGAATGTAGTGATTCTGCAAGGTTATTAGGAATTCCAAATAAGCCCCTGCTCAAATAGACATCATGCAGATCTGAGAATAGAAGATGAATTCACCGAGCCTATCAGAGAGCAAGGTGGTGCCAGGGAGTGTCGAAACACGTCAGTGTAATACATATCAAGTTGCAGTCTACATTTAGTTTCATGCCGTTGCTATCACTTTTCCTTTGAAGGGTATTTGAAGGGTGACTAGATAAGGACTTCATAACACATTCATAAGCAGAGCGTTTCAATTATGCTTGTGCCGACAGGTACCTTCCAAATTGTATCACTTTATTTGAAGGGTACCGACAAAATACTTCAAAACACATTAATAAGCAGAGCATTAATTATGATTATGCCAACAAGTACCTTTTCACATTAAGTGTTACATTTACATTTACATTTTACCGATCACTTCAGATATGCTTGCTCAGCTGCTGGGCATGGCCCCGTTCTCTGAGACGGCCTCACACCTGGAGGTGAAGCCTTGACACAAACACCACCAGCAGGTTCAGGAAAGCATGGAACAAAGAGCTGCAGAGAAAAATTGAGAGTTTTCTACGGTGAAAATACTTACGTATATTTAAATACAGAAAGCACTTCAAAATGGTTACCGGTAGTAACGTTTTATTATAGTCAATATTACATTGATTCTAGTCAAGGTAAACAATATAGTAGCCAACCCTCATTTGTAATTGTAGAAATAATCTAGCTGCTTTTCATCAACTAGGTTGAACCAATTAATCAGAAGTGATTTCCTCTCTGCATTCAGGGAATCTCTCTGGGGTTTCCTAGAGCAACAGTCTGTAAGGGCAGACACGTCTAATTAAATCTAATCATGATGCCAGTTCAAGAAGTCATGACCTCAGTCAAGCATCCATTCATAACCGTACTAGTGGTTAGACAGTTAATCAGTGTGCAGGGAGGATGTAAGCTTTTAGTAGCTCTCTGTTCCCGTCCATTAAAATCTACATGACACAAACTGTACTCAAAGTCAAACAACCACTTATTTTACTGTGATTAACTTTTTATTGACAGCTTCATTTACCTTGGGTCATAAAAAAACTATCTTATTTAGTCTCTCATTGTTGAATGGGGAAAAAGTAAGGATGTGATCCTTGGTAAGGCAATTGGCATGATTTAGGGATGTTGTTATTGTATCCACAGATGAATGGCCGGACATGGAGAGGATTACGTATCAGGGTATATATACCACCCCTGTTTGTACACAACATCATTTAAGCTTGACATGGCAGATACCAGAAGTCAAACAGTTAAACCCCAGATACATAAAGTCCACTGTTAAAAACATAAGACATTGATGGGACATCAAAAAGCCATTTTCAGCTTCCAAAATGCTCCACTGGCTAAAAAGGTTTGACCATGGTCAATGGTGGATTAGTAAGGAGTGTTTTTGCATTGCATGGGAGAAGAATCCCCCATAAACACAAAGTCTTAACAGGGCAGGAACAGGAGAAGAAAAAAGCCACCAAGTGCTGCACGCATGCTGATTGGCCCAGGTAGTTGGAAGTGGGGAGTGTTAAGATTACGGGGTTTACTAATGTTAAGGGGATTAACAGTTGTGGGTAGGAGGGGGTCAGGGAAGGGAAACGGGTGCCACTCTTCTTCTCTTCAGCCTCGGGCTCCATTTTACCCCTCCATGTCGAGATAGACCTCCTTACCTTCCCTGCGGATGACATTTGGCAAAAGGGAATATCGAAGGCACCGAAATACAGTAAGATGGTCCCACAGCCTTCGGTTGACAATGTGAATGCTGCAGAAGTCGAGTTTCAGGTAAAAGCCTAAGTATATGTTTTCGTTGACTTGGTAACTGTAGATGTTATGCGTAGGTATTGTGGTTGGGGTTATATGGGTAATGAAGTTGTTATAGCCTGCTTCATTAGTCTTATTGAATGAGTAAAACTAAACCTACCACAGCAGTAGCACTAGTTACTACAAAAGCACATGTTTCAGCCTCTACGAGCCTACAATGATTACAATGCATAACCATCCCTCACGATGCCTTTGTTTAGTTCTACTAAATTTCCATAGCATTCAAATATAGGTTATTGTTTCTCCAATAACAATGGGGTCAAAGTAGTGTGGGGGTCAAAAGGTTAAATACTATTGCCAAACTTGAACAGCAGTGTTCCTTTTAAGCATATTGAGTGTTGTATTGGATTCCAAATTAATGTTATGAGGTCTGTTAGTGATACGATGGTGATGTGAAACGTAATTGCTGTTTTATTTTTTATTTTTTGCTCTCAGGACCTGCTGTCTTTCGTGCCTAAGGCCACCGGCTAAAAGTACAGAAATACCTCAGCTAAGCTGCTTATGAGGTCCTCCAGAAAATAGCTTGGCCCCTTTCTACTTCCCCCATCCATCCCTCTTCCCCATTGGTCCACAGCCCTTCTGCCCTCCCAACCGCTGTACCTGTTCGTCTCTTCTGGATGAGAAGGGCAGACTGACAGGACACGTAGACACAGTAAACGAAAGGACAAAATGGCGGTCTTAAAGGTAACGTTCACCAAGACCACTCGGGGCAAGCTATCCCAGGTGTTGTGGGTCCTCAACTGGATCTCTGTGTTTACGGGCATCATCCTCTTCAGCCTGGGCCTCTTCCTGAAGGTGGAGATCCAGAAACGAAAGGAGCTCATGTCCGCTGATGTCCACTCAGTACCCGACATGCTCATCGCCACGGGCCTGGTTGCCTGCGCCATCAACTTCCTGGGCGGCAAGATCTGCTACGATTGCGTTGACACCACCAAGTTCCTGCGCTGGAAGCTGCTGATGCTGCCGTACATCGTGTGTACCTTCCTCTTTACCTTCTGCATCCTGGTGGGCGCGCTCATGTGCTACAGCATGCGGAACGAACTGGAGGAGTCACTGTTTCTGGGATTGCGTAACGCCATGCTCTACTACAAGGACACAGGCACGCCGGGACGATGTTATCTCAAGCGCACAGTGGATTTGCTGCAAATCCAATTCCAGTGTTGCGGAAACGCCGGCTTCCGCGATTGGTTCCATGTCCAATGGATCAACAACCGCTGGTTGGACATGACCCACAGTGAAGTAACAGAGTAAGTACAAAGGAGTACAGTACATCACCACTCTGGTCCTGTCTGGACCCTCTACCCAGCTCTGGTCCTGTCTGGCCCCTCTACCCAGCCATCAGGGCCAGAGTCTACCCAGCCATTATGGCCACAATCTATCCAGCTGACAGGGCCATAGTCTACCCAACTGACAGGGCCAGAGTTGAAGGTACTTGATTAATCCGATTGAACCTGTGAATAACCCCAACAAAAGGTGCCATCTTCGTGCCTTGCAAGACTGTGACAAAATATATACTAACACATTCATAGTGAACAGTACCGGAAGCAGATGCTACCTGCTGTCAACACCAGTACACCAGTCCTCCTCATTAAGCTGCCCAGTCAAACCGTTAAGCAGCAACACTGTATCGAATGAAAAAGGTAAGGTTGCGAGAGAGGCTTATCCAGTAGGGGTCAGGATGTCACTGTGACAGGAAATGACCCGGCAGGTTGAATAATGTATCTTTCAATATCTGGTCTTGTTTTTTACTGCATCAAAGTGACTTATACAAACAGATTCAAAGTCCAGGTAAAAAATTTCTCTCTCTCTCTCTCTCTCTCTCTCTCTCTCTCTCTCTCTCTCTCTCTCTCTCTCTCTCTCTCTCTCTCTCTCTCTCTCTCTCTCTCTCTCTCTCTCTCTCTCTCTCTCTCTCTCTCTCTCTCTCTCTCTCTCTCTCTCTCTCTCTCTCTCTCTCTCTCTCTCTCTCTCTCTCTCTCTCTCTCTCTCTCTCTCTCTCTCTCTCTCTCTCTCTCTCTCTCTCTCTCTCTCTCTCTCTCTCTCTCTGCAGTCGTCTGAGGAGTAACGTGGAGGGCAAGTACCTGATGGATGGGGTACCTTTTAGCTGCTGCAACACCTTCTCTCCACGACCCTGCATCCAGACACAGGTCACCAACAACTCCGCCCACTACAACTATGATTGGAAGACGGACGAGCGCAACCTGTGGACGAGGGGCTGCCGCCAGGTCCTGCTGGATCATTACACCAACATCATGCAGTCCATCGGGTTTATCGTGCTCATCATCTGGTTGTTCGAGGTTGGCTTTACATATCCAACGCTCCATTCTTATCCTTTACTTTGAATAAGTCACTATGGGTTGACATACCCTTTATTTTACAGTCATTATTAACTTTGCCATGACTTGGTACGTGACGGTGATAATATTAATAATTATGGGGTAGTGTAGAATATCGAACCCAGAGTAGACAAGGGAGGTGATAGGTGGGAATGAGGAGGGCGCATGGTTGTAGAAAAATAGTACTTGATTTATTGCAGATGAAGGATTTTCGGAAACATGGCTTGCGTTGAAAACAGTCCGGTCCATCGCAGTAACATTTAGGATACAAAAACTCTAAAAAATGACGATGATGGCGAGTCTAAAGCTCAGCCCCTCAATAGGCTCCTACTGCAGCTAATACTAGGCCTAAATGCTAAACAATATAACTAGGGATTACCCCTTTTCCAGCTCTAAACAGAGCCCAACTCTCCCCTTACTGGGACTAAAGAGCGTCTACCAGGACAGCTAAAATCAACTGTCTGTATATACAGGACACAACAAACAAACTACTATGGAGCACATTGTAAAATGGTATTCAACCGCGATTTGAGAGAAAAGCGCCTTAGCGCCTTAGTGCCTAAACCTCTACCATAACAATTAACCAATGACAATGTACATTTAATTAACTGAACTGTATTTTGTTAATGGAAAACATGATTTACGTTAGTTGCATTCATTAGTTTAAATGACCATATTTAGTCAAGTACACTAGTTTAAAAGACAGAGCAACAACATCAACTAGAACATGATTAGAACTACTACTGAGGGAGATGCGTGGGTGAACTGCACGTTAACTATCTAACTCACCACAACTGGCTTGAACCTGAGCAATCAACTCGGTAGCAAACAATTAAGGTCAGCACACCTAAACTGCTGGATAGCTACTCATGACAACGGACTAAATGCACTTTATCCAAAACCACACATGTCATTTATATACTTGAGTATTTTAGATCATATTAAACTTCATGAAATACGTTTGAAATACTTTTTTTTAAATGGTGATGAGACCAGTCCAAGGCTGCCTCATCACAGGTAGTTTGAGGGAGAATATCCAGAATGAGGTGATTGCTGCCATCACATGACACATTTGGTTTATGACAACTCTGGTTGTGGAGACGGGGTGCACCTACGTCCTACACATCATCATTACAGGCCAGACAAAGCTTCAGGAGGACACCCAGATATTCCAGTCCGGTGACCTGACTGTGGCAGAGGAGGTTACCCTGAGGGCAACACAATTGGTGTACCCGGTCTCCATGGAGGTGCCACTCTCCCAAGACCAATTTGTCCAGGGGCTGATCACCTTAGAGGGGACAGCCACGAAAGACAGTACGGCCTTCGCGAGAAGCACAGGAACATTACCCTCACTGGGGCAATGGGAGAAGTATGTGGTCGCCCCGTGGAGGGAGGGAATATGAGTTATATAGATCTCTTTTCAATAATGAAGAGATATCTACGGTGTAATTCAACTTCCATTTTTCTCCAAGTGGCTGATAGCTTCTTTATGTCTCTCTGGTAGTGTAGAGCTACAAGGTATTAACAAGGTAGAGTGACATCTTTTCTCCTTTGTCTCCCAACAGCTATGGGTGCTGACGGGCGTGCGCTATCTCCAGACAGCTATGGAGAACGTTCTACGGCAGGGTAACCCCGACCTGGAGTCTGACGGCTGGCTCCTGGAGAACAGCATTGCCCAGACGGCCCGCTCCAACTTCAAAATCATCAAGAACCTAGGCAAGTGCTACCAGGTGGACGATGATCCTAACATCGATGTGCCCAGCACCGCTCAGCAAGAGGTATCCACTTGCCAGATCCCTGTGGCTAGATAGCATAGCGCAGCGTCCCTGGGCCAGGGCTGAGGCACGCAAATGGGCATCAAGTCCCACTGCCACTAGGTGTAAGCCTTTTGGATGGCAGATCTGTCTCCAGATTAAACGTGCGCCAGCTGTGAACTGAGGGATCGAAGGTGAGAGCGAGTGCAGCAGGGCAGGCTCAAGGACAGCCTACACAGAGCGAGTGCAGCAGGGCAGGGTCAAGGACAGCCTACACAGAGCGAGTGCAGCAGGGCAGGCTCAAGGACAACCTACACAGAGCGAGTGCAGCAGGGCAGGCTCAAGGACAGCCTACAAAGAGCGAGTGCAGCAGGGCAGGCTCAAGGACAGCCTACACAGAGCGAGTGCAGCAGGGCAGGCTCAAGGACAGCCTACACAGAGCGAGTGCAGCAGGGCAGGCTCAAGGACAGCCTACACAGAGCGAGTGCAGCAGGGCAGGCTCAAGGACAGCCTACACAGAGCGAGTGCAGCAGGGCAGGCTCAAGGACAGCCTACACAGAGCGAGTGCAGCAGGGCAGGCTCAAGGACAGCCTACACAGAGCGAGTGCAGCAGGGCAGGCTCAAGGACAGCCTACACAGACTGAGTGCAGCAGGGCAGGCTCAAGGACAACCTACACAGAGCGTGTGCAGCAGGGCAGGCTCAAGGACAACCTACACATAGCGAGTGCAGCAGGGCAGGCTCAAGGACAGCCTACACAGAGCGAGTGCAGCAGGGCAGGCTCAAGGACAACCTACACAGAGCGCGTGCAGCAGGGCAGGCTCAAGGACAACCTACACAGAGTGAGTGCAGCAGGGCAGGCTCAAGGACAACCTACACAGAGCACATGCAGCAGGGCAGGCTCAAGGACAACCTACACAGAGTGTGTGCAGCAGGGCAGGCTCAAGGAGAGCCTACACAGAGCTAGTGCAGCAGGGCAGGCTCAAGGATGACCTACACAGAGCGCGTGCAGCAGGGCAGGGTCAAGGACAACCTACACAGAGCGCGTGCAGCAGGGCAAGCTCAAGGACAACCTACACAGAGCGAGTGCAGCAGGGCAGGCTCAAGGACAACCTACACAGAGCACGTGCAGCAGGGCAGGCTCAAGGACTACCTACACGGAGCGCGCTCTGAAAATCACCTGCTTTGTCACATGATACTGCAACACCTGCATCATCTTAACTGAAAAAAAGATCACAGTTTAAGAATATGAACTGGCTGCAACTTTGTCTTTGTGCCATAGTCATTAAACTGAAGGGGAGCAGGGCAAAGTGAAATGGAGTCAAACAAGTGTACAACCCAGTACTACAACCCCATAGACATAAGGGACATGGTACAGTCTGAGTGAAAGATGATGTCATAATGAGCCATATGTTATGGGCAACAACTGTTATAGAGGCGAAAGAAACGCACACCTGTTTAGGAGAGGTGCTGGCTAACAGAGTAGAACACCTGTTTAGGAGAGGTGCTGGCTAACAGAGTAGAACACCTGTTTAGGAGAGGTGCTGGCTAACAGAGTAGAACACCTGTTTAGGAGAGGTGCTGGCTAACAGAGTAGAACACCTGTTTAGGAGAGGTGCTGGCTAACAGAGTAGAACACCTGTTTAGGAGAGGTGCTGGCTAACAGGTGTAGAACACCTGTTTAGGAGAGGTGCTGGCTAGCGGAGTAGAACACCTGTTTAGGCGAGGTGCTGGCTAGCAGAGTAGAACACCTGTTTAGGAGAGGTGCTGGCTAGCAGAGTAGAACACCTGTTTAGGAGAGTTGCTGGCTAACAGAGTAGAACACCTGTTTAGGAGAGGTGCTGGCTAGCAGAGTAGAACACCTGTTTAGGAGAGGTGCTGGCTAGCAGAGTAGAACACCTGTTTAGGAGAGGTGCTGGCTAGCGGAATAGAACACCTGTTTAGGAGAGGTGCTGGCTAGCAGAGTAGAACACCTGTTTAGGAGAGGTGCTGGGTAGCAGAGTAGAACACCTGTTTAGGAGAGGTGCTGGCTAACAGAGTAGAACACCTGTTTAGGAGAGGTGCTGGCTAGCAGAGTAGAACACCTGTTTAGGAGAGGTGCTGGCTAGCAGAGTAGAACACCTGTTTAGGAGAGGTGCTGGCTAGCGGAATAGAACACCTGTTTAGGAGAGGTGCTGGCTAGCAGAGTAGAACACCTGTTTAGGAGAGGTGCTGGCTAGCAGAGTAGAACACCTGTTTAGGAGAGGTGCTGGGTAGCAGAGTAGAACACCTGTTTAGGAGAGGTGCTGGCTAGCGGAGTAGAACACCTGTTTAGGAGAGGTGCTGGCTAGCGGAGTAGAACACCTGTTTAGGAGAGGTGCCGGCTAGTGGAGTAGAACACCTGTTTAGGAGAGGTGCTGGCTAACGGAGTAGAACACCTGTTTAGGAGAGGTGCTGGCTAACGGAGTAGAACACCTGTTTAGGAGAGGTGCTGGCTAGCGGAGTAGAACACCTGTTTAGGAGAGGTGCTGGCTAGCAGAGTAGAACACTTGAAAAATAAGAGGAAAGCAGCACACTCTAGGAGCTCAGATGCAATAATTTAATATCTTAATAACCAACGTTTCGACAGAAAAGCTGTCTTCATCAGGGTATTCCCTTGGTTATTAGGATATTAAATTATTGCATCTGAGCTCCTAGAGTGTGCGGCTTTCCTTTTCTTTTTCATGGGCAACAATTATGCCAAGAAAGCAGTGGAGGACAGCTCATAATAATGTCTGTAATGGAGCGAATGGAATGGCATCAAACATGTGGAACCCATGTGTTTGATGTATTTGATACAATTCCACTAATTCCGCTCCAGCCATTACCACGAGCCCGTCCACTCCCAATTAAGGTGGCTCCAACCTCCTGTGCAAGAAAGTGATGGACATAAACTGTTTAACAAATTGTGTAAAGGGAAATGGAAACAGCAAACTTGAATTGCCTTCTACAGTTTCTTCAACTCAATCTCCTGTGTGTATCTTTTTAGTTTTATGGGTTACTGTAGAATAGATACAAGGGATATAGAACTGCAAGATGGAAGGTTCAAATAGAGCAGGAAGAGGAGGGCCAGTCCATTGCATATATTTCTGAAAAGGTGACATGGACAAATTGGACTCTTAGGAATGTGTTGTCAGGTTAGTTGGCCTCCTGAGTGGCGCAGTGGTCTAAGGCACTGCATCGCAGTGCTAACTGTGCCACTAGAGATCCTGGTTCAAATCCAGGCTCTGTCGCAGCTGGACGTGACTGGGAGACTCATGGGCGGCGCACAATTGGGCCAGGGTAGGGGAGGGAATGGCCGGCAGGGATGTAGCTCAGTTGATAGAGCATAGCGTTTGCAACGCCAGGGTTGTGGGGTTCGATTCCCACAGGGGGCCAGTATTTTAAAAAAATGTATTCACTAACTGTAAGTCGCTCTGGATAAGAGCGTCTGCTAAATGACGTAAATGTAAAAAATGTTATCAGGATCACACCATAAAGGTTCATTGTCTAGAAATGTGAAAATCCAGTAATTATAATGTCATGGTAGTGGATAGTTAAGTGACAACTACTCTGAAAACACTAACTTTCATTTTCCTGTTTTGGCAAAGCCTTCAAGGAACCTATGTTTTTCAGGAGCCTAAATCAAGAGAATAAAATGGGAGAAAGCTGCTTTTTACAAAATGTTTAGCTGTACAGGAATAATGTGGTGTTTCCACAGTGCAGGTTTGATAGAATCTGGTCCTCAGGGTAAGAATATGTGTGTCTACCCCTTAGTACTGCTCTAGGGCATAGTTTCCTTTCGATGATTTCAATCCTATGCAGTGCTAGGGCCAGGACCGAGTTTGGGAAACGCTGCTCAAAAGTCCAATACAGGATGTACGTTTCAAACCGTTTAAAAAAACTTTCAGATCTCGCGTAAATCATTTGTATCCATTGGTATACCTTTATTGATACCAGCGAAAACAAAACTATTTTATATTTCCAACCGGAAATAATAAAGCCTATTGTTTATTTTTTATGATGTCCATTTGAAGAAAATGACGTTTCTTAAGAGGTTGGGTGCAACACTGAAAAATTGCAATAAAGACATTACTTTGTGTTAATTTATTGATCTGGAAATGACCAAAATGTAATGTAAATATAAATAAGCTCTTAAAAGTTCCATGCTACACTTTTGATTATATCAATTGTATACTTTTATTTTTTTTAACTGAAGATAGTATTCTTTCCCGATATCGTACTTCTGGACAAATTCTTTGAAGTTCAGGAGAGTGTTTTCAAAATCACCTGGCCTGACCACCTGAATAGAAACCATGTCCTCTGCTCTCACAGCTTTGCTATAAGCGGAAGTCTCTGGTTGTTTAGGAACTTTCCGTGCAGATCACGCCTGACTATTTTTGATGTAACAACAGGCCATAATCCCTCTGTTAATGAGATTGCGCCACACTTCACCTACAATCCATCACAGGACCTCACATCCGATTAAGAACCTGACAAATGGCGCTGATGTACGGTGGGCCCAACCGAAGCAGGAACCCAGACATACCCAGGTTTCAGTACAGTACAGTCAGCCAGACATACCATCAGAAGCAGACTTTTAGTTCAGTTCAGATATGCAATTTTGATGCAGTCATCAGAACTACAAAAAGGTATTGTAATTGTAAGGCTACAGGTACAGTGCAGTAACTGCTATTTTGGATGCAGTTATTGCTGTATAATTGCTATATAACCACAGTTGAACTGCAGTTCAACTGCAAAATGTTCTGCACATTAGACAAGATACTGCAGTTACAAAAGTGACTCGTTTTTTTGGACGCAGTAATTGTGAAACTGCAATATGACGTCACTGTAACTGCAACTCTATTTTGTAAAGGAGATCATATGCATAGTATTCGAAACCGCTGATGGTTACATTCTAAATGATGGTTGTTCACACAAAGTGGAAAGAAGGCTGAGGTACTGATTTTGGATTCACCCACACAGCACATATACTGCACACCAACGGTAAACCAACGACTCAAATCTGGCCTTAGTGGGAACTTACTTAGTATTTGTCATTATTTGATTACTCTCACACAATAGACCGGGGATAGGTAACATCTTCATGCTCGAGGGCCATATTGGGACTTTGAGAATCGACAGTGGGTCACAAAACATTTTTCAACAGATTTTTTCGTTAATGGATGAAAAATGTTTTGGACCGATTGTTTCTTACAGGAAAAATAGCGGTTATTTTAAAATACATAGGTCCATTCTTCTTTCTACATAATTGTGATTATGTTTTTCAAAGCTTCAAATTACACCAATTCCTGCTTTGTAACATCTACAGACTGAAGGTTATAAGTACAGGAGGCCTGGCTAAGGCCAAAATGTCAGCAAGTTCCCCACTTTCATTCATGTTTTAACGTTCAAATGTCCAATATATACCAAACATCCTTCCTCAAAAGGACATTTTAATGTATTACATTTCAGAACGCTATGATGTCATGATAATTTTTTATAGGCATTGCTCACTGCCTATTACATTTAACAGACACTCTTATCCAGAGTGACTTACAGGAGCAATTAGGGTTAATTGCCTTGCTCAAGGGCACATCGACAGATTTTTCACCTAGTCGGCTCGGGGAATAGAACCAGCGACCTTTCGGTTACTGGCACAATGCTCTTAACCACTAAGCTACCTGCCGCCCCATATTGTAATATTGCCTATCGCTGCAGGCATGTGTGTCTCTCTAATGAGTAGCCTATATTGGCCTAGGCAAGGCAAAGGTAGATGTTTTATTTATTTATTATTTGTTTGTTAAATTTTATCCCCAATTTCGTGGTATCCAATTGGTAGTTACGACCTTGTCTCATTGAGGCAACTCTCCAGTGGGCTCGGGAGAGGTCAATGAGTCGCTAGAGCGCGAGGAGCCAAGAAATGCCCTGCCAGCCTTAACCTCCCCTAACAGCGCTGGGCCAATTGTGCACCGCCCTTTGGAGCTCCCGGTCACAGCCGGCTGTGATGCAGCCTGGGATCGAACCAGGTGCCCTAAGCCTGTTACGCCACTCAGGAGGTGGCAAAGGTTACTTCTTTTTTTTCTTTTTTTTTTTACTGTGAGCCACACAAACTTCTTTCAATTCCATACAGACTGAATTAATCAGTGTCAGTGTTACATGAGTACACTTTTAGAAAAAAAAACATTCCAAAAGAGTTATTCGGCTGTCCCCACACAAGAACCCTTTGTGGTTCCAGGGAGAACCCTTTTTGGTTCCACAGCTCCAGCTCCGGCCCCCCACAAGCAGCCACAGCCGTGGTGGGCACTGAGGAGTTAGCAGGCTCCTCAGAGGTGGACGGGGAACCTTTACCCACTAACGAGACCATGGAGGAGGAACCCTCCACCTCACCATCTACACATTATCCAGTGCCCACAGTGCCAGCCCAACCCAGCACCTCCTGTCTGGCACTGTACCCCAACCCAGTACCTCTGGACACCACAAGACCCCCAGCCAAACTGCTCCAACACATCCTGGAATCACAATCACGTTACACAGACCACCCAACAAATAAACCACTTTATGATTTATTAGAAAAGGCACATGACACACAAAAGGCACACCTGGACGTGGGGAAGATCGGGTCCAGCTGAACACTAAGCGCCTAGAGGTGGAGACGGTGGGCCTGCAGGTGTAGAGGCAGCGCCTCCCGCTGGAGAAATTCTAGACAATTCTGTGCTTCCAACTTTGTGGCAACAACTTGGGGAAGGCCCTTTCCTGTTTCAGCATGACAATGCCCCTGTGCACAAAGCCAGGTCCATACAGAAATGGTTTGTCGAGATCAGTGTAAAATAACTTGACCGGCCTGCACAGGGCCCTGACCTCAACCCAATCGAACACCTTTGGGATGAATTGGAACGTCGGCTGCGAGCCAGGCCTAATCGCCCAACATCAGTGCCCGACCTCACTAATGCTCCTATGGCAGAATGGAAGCAAGTCCCCGCAGCAATGTTCCAACATCTAGTGGAAAGCCTTCCCAGAAGAGTGGAGGCTGTTATAGCAGCAAAGGTGGGACCAGCTCCATATTAATGCCCATTATTTTGGAATGAGATGTTCGACGAGCAGGTGTACACATACTTTTGGTAATGTAGTGAACCTCGCATGCCATCTGTCTCTGGGTCAGTCGTCCTACAATATCAGACGCCAGTGAGTTTAAGAACTGCCAGCCTTCCTCTGGGCACACCATCGCCCTCTACGTCCAGACCCCACACACTCATATCATACTGCACCACACTTTGATTTCATGCAGGGCTCTAGTAAGAACACACACAGTCTACATATTGTATGTAGGCTACATATATCCCTTACTGTGCCAACTAGATTCCCAGGTTGCATGCAATGGAGCGGGAGAGAAGTTTGAACAAAAGCAAGGCCATGTTCACAAAAACAATCTTCCCCTCTGATGAGGAGAAATCCATTCTGTTGTTGAAGGTGTCACCATCAGAACGGTAAACAAGTGATTCAGCAACTACAGGTATAATGTTATAATGCCATTGACATTGCCTTCTTTAATAATCCCCCAGAAAGTGTCAATTTTTTATCCTGGTGACTGATGATTGTTTGTTTATTTCAGATAGTCTCTGAGACAGCCTGAAAATAATTGCAATCTCTTCAACAAAGGCCACAAAACAAGCTTTCAAACATTTGAGAACACACAAACCTTTTTGTTTGTTTGGCATAATGTCCTCATGACCCTGACCCTCATGACCCTGGACCATGAAAAGGCTGCATATGATTCTGACCAACCAGAGAGATAGTCTCTCTATTCAGCCTTCTCAGGATTCATGTCTCTCTCTCTCACTCACTGTGCTTAATAAACAAATTATCACTCAGTGGTTATTCATTATTATAATTGTTTTAATATATTTTATATTATAATTCTTGAGTAAAAATATGTAGATAAAATGTTGTCAAATGCTGTCTAAATGGTGTCTCAAAATATGGCATTAAATAACACTAGTTTCTTTACAGATGGAGGTTTCTTAATAGCTCACTAACTGTTGTCCAAACCAGTTGTTGGACCTCTTTGCCTGAGCTTTTGATGTTTATAGTTGTTATCCCTAGTTTTGCTTAGACCTGTTGTTTATTTTTCAATACACAACATATTCAACATGTATTATATAGTAGTGGTTGTCTATCAATTACACCTACTGTAGTTGTTTACTGGTTTCACTTCTGTATTTCATCACTAGGGGGAGACATTGAGCACACCACACCCTGAGCACTAACCTGTATGGTCTACCACACTGTCTCATTAGCACCACCGGCTGAAGAGCGTTTTCTCCCTAATTGTCTTCCCCATGCCCTATAGGCCAAAACGTCAAATCTTTTAAACTTGTCTAATAAAACCACACATTTGTAATGGTGAGTGAGCGTGCGTTGTGCCTTTTCCTGTCCAATGACGTCTACACATTTTTAGGTTGCACCTCTACTCAGGTTGGTTGAGCACCTTCTACTTCAGGGTTCTTCAATTCCGGTCCTGGAGGGCCGAAACACTTCTGTTTTTTATTTCTACCTGGTAGTTAATTGCACTCACCTGGTGTCCCAGGTCTGAATTAGCCCCTGATTAGAAGGAGAGGATGAAAAACAGAACCCTGTTCTACTTCTTTCCATATTATATCATTTTGCCATTTAAAGTAACAGCCAAGTGAAAATCTCACTTTTAAAAGTTAATATTCTGTTAACTCATACCTAAATAATGTTGTTGACTCATACTATACTAATATTTGTGGCCAAAGCATAAATTGGAGAAAAAAACACTTAAAAACCCCACCTCAAACAGACCATTTCAAAAACGCTTGCCATTTCCTCATAGGAGGATGAGCTGGCCAATCAGCAGTCTAGAGGAGGAGGTGCTGGCCAATCAGCAGTCTACTTGCATGAATACTTTTATGACCGGTACACGCCCATACCATTCCAAGACAGAAAACCTGGCTTGACTAATGATCAAATCAGCTGGTAGTCCTGAGCTTATCAACATGCAATTCAGACCTCACTCTAGCGTCAGAATTTCAAAAAAGTTCTGTATAGACATTCAGTAAGATCAGTAACACTTAGACAAAATGTCTATCATTAACAAAAGCTGAGGATTGATATTCATTTCGTTTTACACTGAACAAAAATATAAACGCAACATGTAAAGTGTTGGTCCCATGTTTCATGAGCTGAAATAAAAGATCCCACAAATTTTCCATACACACAAAAAGCTTATTTCTCTCGAATTTTTGTCCACAAATTTGTTTACATCCCTGTTAGTGAGCAGTTCCTCTTTGCCAATATAATTCATACACCTGGCAGGTGTGGCATATCAAGAAGCTGATTAAACAGCATGATCATTACACATGTGCACCTTGTGCTGGGGACAATAAAAGGCCACTCTAAAATGTGCAGTTTTGTCACAACACAATTCCACAGATGTCTCATGTTTTGAGGGAGTGTGCAATTGGCATGCCGACTGCAGGAATGTCCACCAGAGCTGTTGCCAGAGAATGTAATGTTAATTTCTCTACCATAAGCCGCCTCCAACGTCGTTTTAGAGAATTTGGCAGTAGGTCCAACCGGCCTCACAATCGCATACCACGTGTAACCACGGCAGCCCTGGACCTCCACATCTGGCTTATTCACATTCGGGATCGTCTGAGACCAGCCACGTACAGCTGATGAAACTGTGGGTTTGCACAACCAAAGAATTTCTGCAAAAAACTGTCAGAAACCGTCTCAGGGAAGCTCAACTGCATGCTTGTCGTCCTCACCAGGGTTTTCAGTGGGCAAATGCTCACCTTCGATAGCCACTGGCATGCTGGAGAAGTGTGCTCTTTATGGATGAATCCTGGTTTCAACTGTACCGGGCAGATGGCAGACAGCATGTATGGCTTCGTGTGGGCGAGCAGTCTACATTGCTGATGTCTACATTGTGAACAGAGTGCCCCATGGTGGCGGTGGGATTATGGTATGGGCAGGCATAAACTACGGACAACGAACACAATTGCATTTTATTGATGGCAATTTTAATGCGCAGAGATACCGTGACGAGATCCTGAGGCCCATTGTTGTGCTATTCATCCGCCGCCATCACCTCATGTTTCAGCATGATAATGCACGGCCCCATGTCACAAGGATCTGTACACAATTCCTGGAAGCTGAAAATGTCCAGTTCTTACATGGCCTGCATACACACCAGACATGTCACCCATTGAGCATGTTTGGGATGATCTGGATCAATGTGTACGACAGCGTGTTCCAGTTCCCGCCAATATCCATAAACCTCGCACAGCCATTGAAGAGGAGTGGGACAACATTCCACAGCCCACAATCAACAGCCTGATCAACTCTATTCGAAGGAGATGTGTTGCGCTGCATGAAGCAAATGGTGTCCACACAAGATACTTACTGTTTTTTTAATCTACGCCCCTACTTTTTAAATATATATATTTATCTGTGACCAACAGATGCATATCTGTATTCCCAGTCATGTGAAATCCATAGATTAGGGCCTAATGAATTTATTTCAATTGACTGATTTCCTGATATGAACTGTAACTCAGTAAAATCTTTGAAATTGCTTCCGCACGGCAATCGGTACTGGAGCGCCAAGTCTAGGACCAAAAGGCTCCTTAACAGCTTCTACCCCCAAGCCATGAGACTGCTGAACAATTAATGAAATGGCCACCTGGACTATTTACATTGACCCGTTGTCTATTATCTATGCATAGTCACTTTACCCCTACCTACATGTACAAATTACCTTGACTAACCTACACCCCTGCACATTGACTCGGTACCGGTACCCCCTGTACATAGCCTCGTTATTGTTATTTTATTGTTTTACTCTTTATTATTTTTTACTTTAGTTTATTTGGTAAATATTTTCTTAACTCTTTCTTGAACTGCATTGTTGGTTATGGGCTTGTAAGTAAGCATTTCACGGTAAGGTCTACACCTGTTCGGCCCATGTGACAAATAAAGTTTGATTTGATTGATTTATAAGACCCAGTGGGGGTTGAGAACAGGGTTGTAGTGCTGCTGCTTACTGGATGCTAATACGGTTTGATTGAAGGGATACTTTGGGATTTGGGCAATGAGGCCCTTTATCTACTTCACCAGAGTCAGATGAACTTGTGGATACCATTGTTATGTCTCTGTGTCCAGTATGAAGGAATGTAGAGGTAGTTTTGCAAGCCAATGCTAACTAGTATAAAAAATAATTTCTTTTGACTTAGTGTGAGGTTTGATTGGTATTCATGTAGGTGATCTATCCAGAGTGACTTACAATCTGTCTGTTATCTCCTAAACTAGTTCTAGCCTATAGACTGTTTGTGCTTGGCCTACCGGTTAAACGGAGAGCAGTAGAATGGAGTGAAGCACCACCGCAACTAGTAATAGTTTACCCCCCGAACACTGCAGCAGAAGCGAACTCCTTCCTCCACCGTGAGGCTACAATAAGTTGAGTTTCCCGGGGAAGCTGTAAAGTGCACTGTAGCCTATTGCGTGATTGTATTTACGTGTCCGTCATTAAAGAATGTGAATGGAGTGACATGAGTCAGCCCTGCACCAGAAGGAATTAACCAATCCATGTACAAGAGGTAGGACAGCAACGTGCAGATAACGGGTGGTCAATACGTTTTAATTTGAAAAGACTACGTTTAGGCTACATTGGCATTTAGCAGGACAAATTGGCTTGGTTATGTTGTATCTTCACTTGCGATTCATTTGATACATTGTAGTTTATTTCCTGCCGGAATGTGGCAAGCTTGAATGCATGAATGATGAATATGATTAAATACATTGTACACTACTGTTTGTTTACCTAGATATTGACCTAGCTAGCTAGCTAGTAATGTGAAGCAGTGTCTATGCATACAAGTAACAGTACAATAATATTTAATAAAAAATAAACAGTCACCAGGGAAACTAACCAATGACTTTGAGCAAATCTAAGTCATTGAGGTATAAAATAACTATCGAAGTAAGTGATATCCGACTCGGACTCATCCTCTGGCTTCAAAACGCAAGTCCAAACTCTCGCGGTAGTTCAATGGTAAATCTCGCCCATAGCTGTACTCCATCAAGTCACAACCGTCACGACCATGAAGTAGGCCTTGTGGTACTCATCTCGCACAGGGGTCAAAATGGCTACCTGTACCATGTTGGTGACATTGAGCTATAAAAGAACTGGAAACAGTGTCCAAGATGGCCGACCATTGTTTTCAAGTTGATCTATGGTTGCTGCCATCTTTCTAGATCCAGTTTTACTGGGATGACTATGCCTGCGCACTAGCACTCAGTGCACACTGGAGTCCTGCGCAAGCAGCAACGATGTCATCCAGAAGCATGACAGACAGTGGATAAACAATTAATATCTTTGGCTGTTAGTGAAGGAAAAAGAAACCAGCCTCAGCAACAATTATTTGAATAATGTAAATTGATGTTTTGTGCACAAAGGTGATGACTAAAGCGTCATATTATGAATTTAAAATGTTGACTTTTCTAGGTGGCCGTCTATGGGAAGTTAAACTGCAATACCAAAAGTGTCCTCTGAGTACAGTGGAAAGCGTGTTTCTAGACCGGAACCAGAGATTTCACCATATGTATAAATGTTGAAGCATCTGATTGGCGTTTCCGCTCACTACCAAATATGGTGATGAGAGGGAGCCCAGTGGCCGGCAGTGGGATAAGATGGAGCGAGATGGATTTTGGTCGACATTCTGCTAATTTTCTCATCGATTAAACATTTGATCTCCATATGTTTCCAAAACTATACTGAACAAAAATATAAACGCAACATGTAAAGTGTTGGTCCCATGTTTCATGAGCTGAAATAAAAGATCCCATAAATGTTTAATACGCACAAAAAATGTAGTTCTCTCAAGTTTTGTGCACAAATTTGTTTACATCCCTGTTAGCATTTCTCCTTTGCCAAGATAATCCATTTACCTGACAGGTGTGGCATATCAAGAAGCTGATTAAACAGCATGATCATTACATAGGTGCACCTTGTGCTGGGGACAATAAAAGGCCACTCTGAAATGTGCAATTTGAGATCAGCCACCCGGACAGCTGATGAAACTGAGGAGTATTTATGTCTGTAATAAAGCCCTTGTGTGGGGAAAAACTAATTCTGATTGGCTGGGCCTTGCTCCCCAGTGGGTTGGCCTGGCTCTGAAATGGCAAATGGGTGGGCCTATGCCCTCCCAGGTCAACCCATAGCTGCGCCCCTGCCAGTCATGTGAAATCCATAGATTAGGGCCTAATGTATTTGTTTTAATTGACTGATTTCCTTATATGAACTGTAACTCAGGAAAATCTTTGAAATGGTTGCATGTTGTACATTTGTTCAGTATAGAATCTGTAACAAACAGTGAACTGCCTTTTGTGCAAGGGCGAATTTAGTTATTGCACACTTCACAGAGTAGGTGTTCCCTAACAGAAATATGCAAATAAATGCTAGAACGCACCAATAGGATCTCACTAGCTCGTGCTTGGCTCTGCCCACCTCTTTGCTAGTTCTGCCCACTATGATTCATTTGCTCCCATTGGAAAAGACAGGCTCTGATCTATCGTGTGTTAGTTATAAATATCTTTGCCGGGAACCCTGGGGCCTTGGTTGGTGATGGCTACCTCCTCCATCTTCCCTGGCAATGAGGCTCAACACCTGCATGTAACAACAACTGGATGTCAGACCTCTGTGGGATGGATGCATCCATTACCTTCTTCAATACCTGGCGAGCGTACATTCTCAACTCAGATCAAACAACATCACCCAAGGCCAACAGACTGCGACGCACGACTAAAAGTAATCTCTGTCAGCCAGTTTGAGGGACAATTGGCCATCACAGGAGAAGCAAGCTTCATCGATTACACTGATATAAAGAGGAAACAAGAACAAGAAATGAGAATCACTAATGGCTGCTTTATTTGTCGCTAGAAGTTGCTAGATGATGTTTTGCCGTTGCCACGATGACGTCACAGCACCAATTGGCTTTTGCTACTGCACAGATGCAGTCCCCGACGTAGCCGCACACCCCCTTCCCTTCTCTGCCTGTGTATGCATCGTTGCTGTGACTTCTGTTGCACAGACAGCTTCTCCCGCTCTCGTTAGCGGCAGAATTGAGTGGGAAAAGTCACTAAATGCTATCAAAACCCTCAGGCAGCTATAAAATAGTTGAATTTGTTGCTAGTTATGAAAATAAACTGAAGTCCCAAATTCCCGCAATATACTGTGAGAATTTGCAGAATCATGGATACGGGAGCCAGGATGAATAAAATATTAAAGGCAGATCAGGAGGCACTCCCTTACTTAAATTTGAATGTAGTGTCGCAAATGTGACATGACACCAGTGGTAATTTTAGCATGTAAATCCCTTCTCTTCCGCTCGGTGTTTGATCATCCTGTGGAGGGCCGAGAGGGGGGTGAGCGTCTACTCCGACTACTCCAGGGATCTAGAACCGCCTCGGAGTTCGCGCTGGAGTTCTGGACCATCGCGGCCTCCACCGGATGGAACGAGTCGGCTCTGGTCACCGTGTTCTGCAGCGGACTGCAGGAGGAGGTACAGATGGAGTTAGCCTGCCGTGATGACAACCTGTCACTTGACCAGCTTTGGAGAACCAGGTTGGAGAACCTCCTGCGGTCCGGACGAAGACCTGCGCAGAATCCGGAGCCCATGGCTACACCTGCTCCGTGGCCAGAGCCGATGGAGGTGTGCTCTGCACGTTTGCCCGAGGCAGAACGTAGGAGAAGGAGGAATCTGGGCCTCTGCTCCTATGGTGGAGGAAGGGGTCATTTCTCCCCAACCTGCCCTCTATCCACTAATAGGCGAGGAGGTGACAAGCCAGGGAATTTCCCTGCTCCAACCCAGGCAGAGGAGAGGCAGGAAGAGGAGACCCCCATCATCCCTCCATTCCTTATCATCGCGCCAGTGGTGTGGGACGTGGACGCCGACATACCTCAGGCCCTGCGTTTGGAACCCGCACCTACACAGTGCCCGGAGAAACGCGCCTATGTGCCCACGGGTGTGCGGGACCGCCTCCTTTCCTGGGCGCACACGGCGCCTGTGTCGGGTCATCCTGGCATAGGCTGTACCATCGCCTGCCTGACTGAGAAGTAATGGTGGCCCACCTTGGCTAGGGACATCCGGGTTTACGTCTCTTCCTGCTCCATCTGTGCCCAGTCTAAGACACCCAGACACCTCCCTTATGTAAAGCTCCTTCCCCTGCCGGTCCCACAATGACCCTGGTCTCACTTCTCGTGGACTTTGTTACTGACCTTCCCCCCTCCCAGGGGAACACCACCGTTCTCGTCGTTGTGGACCAGTTTTCAAAGCTTGTCGCCTCCTTCCTCTATCTGGGCTCCCGTTGGCCATGGAAACTGCAGAGTCTCTTTTTACGCACGTCTTCCGGCCCTACGGGATCCCGGAGGACATTGTGTCAGACCGTGGTCCTCAGTTCACCTCACGCATATGGAAAGCGTTCATGGAACGCCTGGAAGTCACGGTCAGTCTCACCTCCGGGTACTGTCCTCAAGCTAATCGGCAGGTGGAGAGGGTCAATCAGGAAGTGGGCAGGTTCCTGTGGTGTTACTGTCATGACCGGCCGGGGGAGTGGGCAGACTTTCCACCTTGGGCTGAGTATGCACAGAATTACCTCCGCCACTCCTCCACTAACCTCACTCCTTTCCAGTGTGTGTTGGGGCATCTTTCTAGGCGCCACTGACATGGATCATTACCGCCAACCCCGGACTGTCTTGTCTCATTACGCACAGCTGGTTCCCATTCCCCCTGATTGGTATGTGTATATATGTGTCCTCTGTTCCCCATTGTCCCATGTCCGTTGTACTCGTGAGTACCGTGTATTGTGCTCTGGTTGTTTACGGGTCTCGTCCCGTGTATTGTGTAGAGGTTACACCTCGCTCTTTGTTTGGGTTACATCCCTTTTGTATATACAGTGGGGAGAACAAGTATTTGATACACTGCCTATTTTGCAGGTTTTCCTATTTACAAAGCATGTAGAGGTCTGTAATTTTTATCATGGGTACACTTCAACGGTGAGAGACGGAATCTAAAACAAAAATACAGAAAATCACATTGTATGATTTTTTATTAATTAATTTGCATTTTATTGCATGACATAAGTATTTGATACATCAGAAAAGCAGAACTTAATATTAGGTACAGAAACCTTTGTTTGCAATTACAGAGATCATACGTTTCCTGTAGGTCTTGACCAGGTTTGCACACACTGCAGCAGGGATTTTGGCCCACTCCTCCATACAGACATTCTCCAGATCCTTCAAGTTTCGGGACTGTTGCTGGGCAATACGGACTTTCAGCTCCCTCCAAATATTTTCTATTGGGTTCAGGTCTGGTGACTGGCTAGGCCACTCCAGGACCTTGAGATGCTTCTTACGGAGCCACTCCTTAGTTGCCCTGGCTGTGTGTTTCGGGTCATTGTCATGCTGGAAGACCCAGCCACGACCCATCTTCAATGCTCTTACTGAGGGAAGGAGGTTGTTGGCCAAGATCTCGCGATACATGGCCCTATCCATCCTCCCCTCAATACGGTGCAGTCGTCCTGTCCCCTTTGCAGAAAAGCATCCCCAAAGAATGATGTTTCCACCTCCATGCTTCACGGTTGGGATGGTGTTCTTGGGGTTGTACTCATCCTTCTTCTTCCTCCAAACACGGCGAGTGGAGTTTAGACCAAAAAGCTCTATTTTTGTCTCATCAGACCACATGACCTTCTCCCATTCCTCCTCTGGATCATCCAGATGGTCATTGGCAAACTTCAGACGGGCCTGGACATGCGCTGGCTTAAGCAGGGGGACACATCTGGCACTGCAGGATTTGAGTCCCTGGCGGCGTAGTGTGTTACTGATGGTAGGCTTTGTTACTTTGGTCCCAGCTCTCTGCAGGTCATTCACTAGGTCCCCCCGTGTGGTTCTGGGATTTTTGCTCACCGTTCTTGTGATCATTTTGACCCCACGGGGTGAGATCTTGCGTGGAGCCCCAGATCAAGGGAGATTATCAGTGGTCTTGTATGTCTTCCATTTCCTAATAATTGCTCCCACAGTGGATTTCTTCAAACCAAGCTGCTTACCTATTGCAGATTCAGTCTCCCAGCCTGGTGCAGGTCTACAATTTTGTTTCTGGTGTCCTTTGACAGCTCTTTGGTCTTGGCCATAGTGGAGTTTGGAGTGTGACTGTTTGAGGTTGTGGACAGGTGTCTTTTATACTGATAACAAGTTCAAACAGGTGCCATTAATACAGGTAACGAGTGGAGGACAGAGGAGCCTCTTAAAGAAGAAGTTACAGGTCTGTGAGAGCCAGGAATCTTGCTTGTTTGTAGGTGACCAAATACTTATTTTCCACCATAATTTGCAAATAAATTCATTAAAAATCCTTCAATGTGATTTTCTGCATTAATTTTTCTCAATTTGTCTGTCATAGTGGACGTGTACCTATGATGAAAATTACAGGCCTCTCTCATCTTTTTAAGTGGGAGAACTTGCACAATTGGTGGCTGACTAAATACTTTTTTCCCCCACTGTACTTGTTCTCCCCACTGTATATACGTGTTTGTGTTGGGTGGAGTAATAAAACCCCTAATACGTATTCCCACGTCTGTCTTCTAATCATTATACAACGTGACAGTGGGCATATTTTGTCATCAAACTTTGTCATCAAAGTCTGGCATTCTCTGGATTTATGGTGCTTTCAAGACAACTGGGAACTCTGAAAAAAACAAGGTTGAATCATGATGACGTCAGTGATCTTCAGGTCGTAGCGCTAGAAAGAGGCCCGAGTTCCGGATTTACAATTCAAAATGTCTTTTCCCAGTCGGAGCTCGTTTTTCCCGAGTTCCCAGTTGTCTTGAACTCACTGAAGTCAGATTTCGCAGTTCCAAGTTAACAGTTGTTTTGAGAGCGGCACAAATCATTCTTCATTGTCAGCATGGCCAATGTTGAATGTTTATCATTTTAAACTTGGAAAAGAGACCCTTAATCCCAGACTTGGGATCACACAGTCACTCCACTGAATAGCAGGCTAGTCATTGCTTTGCAATGCTTGCAGTTTGCCACTGATGCCTTCCAAACCACTCATTGTTGAAATTGCCAACTTGTTGTGTGATGTTTATGTCCAATGGCCAATGAGCACCGATACGTTTTATCTATAATGTCTATTCATTATTTCTCTTCATATGGTAAGGATTAATAAGGATTTGCCAGTAGATTGTTGACTTGATTCATGATGATGACTGCTAGCTAAGATTTTGAAAGTATGATGTTGACATGATCAGTCCAATCAAAGCTACTGTAGATATAACGTGATTTGACGTCATTTTATCTGTGGCCAATGACCCTGAGCCTTCTTGGATGGGCACTTCTAATGTAACTCTATTACAGCACCCAAGGGGCTTGAATTTTCGAACTCTACCCTTAGACTTGGCGGTGACGTAGTGTCCCCATGAGTGACAGATCACTGAGCCAATCACGGCGCAACTAGAGAACATTACCAACACCTACGCTCCGTATTTTCCGCTGGCTGCCTCACCACCACAGAAAGCACTGAGCTTATTCAATAAAGCAAAAAAGAGACCATGTTTGTAGGCGGCTTTATTAACTCAATTATTATTGTTATTTTTTACATTGTTTGCAAACTGATATGTGACACGTATTAATGCCAAAATAACATGCAAAACAGGCATTTACATGCTTTGCAAGACGAACGATTTCCCTAATATTCCTGTTTCCATGGACACATCTGAAATCAGATGGTGGGACTTAAATAAATGCTTAAAATCAACCAATCAAAATAAACATTCTACCACAGCGACCATGTTATTTTTGTGAAGCCTATTTGATTCTGAGTTAGGACATACTCTTGAGTGTACAAAACATTAAGGACACCTTCCTAATATTATTATTGAGTTGCACCCCCCTCTTTTGCCATCAGAACAGCCTGAATTCATCAGTGCATGGACTCTACAAGGTGTCTAAAGCGTTCCACAGGGATGCTGGCCTATGTTGACTCCAATGCTTCCCACAGTTGTGTCAAGTCGGCTCGATGTCCTTTGGGTGGTGGACCATTCCCACACGGGAAACTGTTGAGAGTGAAAAAACCCAGTAGCGTTGCAGTTCTTGACACAAACCGGTGTGCCTGGCACCTACTACCATACCCCATTCAAAGGCACTTAATTATTTTGTCATGCCCATTCACCTTCTGAATGGCACACATACACAATCCATGTCTCAATAGACTCAAGGCTTAATAATCCTTCTTTAACCTGTCTCCTCCCCTTCATCTACACTGATCGAAGTGGATTTAACAAGTGACATCAATAAGGGATCATAGCTTTCACCTGGTCAGTCTATCATGGAAAGAGCAGGTGTCCTTAATGTTTTGTACTCTCAGTGTTTAAAGTTTGTATGTGAAAACTATTTTTAAAGCGGAAAACACCAGAAGCGGGCGCGGAGCAAGCAGAGACTGTTAGGCCTACTGCTGCTAGGTAGCTCTCTCTCTGCTCTCCCCCTCCCCTCTGTCTGTCCTTGATTGCAGGAGTGAAGTCTGGTGTGCGGGAGTCAGGGTTCCAGCTGCAGCTCATTCACCATAATCACCTCAGCCTTTAAGACCCGGTCAAACTTACCACTCATCGTCAGATCATAGTCAAGACGACCATGTTAGTCTCGCTGCCGACTCAACCTGGTTATTTTCGCTCTTTGTGTTTTTGGCCTGTTCTATTTACTTTTCTCCTGTGCCACAGATTATTGGAACCTGCCTCCGCTTCACTCCTGCCACCACCATCCTGCTTTCCACTACCGGACCTCCCTTTTGGACTCACCACGGACACTAGGACATTACGGTACCACACCTGCCCTGACCTGGATCTGTTACCCTCCCTGTAACCTGGACTAATTGAACATTGTAAATAAACCTGTTAAACCTTCTCTGGCTTGGTGTAGTTGTCTGCATTTGGGTTCAAATCCAGTTAAATCATGACAGAGACAAGCAGAGAGAGGCTGGTGGAAAGGAGGGGACAGACAGAGCAGTGACTGTATGCTAACAGGATAGTCCACATCTCTAATCATCTTTGCTGATAGCGATGTTGTGCTTCCATAAGTGGATGAACTGGTCTAATATAGCATGTATGGTAAAGCCTCAACCCCTTCGCTACCTCTTCCAATTCAAATGAGCTCGAAAAGGGAATAATGACTAAAGCACCAGCGATAAAACGCTAAAATAGAGACACGTTATTGGCTCATTATAATTCAAAACAATGCATTCTAAAATAAATCACACACACACCCCTTTGGTGAGTTTAGGCCATAAGATGCATATTTAAAAAAAAATAAAAGTCCAAACTCACTTCATGCGCGCATAAGAGGGAGGCTCGCGCTACCGGTGCTGGTACAGATCAAATACACCGCTGGAACACTACTAAGCTGCTTACATTCGAAAGATTGCTCAGAAAACCAGGTGTTTTAATCAGTGTATGCTTACTCCCTCCCCCTATTGACTAATGACATAAAAAAACAAAGACAAAAGTAAAAATGGTGTCTACTAAATATGCCTCAGTATCACGGCTGACTTTCAGTCTGAACTCCATCACATCATCTTGCAAGTCTCCCAAGTGCTGGCTCCATACATGTACAGTGCTTTCAGAAAGTATTCACACCCCTTGACTTTTTCCACATTTTGTTGTTACGTCCCGAATTTAAAATGGATTAAATTGAGATTTTTGTCACCTGCCAACACTGGCCATCATCTCAAAGTGGAATTATGTTTTTCAAAATTGTTACAAATTAATAAAAAGCTGAAATGTCTTGAGTCAATAAGTATTCAACCCCTTTTGTTATGCCTAAATAAGTTCAGGAGTAAACATTTGCTTAACAAGTCACATAATAAGTTGCACGGACTCACTCTGTGCAATAATAGTGTTTAACATGATTTTTGAATGACAACCTCATCTCTGTAACCAAACCCATGCAATTATCTGTAAGGTCCCTCAGTCGAGCAGTGAATTTCAGACACAGATTCAACCACAGACACCAGGGAGGTTGTCCAATGCCTCGCAAAGAAGGGCACCTATTGGTAGATGGGTAAAGAAAAGCAGACATTGAATATCCCTTTGAGCATGGTGAAGATATTAATTACACTTTGGATGGTGTATCAATACACCATAGCACCACCTGGTGCACTAACCAAAATACAAGGGATGGTCCGCCCAGGTCTTTCCTAGTGTGCATAGACAGTCAACTTCTACGGGTAATGTATGCCCGCGGGCCTCTTGCCTAAGCACTCCCTAGGTGCCTTCCCCTTCCCCCCTGGGGAACAAATGAAACAAAAATAGCACAAACTGGTTCACAACAAAACCTGAGAAAAAAAACTAACCCAGGACATTAAAGAAACTCTGAGCCACAAACTAACACAACATTACAATTGGTTCTCAGAGCAACAACAACACAGTACATACCAAACTCTTAGCATACAACCAACATGCTGTAACTCTCAGCAATTCTGGTTCCCCTTTTTCCTTCTGAGCAACAGAACTGGGGCTTATATAGCTTCAGAAGGAGTTGGTAATTGGAGACAGCTGCGTCCTGACGAGGGCGCAGTGTCAGCTCTCCAATCATCAATGTTTTGACCAATCAGCTGCTTGTTGGGGAATTTCAGGAACCCATTTCCTGAAATACATACATGAAAATACACAACCTACAACACAGAAACTGGGGAACGTAACAGGTATGAATACTTTCTGAAGACACTGTATCTGTGAACACACACACAGTCAATGTTCTATTACCAATGGCAGCTAGGATAGGTCATATCTGACACACAAACAGATACTACTGTATGTCATCATGTTAACCAATTTTCAATATAGACAAACCGGTAACACTTTACTTGACACGCAGCGTCATAACACATTATAACCATGTCATAATATGTCATAACAGCTGACATAACTTGTCATAACCTGTCATAATGTGGTCATAACATTGTCATGACACATACATTTAGTGTGCTAACGCAGTGAATAACTCAAACTTGGGGAGGAGGCTTCTGATGTTAACATGCAGTAGGAGTGATACTGGGGGCTGCAGGGCCTGGGTGAAAACCGCTAACGGTGGCTAATAGCAAGTAGCTAGTTAGCTGGCTAGCTAGTTTCAACTGGAGATTCTAGATAAAAGGTAAGTCAATAATAGAATCCGTTCCACATTGAGTGAGGCGGGTTGCAGGAAAGTGTATTTAGTAGAAGGATGAAAAATGTGATAGGGAAATATGTACGAAAAATACAAATACAAATACAAAAAACAGGCTATTTACACGGACACACATAGTTCACGACCGCACTGCTACGCCATCTTGGATTCAATAATTGGAGACCCCGTCATTTTTGGAGAGATGTTATTGAGACGGCAGATATGTTATTGGCACTACAATAGCTCTAAAGCCCACATCAAACGCATTAATTTTGCTCGTGCGACAGTAGTGAATAGACCGAGTAGTGTTATAAAGAGTTGTATTCTCTCTTGAAATCTGAGTCTTCCAGCCGTAACCTAGGCTATATGCCTATGATTGAAATCAGCACAGGTAGGCTGTCATTGTTTTCAAATAGGTATGCTATATTTGTCAGATAAACCATGGCCTACATCCCAATAAATTCATAACCATACAAATTAACTTAGCAACATTAGGTGCAGCACTATGCGAGTTAGTAGCACAACTACACATGTCAATCTCCTCATAAAATAGCTGTCCGGCTCACTCCACTGCTTCCTCTTAACTTTCACCATGCTGTGATGTGAATAACATTGAAATAACTTGACAGAAATATAGTTAAAGATCTTATGTCTTTTTTTAATTACATTTAGGGCTTGATTCAATCCTTTTCACGGAATTTCAGAGTTATAGCGAAATAAAAATTTAAAGGCAATGTTCCCGCGTTAGCGGAGACTGCATTCACGCTGAAAATGTCAGCCCAACCGAAATTACCTTTAAAATGTCAATCGTGCTATAACGCTGAACTTCCGCGATACGGATTGAATTGATCCCTTTAAAGTGTTAATTGAGCCTAAAAAATGTGAGTGACATACAGTACATTGTCCAAAATAAGAATTCTCTTTTTCATGAGGGATTTTGGATGGCTTGGGGGGTCTAGTTTATATTTTGGCCAGAAGATGGCGCCAAATACTGACCCTTTCTGCAACTGTGTGACATACTGTACATAAAATGGTGAGCTGCACTACCTAATTTAAACATACATTATTACTGACTATTGATTAATCGGTCAAAAGGTTAATACAAATCTATAATAAATGTGTTCAAAATGTTTCTAGGCAATACAATGCCAGCCTTTACTCCTTAATAAGAGCACGAGTGGACAGTCAACTTAACAAACCACTCCTAGGATGCCAACAGAACAGTGGAAAGGCCCTGTTTGTAGCTTCGATGTATATAAGTGTATGCCTGGATTTTTTATATCGGATGAGAGAGTGTGTGTGTGACCAAAGTTATTCACTCTCCTCTGTCACTCAACAACAGAGACCCTGGTTCACATTCGTTACCCATCTATGCCTTTGGTGCTGTCTATCCCTAACCCTCCAATGTTTGGTGCTGTCGATGCCTAACCCTCAGATGTTTGGTGCTGTCGATGCCTAACCCTCAGATGTTTGGTGCTGTCGATGCCTAACCCTCCCATGTTTGGTGCTGTCGATGCCTAATCCTCCCGTGTTTGATGCTGTCGATGCCTAACCCTCCAATATTTGATGCTGTCGATGCCTAACCCTCTAATGTTTGGTGCTGTCGATGCCTAACCCTCCAGTGTTTGATGCTGTCGATGCCTAACCCTCCAATATTTGATGCTGTCGATGCCTAACCCTCCAATGTTTGGTGCTGTCGATGCCTAACCCTCCAATGTTTGCAGATCTTTAAGCTAGAAGCAATATGACAGAAGCTTTATCAATACACTTCTTATCTCTCTATCTACAGTATCTCTCTATCTACAGTATCTCTCTATCTACAGTATCTCTCTATCTACAGTATCTCTCTATCTACAGTCTCTATCCTTCTACAGTATCGATCCTTCTACAGTATCTCTCTATCTACAGTATCTCTCTATCTACAGTATCTCTCTATCTACAGTATCTCTCTATCTACAGTATCTATCTATCTACAGTATCTCTCTATCTACAGTATCTCTCTATCTACAGTATCTATCTATCTACAGTATCTCTCTATCTACAGTATCTATCTATCTACAGTATCTCTCTATCTACAGTATCTCTCTATCTACAGTATCTCTCTATCTACAGTATCTCTATCTACAGTATCTCTATCTACAGTATCTCTCTATCTAGATCAGGGATGGGCAACTTATCAAAGCCCCCTCTCCTACCTTACCTGCCTACCCACTACTTACTTAACTAGCACCACCTGGTGCCCTAACCAAAATACAAGGGATGGTCCGCCCAGGTCTTTCCTAGTGTGCATAGACAGTCAACATCTACGGGTAATGTATGCCCGCGGGCCTCTTGCCTAAGCACTCCCTAGGTGCCTTCCCCTTCCCCCCTTGGGAACAAATGAAACAAAAATAGCACAAACTGGTTCACAACAAAAGCTGAGAAAAAAACTAACTCAGGACATTAAAGAAACTCTGAGCCACAAACTAACACAAAACATTACAATTGGTTCTCAGAGCAACAACAACACAGTACGTACCAAACTCTTAGCATACAACCAACATGCTGTAACTCTCAGCAATTCTGGTTCCCCTTTTTCCTTCTGAGCAACAGAACTGGGGCTTATATAGCTTCAGAAGGAGTTGGTAATTGGAGACAGCTGCGTCCTGACGAGGGCGCAGTGTCAGCTCTCCAATCATCAATGTTTTGACCAATCAGCTGCTTGTTGGGGAATTTCAGGAACCCATTTCCTGAAATACATACATGAAAATACACAACCTACAACACAGAAACTGGGGAACGTAACAGGTATGAATACTTTCTGAAGACACTGTATCTGTGAACACACACACATAGTCAATGTTCTATTACCAATGGCAGCTAGGATAGGTGATATCTGACACACAAACAGATACTTCTGTATGTCATCATGTTAACCAATTTTCAATATAGACAAACCGGTAACACTTTACTTGACACGCAGCGTCATAACACATTATAACCATGTCATAATATGTCATAACAGCTGACAGAACTTGTCATAACCTGTCATAATGTGGTCATAACATTGGTCCTCTGTAGCTCAGCTGGTAGAGCACGGCGCTTGTAACGCCAAGGTAGTGGGTTCGAACCCCGGGACCACCCATACACAAAAAAAATTATGCACGCATGACTGTAAGTCGCTTTGGATAAAAGCGTCTGCTAAATGGCATATTATTATTATTATTATTATTATTACACATATATTTAGTGTGCTAACGCAGTGAATAACTCAAACTTAGGGAGGAGGCTTCTGATGTTAACATGCAGTAGGAGTGATACTGGGGGCTGCAGGGCCTGGGTGAAAACCGCTAACGGTGGCTAATAGCAAGTAGCTAGTTAGCTGGCTAGCTAGTTTCAACTGGAGATTCTAGATAAAAGGTAAGTCAATAATAGAATCCGTTCCACATTGAGTGAGGCGGGTTGCAGGAAAGTATATTTAGTAGAAGGATGAAAGTGTGATAGGGAAATATGTACGAAAAATACAAATACAAATACAAAAAACAGGCTATTTACACGGACACACATAGTTCACGACCGCACTGCTACGCCATCTTGGATTCAATAATTGGAGACCCCGTCATTTTTGGAGAGATGTTATTGAGACGGCAGGTATGTTATTGGCACTACAATAGCTCTGAAGCCCACATCAAACGCATTAATTTTGCTCGTGCGACAGTAGTGAATAGACCGAGTAGTGTTATAAAGAGTTGTATTCTCTCTTGAAATCTGAGTCTTCCTGCCGTAACCTAGGCTACATGCCTATGATTGAAATCAGCACAGGTAGGCTGTCATTGTTTTCAAATAGGTATGCTATATTTGTCAGATAAACCATGGCCTACATCCCAATAAATTCATAACCATACAAATTAACTTAGCAACATTAGGTGCAGCACTATGCGAGTTAGTAGCACAACTACACATGTCAATCTCCTCATAAAATAGCTGTCCGGCTCACTCCACTGCTTCCTCTTAACTTTCACCATGCTGTGATGTGAATAACATTGAAATAACTTGACAGAAATATAGTTAAAGATCTTATGTCTTTTTTAAATTACATTTAGGGCTTGGTTCAATCCTTTTCACGGAAGTTCAGAGTTATAGCGAAATACAAATTTAAAGGCAATGTTCCCGCGTTAGCGGAGACTGCATTCACGCTGAAAATGTCAGCTCAACCGAAATTACCTTTAAAATGTCAATCGTGCTATAATGCTGAACTTCTGCGATACGGATTGAATTGATCCCTTTAAAGTGTTAATTGAGCCTAAAAAATGTTTACTTCACATGAGTGACATACAGTACATTGTCCAAAATAAGAGCTCTCTTTTTCATGAGGGATTTTGGATGGCTTGGGGGGGGTCTAGTTTATATTTTGGCCAGAAGATGGCGCCAAATACTGACCCTTTCTGCAACTGTGTGACATACTGTACATAAAATGGTGAGCTGCACTACCTAATTTAAACATACATTATTACTGACTATTGATTAATCGGTCAAAAGGTTAATACAAATCTATAATAAATGTGTTCAAAATGTTTCTAGGCAATACAATGCCAGCCTTTACTCCTTGATAAGAGCACGAGTGGACAGTCAACTTAACAAACCACTCCTAGGATGCCAACAGAACAGTGGAAAGGCCCTGTTTGTAGCTTCGATGTATATAAGTGTATGCCTGGATTTTTTATATCGGATGAGAGAGTGTGTGTGTGACCAAAGTTATTCACTCTCCTCTGTCACTCAACAACAGAGACCCTGGTTCACATTCGTTACCCATCTATGCCTTTGGTGCTGTCTATCCCTAACCCTCCAATGTTTGGTGCTGTCGATGCCTAACCCTCAGATGTTTGGTGCTGTCGATGCCTAACCCTCCAATGTTTGGTGCTGTCGATGCCTAACCCTCCAATGTTTGGTGCTGTCGATGCCTAACCATCCAGTGTTTGATGCTGTCGATGCCTAACCCTCCAATATTTGATGCTGTCGATGCCTAACCCTCCCATGTTTGGTGCTGTCGATGCCTAACCCTCAGATGTTTGGTGCTGTCGATGCCTAACCCTCCCATGTTTGGTGCTGTCGATGCCTAACCCTCCAGTGTTTGATGCTGTCGATGCCTAACCCTCCAATATTTGATGCTGTCGATGCCTAACCCTCCAATGTTTGGTGCTGTCGATGCCTAACCCTCCAATGTTTGGTGCTGTCGATGCCTAACCCTCCAATGTTTGGTGCTGTCGATGCCTAACCCTCCAATGTTTGGTGCTGTCGATGCCTAACCCTCCAATGTTTGCAGATCTTTAAGCTAGAAGCAATATGACAGAAGCTTTATCAATACACTTCTTATCTCTCTATCTACAGTATCTCTCTATCTACAGTATCTCTCTATCTACAGTATCTATCTATCTACAGTATCTCTCTATCTACAGTATCTATCTACAGTATCTCTCTATCTACAGTATCTCTCTATCTACAGTATCTCTCAATCTATAGTATCTCTCTATCTACAGTATCTCTATCTATCTACAGTATCTCTCTATCTACAGTATCTCTCTATCTACAGTATCTATCTATCTACAGTATCTCTCTATCTACAGTATCTCTCTATCTACAGTATCTCTCTATCTACAGTATCCATCTACAGTATCTCTCTATCTACAGTATCTCTCTATCTACAGTATCTCTCTATCTACAGTATCTCTCTATCTACAGTATCTCTCTATCTACAGTATCTCTCTATTTATAGTATCTCTCTATCTACAGTCTCGATCTATCTACAGTATCTCTCTATCTACAGTATCTCTCTATCTACAGTATCTCTCTATCTACAGTATCTCTCTATCTACAGTCTCTATCTATCTACAGTCTCTATCTATCTACAGTCTCTATCTATCTACAGTCTCTATCTATCTACAGTCTCTATCTATCTACAGTCTCTATCTATCTACAGTCTCTATCTATCTACAGTATCTCTCTATCTAGATCAGGGATGGGGAACTTATCAAAGCCCCCTCTCTTACCTTACCTGCCTACCCACTACTTACTTAACTAGCACCACCTGGTGCACTAACCAAAATACAAGGGATGGTCCGCCCAGGTCTTTCCTAGTGTGCATAGACAGTCAACTTCTACGGGTAATGTATGCCCGCGGGCCTCTGGCCTAAGCACTCCCTAGGTGCCTTCCCCTTCCCCCCTTGGGAACAAATGAAACAAAAATAGCACAAACTGGTTCACAACAAAACCTGAGAAAAAAACTAACTCAGGACATTAAAGAAACTCTGAGCCACAAACTAACACAAAACATTACAATTGGTTCTCAGAGCAACAACAACACAGTACGTACCAAACTCTTAGCATACAACCAACATGCTGTAACTCTCAGCAATTCTGGTTCCCCTTTTTCCTTCTGAGCAACAGAACTGGGGCTTATATAGCTTCAGAAGGAGTTGGTAATTGGAGACAGCTGCGTCCTGACGAGGGCGCAGTGTCAGCTCTCCAATCATCAATGTTTTGACCAATCAGCTGCTTGTTGGGGAATTTCAGGAACCCATTTCCTGAAATACATACATGAAAATACACAACCTACAACACAGAAACTGGGGAACGTAACAGGTATGAATACTTTCTGAAGACACTGTATCTGTGAACACACACACATAGTCAATGTTCTATTACCAATGGCAGCTAGGATAGGTGATATCTGACACACAAACAGATACTTCTGTATGTCATCATGTTAACCAATTTTCAATATAGACAAACCGGTAACACTTTACTTGACACGCAGCGTCATAACACATTATAACCATGTCATAATATGTCATAACAGCTGACAGAACTTGTCATAACCTGTCATAATGTGGTCATAACATTGTCATGACACATATATGTAGTGTGCTAACGCAGTGAATAACTCAAACTTAGGGAGGAGGCTTCTGATGTTAACATGCAGTAGGAGTGATACTGGGGGCTGCAGGGCCTGGGTGAAAACCGCTAACGGTGGCTAATAGCAAGTAGCTAGTTAGCTGGCTAGCTAGTTTCAACTGGAGATTCTAGATAAAAGGTAAGTCAATAATAGAATCCGTTCCACATTGAGTGAGGCGGGTTGCAGGAAAGTATATTTAGTAGAAGGATGAAAAGTGTGATAGGGAAATATGTACGAAAAAAAAAAAAAAAAAAAAAAACAGGCTATTTACACGGACACACATAGTTCACGACCGCACTGCTACGCCATCTTGGATTCAATAATTGGAGACCCCGTCATTTTTGGAGAGATGTTATTGAGACGGCAGGTATGTTATTGGCACTACAATAGCTCTAAAGCCCACATCAAACGCATTAATTTTGCTCGTGCGATAGTAATGAATAGACCGAGTAGTGTTATAAAGAGTTGTATTCTCTCTTGAAATCTGAGTTTTCCAGCCGTAACCTAGGCTATATGCCTATGATTGAAATCAGCACAGGTAGGCTGTCATTGTTTTCAAATAGGTATGCTATATTTGTCAGATAAACCATGGCCTACATCCCAATAAATTCATAACCATACAAATTAACTTAGCAACATTAGGTGCAGCACTATGCGAGTTAGTAGCACAACTACACATGTCAATCTCCTCATAAAATAGCTGTCCGGCTCACTCCACTGCTTCCTCTTAACTTTCACCATGCTGTGATGTGAATAACATTGAAATAACTTGACAGAAATATAGTTAAAGATCTTATGTCTTTTTTAAATTACATTTAGGGCTTGATTCAATCCTTTTCACGGAAGTTCAGAGTTATAGCGAAATACAAATTTAAAGGCAATGTTCCCACGTTAGCGGAGACTGCATTCACGCTGAAAATGTCAGCTCAACCGAAATGACCTTTAAAATGTCAATCGTGCTATAATGCTGAACTTCTGCAATACGGATTGAATTGATCCCTTTAAAGTGTTAATTGAGCCTAAAAAATGTTTACTTCACATGAGTGACATACAGTACATTGTCCAAAATAAGAGCTCTCTTTTTCATGAGGGATTTTGGATGGCTTGGGGGGGTCTAGTTTATATTTTGGCCAGAAGATGGCGCCAAATACTGACCCTTTCTGCAACTGTGTGACATACTGTACATAAAATGGTGAGCTGCACTACCTAACTTAAACATACATTATTACTGACTATTGATTAATCGGTCAAAAGGTTAATACAAATCTATAATAAATGTGTTCAAAATGTTTCTAGGCAATACAATTCCAGCCTTTATTCCTTAATAAGAGCACGAGTGGACAGTCAACATAACAAACCACTCCTAGGATGCCAACAGAACAGTGGAAAGGCCCTGTTTGTAGCTTCGATGTATATAAGTGTATGCCTGGATTTTTTATATTGGATGAGAGAGTGTGTGTGTGACCAAAGTTATTCACTCTCCTCTGTCACTCAACAACAGAGACCCTGGTTCACATTCGTTACCCATCTATGCCTTTGGTGCTGTCTATCCCTAACCCTCCAATGTTTGGTGCTGTCGATGCCTAACCCTCAGATGTTTGGTGCTGTCGATGCCTAACCCTCCAATGTTTGGTGCTGTCGATGCCTAACCCTCCAATATTTGATGCTGTCGATGCCTAACCCTCCAGTGTTTGATGCTGTCGATGCCTAACCCTCCAATATTTGATGCTGTCGATGCCTAACCCTCCAATGTTTGGTGCTGTCGATGCCTAACCCTCCAATGTTTGGTGCTGTCGATGCCTAACCCTCCAATGTTTGCAGATCTTTAAGCTAGAAGTAATATGACAGAAGCTTTATCAATACACTTCTTATCTATCTATCTACAGTATCTCTCTATCTACAGTATCTCTCTATCTACAGTATCTCTCTATCTACATTATCTATCTATCTACAGTATCTCTCTATCTACAGTATCTCTCTATCTATAGTCTCGATCTATCTACAGTATCTCTCTATCTACAGTATCTCTCTATCTACAGTATCTCTCTATCTACAGTATCTCTATATCTACAGTATCTCTCTATCTACAGTATCTCTCTATCTACAGTATCTCTCTATCTACAGTCTCGATCTATCTACAGTATCTCTCTATCTACAGTATCTCTCTATCTACAGTATCTCTATATCTACAGTATCTCTCTATCTACAGTATCTCTCTATCTACAGTATCTCTCTATCTACAGTCTCGATCTATCTACAGTATCTATCTATCTACAGTATCTATCTATCTACAGTATCTCTCTATCTACAGTATCTATCTATCTACAGTATCTCTCTATCTACAGTCTCGATCTATCTACAGTATCTATCTATCTATAGTATCTCTCTATCTACAGTATCTCTCTATCTAGATCAGGGATGGGCAACTTTGATGGGGGTGGGGGCCACAAAAAAATCAGAACTCATCATGATCAGCCAATACATTAGATTTTATTTCGTTTTAAAGTTAATTTCCTGCAATTCTTCATATTTTGCCATGGGGCGTAGAGAAATGTTGACGTTTTAATGCAAGTTTGCTGCAATTCTACACATTTTGCCATAGGATGGAGGCAAATGTTTGCCGTTTTGAATATGATAACTGATGATCAATGGGCCCCACCCCGGTCGGTAATTAGACCGTGCTTACTACAAGTTTAGATAGCTGGCCGCTAGACTAACTTGCCAATCTAAAACAATTGAACTGACATGGGCTAATTGAGTGACTGCTGATGCACAACCAAATTTGGCAATGCACCTTGTGTATTCCATTATTCTAACTCTCAACAGTAAGTTGACACCCCGACAGAGTTCCTAAATGTTTAAAAAATATTTATTTATTTTTGTTTTTTAAATTGGGGTGTGAAATTGGTCCGAGGACCTACAAAAGGGGCCGCCATCCCTGATTTAGATCATTCAGACATGCTAACAGCTTTGTTAATACACGTCTTATCTATCTAGACCATTCAGACATGCCGACATTGAGGGTTTAGGGCAAGGGGGAGGGATAGGGAGTGATTTGGGACTGGCTGTGTACTCATCATTCAGTGATGGTATGAGGTCACTCTGGTTAACATGGCAGTGCTCTGAGGCAGGTGGTGATACGAGGTCACTGTCGTTAACAAGGCGGTGCGCTGAGGCAGGTGGTGATACGAGGTCACTGTCGTTAACAAGGCGGTGCTCTGGGGCAGGTGGTGATACAAGGTCACTGTCGTTAACAAGGCGGTGCTCTGGGGCAGGTGGTGATACGAGGTCACTGTCGTTAACAAGGCGGTGCGCTGAGGCAGGTGGTGATACGAGGTCACTGTCGTTAACAAGGCGGTGCGCTGAGGCAGGTGGTGATACGAGGTCACTGTCGTTAACAAGGCGGTGCGCTGAGGCAGGTGGTGATACGAGGTCACTGTCGTTAACAAGGTGGTGCTCTGGGGCAGGTGGTGATACGAGGTCACTGTCGTTAACAAGGCGGTGCGCTGAGGCAGGTGGTGATACGAGGTCACTGTCGTTAACAAGGCGGTGCGCTGAGGCAGGTGGTGATACGAGGTCACTGTCGTTAACAAGGCGGTGCGCTGAGGCAGGTGGTGATACGAGGTCACTGTCGTTAACAAGGCGGTGTGCTGAGGCTGAGTTGGTGATACGAGGTCACTGTCGTTAACAAGGCGGTGCTCTGAGGTGGTTGGCTTGGCAGCAGCAATAGGAGAGACATCGATCTGTAAGTCACCCCAGGGCTTATTGGAGTATTGACCCAGCACTGTGCGGCCCAAAACAGATTAAGCCAAGGTGCAAAGTCCTGAGTCATTGAATGAGGGAGAGAGAAAGAGGGGGAGAGAGAGGCCAGTGTGTGTGTGTGTGTGTGTGCATCCTAAATGATAAAAGAAAACAATGTGTGCGCCTGAAAGTATGGTTACTTTATATGTGTGAGAGGTGAGCAAATATAGACCTCCCCATAGCAATACACAGTACACAATACAACTCCCACCAAATGACTGTTTATTGATCATTTTGGAAATTGCACTTGAAACATCTCTCATTGAATTACTTAAAGTGAATGGGCATTGAATTGACGTCTGTGCCCAGTGGGTATGCTCGCCCTGCTGCTGTCGCCTTGGCAACAGTCACGTGGGCACGGCTGTCCCAGATTATTATTCAACTCCCCTTTCCCTCTTCCCCTTCGCGCCTCTCCCTCCCTCCCCCACCCCTCCCCCCCCGATCAGCGGCTCGCTCAAGGAGAGACGCAGAGAGAGCCTCTCTATCCATATCTCTATACTGCTCATCCCTCCTCCATCTTTACTCAGCTCAGAAATGTATGGCATAGCGTTTAGATAAAACACCCTATTTCAAAACGTCCCCTCACGGTCATCCTTACATCCCTCCTCCCGTCCCCCTGTCTGTCTCAGTATCCAGGCAATCGACATTCTACACAGTCCCAAAACAGGCAGCAACTAACTAACCAGTATTGAGCTGTTCAGTAGGCTGTTTGTATGCTCTCCTCATCCAGTTAGCTCTCAGGCGGAGCAACAGTGGAGCACTCTCGCCTCCAGCTTGTTGAGGGAAAAAGAAAACAGATTTCACTTCTGCGGCCAGCTTCAATGAAGGTTGAAAGGGGGGGGGGGGGGGGGGGGGGGTGTATGTGTGACAGTGAGAATGTTGTGCAGAAACAAAATTGCGTTATGTTTCAAGTTTCAAAGTTTATTCACTATGTGCACAGGATACAACAGGTGTAAAACAGTACCTTGAGAGCTCTTTCCCAACAATGCAGTTATAATAATATAGAAAATATAATAAAATAATAAAACACAAAATAACTACTATCTGAGTTTTAAACATATATATACAGGTCAGTGCCAGTACCTTATTCAATGTTCAGGGGTACTGGAGCGGTTGAAGTGGGTTTATACATATAAAAGTGACTGGTAGCAGGAATACTGTATATAAATACTTATGGTAATATATTAATGGAATATATACATCTACACAGGAGTAAAAGTGACCAGTAGCAGGATAAATAGATAAATCATTAATTTTAACAACACATTCCAAATGCATGCTTCATAAGTAAAATATCAATTTCAAGCAATTTTGACATACCTAAACACCAGTAGGCCTATGTTAGTAACTGTTGCTTGATGCCCCATTGCTGGTGAGGTTGCAAAGTAAACAGTTAACCCAGCAAACCGGGAACATTCCCAGAACATTAGCTAAGATTCCCATTAAGTTCTAGCTAGGGTTTTATCTAACACCAGACTGTTCCCTAATAAAGCATTCTGGGAAACATTTGTCACGTCTCCTCCCGTTGCTCCCTTCCGGCGCTCTGATTCGCTGGTCTACTGAGCCACCGGTCTGAGTGCACCACCTCGGCAAACACAGGAATGGAAACCCAACGCACCCTAATCACCTCCAGCGCACCTTCACCTCATCATCTCATCACCACCACTGTATAACACTGGACTGTTAGTTCATTGTTGTGTGTAATTGTTTGCATCGTGTCGTTTACTATCTCTTAGTTATTCTCTTTCTCATTATTAAGTAAACCTTTACCTTGTTAATTCCTGCGTCTGCGTCCTGCCTCTTCGTATACTCAGTACTCGTCACAACTTTAAAGAACAGTTTAACGTTTTCTGGGAACGTTTTTGTAACATCAGGTGAGTGTTTTTTGCACCCTAAAAGAAACATTGTGGAATCATCTGCACAACTGGACATTTTTATTTTGGGAACATATCTTTTGTGTTGTTCCCACATTGTTCTCACCAGACTCTTCCCACAACCTAATGAAACATGCTGGGAACCTTTAAAGAACAGATTAAATGTGTCCTAGGAACATTCTTGCAAAATCAGGCAAATGTTTTATACAAACATTCTATAATCATCAACACAACTGGACAGCTATGAGAACATTTTCCAAGACCTAATGAATGTTCTGGGAACCTTCACAGAACCAATTTTGGTTTGCTGGGAATATTCCTGTTCACCAAACTATTTTTGGAGCTGCATATTTAGTGTGTGTAAAGGCTGATGTGGTAAGGAGGAGTGTGAATAATGGATAGTGTTGTATAATATCCTAATGTCGTTGGGAGAGAGTAGTAGCAAGCGTGTGTAATAGTTAGGAGTGACCAGTAATAGTGGTAGATGTATGTGTGAGTGTGTGTGTGTGTGTGTGTGCGTGCGAGAGTTTGATTGAAGTGTATATTTTAAGGGGATACAGATGGACACAGCAGGAGAGGATGCGTCTTGCTGTTGGGGAAGGAGGCCTGTGTTTGGACAGCAAGAGGACACCAAACACACCACAGGGAGACGGACTAACCACATTCTCTTCACACACACACACACACACACACACACCTCCCTCTTGTCTCCTCTCTGTTGAGCATGGGCGTTCCAGAATGGTCTAGCACCCCAATGTAGGTTAATGCAGGCTTATACAAAAACCTTTACCCATTCATAGGTCACCTTGAGGTGTGTTTCACTTGCAGTGAGACCAGGTTCCCCCAAGGCAGCTCAAAGACAGGTCTCGGATCAGCGCCAGAAGAGCATCTTCCTCTGTCGCTGTCTGACCTGGTCCTAGATCTGTACTCAGTAGATGTGTAGTTTTACAGTAGCAAAAAGAAAGGTAACGGCGATCTCAAAAAGCTATCAATGGAGGCCGGCTTTGGATGCAGGAGACTGGCAGCAGCTGGTTGGTTACCGTGACAACGGGGATTAGTTCTGCCCCAATTGGCCTTTGGTTGCGCCATGGGTTCCGTCTCTGTGGTGATTAACTCCCTCGCTCCCACTCTTCTCGGGCAGGTAGACCGGGCGACACTCTGCCCCTTCCTGCCTTAGACCTCCGGTAACCTGGGAAATGAGTAATCCCACAATGCACCGGAACGGGCCAACACAAGAGGCTCAAGGACATTGACTTTGTCTTATATAACCTCACCTGTCAATCGAGCTCAGTTTAAGTTCATATCGTGTATGAAAAGACCTAGAAAAGCATAGTATATCAGGCCATGCCCCTATAGCAGTATACAGTATCCATGACCAATTACAATTTAGCTTGACACTTTATAATTGACAAATTATTATACCTCAGACCACTTATGTAAGTAAAACTGTGTATACCATCATTGACTACGTTCACATGCACACAGTATTCCGGATAATAGCTCATATCCCGGTTAAGGTCTTATTCAGGATAAGCTGTTTACATGCACCTTACAAGTATCCCTGTATCCATGAATAAACAGAATATTCCTAAATTTACTCATGATACAATGACAAACTGAGCATGCACAGACCTTGAAGAACAACAGTAAGCGGGATAAGATGTTTACATTTTAGCTCTTATCCAGAGCGACTTACAGGTAGTGAATGCATACATGTTTCTTTTTTTTTTTTTTCATACTGGCCCCCCGTGGGAAACGGACCCAAATCCCTGCCGGCCAAACCCTCCCCTACCTTGGACAACACTGGACCAATTGTGCGCCGCCCATGGGTCTCCCGGTCGCGACAGAGCCTGGACTCGAGCCAGGATCTCTAGTGGCACAGATAGCACTGCGATCCAGTGCCTTAGACCACTGCGCCACTCGGGAGTTTACATGGCACAGTACCCTCTAAGATCAGGATATCCTAGGCATCTTATCCGGGTTTTACACAAGCTTATTTGGGTTATTGTAAATGGGGTATGATGTTTATGCGCGTCAATTAACAATCAGCATCCTGAAAAATATCGGAATATTGTTGTGCGTGTAAACATGGTCATAGACTATTGCCGTGGTGACCCTGCTATTCTCATGATAGCTGCACTTTAAAGCAAAAATATCAGCCTTCATTTTTGTTTCTGTCCAACTCTTAAGTCTCCTACTTACATTTACATTTTAGTCATTTAGCAGACGCTCTTATCCAGAGCGACTTACATATATATATATTTTTTTTATACTGGCCCCCTTTATACTGGCCCCCTTTTTTATACTAACCACCAGCCATTCTCAGGATTTCATCATAGCTCATTCCCTAACTGATTGATTAAGCACATAATATATGGGATACATTTTTTTTGTTGATGTGGGTCTATAAAAATAGATATTGTGTGGCTGTCCCAGCCAGGTGTTAATCATTATGCAATTAGATTAACTTTAGGAACCAGGAGATGCAGTCCTAATTTTCTAAACAAACTCAAATCACTGCACTGCAGTATAATACAATAATGTCATATAAGGGTGACTTTCTATGAAAGTGTGCAAAGACAAAGACGGCCCACGACCACAAGTTCTCTCCCATCAACCCCAATGGCTATGTGAAATCTTTAAAATGATTTGCCTCCAATGGAGAATCCTCTCTGGTTCCATTTTGATTTGTCTCCAATGAAGCATCAGCTTTGGTTTATTTGGATCCCCATTAGCTTTTGCAGAGGCATCAGCTATTCTTCCTGAGGTCCAGAAAAAACAAAAAACATGACAAGCAACAAACATACTAATAGACAAGGACTGTCACACAAATTTATAACACAACAATACAATAATAATAATAACAATAATAATAATCTTATATTATAATATTACATCTGGTTCCATTTTGATTTGCTTCCAATGGAGCATCATCTCTGGTTCCATTTTGCTGGCTTTGTCACGTCATAGATTTAATAAAAAATATGAATCTCAAATGTATCTAAACAAATCAAATTCATTGTGTTCAAAATGGATGCTTCTTGAGCTTCCACACACAAACAGCCATCGGCCAAAATAGAATAGTCACTTAATGGGATAGTATCCCAAAAACAACAACAACAGAAAGTTAACAAATGGGAGAGAGCGAAAGGACAAGAAAAGGGGGGGGGCAAGTGAAGTATGACATCATCTGAGGTGATGTACTGTAATGAAGCTGTACTAGCAAGGTGTTGCCACAAGGGGGGCAGTGAGTCCACAGTACTGTCTGGGCGCCCCCACCTCCTCTTCCTTCAGAACCAGACAGCTTAGCTGTCAAACTGAACTAGCTTTTCTGCTAAGGGGGAAAATAACCCCCCCCCTGTCTGACCATGTCAAAGGATCCCACTTCTGACACCAAATTCACAGAGGGTACAGAAGTGGAGGCTGGCATACATTCCAGATTGGCTAGAGTTCACCTCTCATCTCATATCATAGAGTTCACCACTCATCTCATATCATAGAGTTCACCTCTCATCTCATATCATAGAGTTCATCTCTCATCTCATATCATCAAATAGTGTCTCAAACATAAAAATATATTTTTGTTTCAGTTTGCAGGGTGTCATTCCTCCCTCCCCTTCCATGCCTCTCATCCTCGTCATAAACAGCTTCGACAGACAACGCCCTTAGTCCCCCCCCCTTTGTGGACAAAACAGACACCTCAAAACACACCCATTGCACATACACATACGCATACACACACTCGCACCGCCAACCTCTTTTGGTCCAGTTCCTCATGGCTAGTGGACATTGGGGAGGTGTTGTGGGAGGAGAGAAAGGAGGGAAGAGCTGTAGTTATTGTACATATATTCATAGACAGACAGTGGTGTTATTCAGCTCCCATACAAAAGGGTGGGGGGGGGGTTCCCTTGACAGAAGGACTTGGGCTTCATGGCTGGTTTGGTCTTTTGTGCTGTTGTTGACAAGGGGGAGGTGGTGGGGGTGTGGGGGCACTAGTGTGTGTGAATGAGCACCCTGATTTCCCCTTGGGGAGAAGTAGGCCACCAGGACCCCACCCCCTCCCCTCTCCCCAGTTCACATACTTCACATTAATTAATCACATAAATGTATATCCCTGCTTATAAACAGAATGACCTGTCCTCTGTTTTGGGGTAGAAATGGCTTTCCCAGGAGTCAATCAGCTTTGTGAGATCAGTGTAGATGAACAAAACTACTCTCCACGGAAATGTACAATAATGGTGATATAATCTAATTGAAACTTTGTCAAAAAGAAAAGCCCACTGATTAACTTGACCAGATCAAAATAATAACCTGTATTTTGTTATTTATTTATCTCCCTCACACAGACATAACAAGTCCCTCACACAGACATCACAAGTCCCTCACACAGACTTGTAAAGTGGTTATCCCACTGGCTATAGGGTGAATGCACCAATTTGTGAGTCACTCTGGATAAGAGCGTCTGCTAAATGACTAAAATGTAAATGTAAATGTAAATGTACATAAACACACACACCCTCTTGGGCAGGTTACCCGTCACTCCAACGCTCTCAAAAGGTTTTTTGGAAGAATCCTTAATGAGCCAGAGCTATTGTGGAACGGCACCGTCCCGATTGAGAAGAGCTGCGAAACTGGATAGGTTGTCACAGTGGCCAAGCCTGTATGTGCCTGAGTGTGTGTGTCTGTGTGGATGTGATTATGAGTATGCATGTGTGTGTGTGTGTGTGTGTGTGTGTGTGTGTATGTGTGTGTGTGAGTGTGTATGTGTGTGTGTGAGTGTGTGTGTGAGTGTGTGTGTGTGTGTGTGTGTGTGTGTGTATGTGTGTGTGTGAGTGTGTGTGTGAGTGTGTGTGTGTGTGTGTGTGTGTGTGTGTGTGTGTGTGTGTGTGTGTGTGTGTGTGTGTGTGTATGTGTGTGTGTGAGTGTGTGTGTGTGAGTGTGTGTGTGTGTTTGTGTGTGTGTGTGTGTATGTGTGTGTGTGTGTGTGTGTGTATGTGTGTGTGTGAGTGTGTGTGTGTGTGTGTGTGTGTGTGTGTGTGTGTGTGTGTGTGTGTGTGTGTATGTGTGTGTGTGTGTGTGTGTGTGTGTGTGTGTGTGTGTGTGTGTGTGTGTGTGTGTGTGTGTGTGTGTGTGTGTGTGTGTGTGTGTGTGTGTGTGTGTGTGTGTGTATGTGTGTGCGTGTGTGAGAGAGAAAGAGAGTGTGTGAATGTGTGTGTATGAGAGTATGCATCTGTTTGTAACCTGTGTATGCGTGAGTGTGTATAGGAGGTTGTGGAGGGAGGAGGGGGGGGGACTCCATGCTGAGTTGGTGCACATTAATCAGTAGGGTCAGAGCTTCTACACACTAATACCACCCCTTCCGTTAACCCCTGGAGGTCAGCAATGAGCCACGCAACACAGGATGCAGAGATGACCTCACTGACCCTTTACCTTGACTTTGGTAATGACCGTGCTGACATTAGCATCATGACATAAGGTGTTATAAACAGTCATAAGCAGATAGCTGAAAGTGATACACTGTCAAGTGCAGTGCTATGTTCGGCATACTGCAGTTTTGAATCTGGGCCTAAGTGGACCTATTCAATTCAGCATTGGTGGGTGCTTTGCTGATCTAAGCTGACCCTGTGTGTTCGGCTTTCACAGGGTTGCATAAGCTGCTGAAATGGCACCGTTTAGTATTTTTATCGCAGCCACCCTGTAAACAGGATGGACTTAAAGGAGGGACTTATGGAGCTAGCATCATTTAGTATTATAGAGCTACTCCACTACCCATAAAGCACTGGCTTCAAATCAGTGTCTATAATCTGTCTGGAAAATATATTGAAACGAGAGTGGGAGAGTGGATCCTGCAACAGTGGAAATAAGTTTCTGTCCGGAGCCATGCTTATTTGTATTGGTACATGTATCTCCATCGATTACACAACAAAGCTTTTTACCTTACCACTGTATCTCCATCGATTACACAACAACGCTTTTTACCTTACCACTGTATCTCCATCGATTACACAACAAAGCTTTTTACCTTACCACTGTATCTCCATCGATTACACAACAAAGCTTTTTACCTTACCACGCCCTACTTAGGATACATTTAGTACAAATCTGTAAACACACGTTCACTGAATATGTTGCGAAAAACGTGTGTCTCTATATCTTTACCAGCACATACAAATACAGTGCACAAACTGTGCGCACACACACACACACACACACACACACACACACACACACACACACACACACACACACACACACACACACACACACATTGATTCATCCTCCTCTTTAGCTCAGCCTTGTCCTCCCAGTTTGGCTCCTAACACTCAACACATCTGCACAGGCAGCTGCATGGACGCACGCCCTACCCTCACGCTAGAGGACGTACTGTAACATCATGTATTGATCAAAGCGTTATCCAGGAATGGAAGAATCAGATATTATATAATATATGACACTTTTAGCCAAATCGACTAAAACATACATGGGGTGCTGTATCCTCGCAGTCATTGCTCATAGGTTGCTGGGAGCCCAGAGAAGAACTCCCAACTCGCTGAACAGAGGCAGAAGGTGTGTGTGTGGGTGTGTGTGTGTGTGTGTGTGTGTGTGTGTGTGTGTGTGTGTGTGTGTGTGTGTGTGTGGGTGGGTGTGTGTGTGTGTGTGTGTGTGTGTGTGTGTGTGTGTGTGGATATACCATTACCTTCCCATGTCCACTCCTCTCAATCTGTCCAACTCACAACATCTTCACTGTTAATTCCTTGATGGAATGATCAACTGGGGCGAAGGTTCAGCTACCATTAATTAATAACAAGATGTTTGAGCCAATAGAGTCTCATTCATTCTCCACAAAATCAACAAAGAATTCTTCAGCCTCCTCCTTGACTGTGTAAACCTTTTTCTTTGCAACCGCAGCATTTTGAGAAGTGATTCTTCATCTCACTTCTCACACGCATGTTACGCTTGTTGCTTGATGGAATCTCAAACTGGGGCGTATGTTCAGCTACTTTTATCAACAAGATGCTTGAGTAAGCAAAGTACAACAGTGTGCAACCATGCAAGGCATTCTATCAATAACCACGTTGTTAGTGGCGCATTGCATTATGGGAACCGTAGTCTTTATGTTATTAACGCATAACAATACAGTATCGAAACATAAGGTACTGTAGGATACAATGGTGTAAAGTACTTTAATAAAAATACTTGAAAGTACTACTTATGTAGTTTTTTGGGGGTATCTGTACTTTACTTTACTATTTATATTTTTGACAACTTTTACTCTTACTTCACTACATTCTTAAAGAAAATGATGTACTTTTTGCTCCATACATTTTCCCTGACACTCAAAAGTATTAGTTACATTTTGAATGCTTAGCAGGACAGGAAAATGGTCCAAATCACGCACTTATCAACAGAACATCCCTGGTCATCCCTACTGCCTCTGATCTGGCGGACTCACTAAACTCACATGCTTCGTTTGTAAATGATGTCTGAGTGTTGGAGTGTGCCCCTGGCTATCCGTACATTAAAAAAACCAAGAAAATTGTGCCGTCTGGTTTGCTTAATATAAGGGATTTGAAATGATTTATACTTTTACTTTTGTATTTTAATAATTACATTAACTTTTGATACTTAAGTATACTTAAAACCAAATACTTAGATTTTTACTCAATAAGTATTTTACTGGGTGACTTTCACTTTTACTTGAGTCATTTTCTATTAAGCAATCTTTACTTTTACTCAAGTATGACAACTGGGTACTTTTTCCCACTACTGGGCTGCTGTAGCAAATGCCTGTTGCTTTGGTTCGTAGCTGTATGTCTGCATTTTTCAGCCACTATCCAATCCATTTTAATGTGATGCGCATCAGCCACAGGCCCTCCTCTCAACAGTAAGCATTACCACACTGGGCTTGTGGGCTACGTATGTAAGCGAGTATGACAGCACACTGCACCGTCAGAGCTCGGCTCACACACACACATACACACACACACACACACACACACACACACACACACACACACACACACACACACACACACACACACACACACACACACACACTGCACACACACACACAAACAGTCCCTTTATGAGGAGAGAGCTATATGTGAATAAAGCAGACAATTGGCAATATCGAGTACAAATGAGAACTGGGGGTAAGGGAATAGAAACATTTTAAGTACAATTGTCTAAATGTTAATTGTAGGAAAATAATGGTGTGTGACAAATGTTTTTTTTTTTTCAGCCACTGTTGGGTGGTACAAATTATCCAAATTGCAAAATACGGCGTACGAACATGGCCTAAGTGTTGTAACAGTTTCTTCATCACATAGTTGCATCACCAAATTGCTGAGATGAATATGGATGGGCATATCTAAGACTTCCTGTTAGGGCACATACTGTACCATCAGATGTATGTTGGTGAGTATGATGCAGGAACCTTGGGAGAGTGTACTTAGACTTATTCATACAGCAGTATGATACTGGATTACATTTGTAACCTGATAAAGTCAAGATCGCCTTAATATGGCTTTAGCTGCTAAGGGTCACTGCGGTGGTACTTGAGCGTTGAAAGGTCAGAATGTCCACCAAGAGCCAACAACGAGACTTAAAGCGAATGTATGGAGATGGCATAAGGCAAATACAGAAAAAAGGATATCTCAAAGCCCAGTGTTTTTCAAAGTTTTTTGTATCAGGGATTGTCTTGTGGTTCTTCAAAATACTAGCACTTATAGCTACATTATTAAATAATCAGAAATGTAAGTCCAGGGACAGGTCAGCAACATCCCACAGACAGGAGGTTGAGAAACACTTAGCCTAAGCTAATTCCCAGCCCTAAAGACCAGGAGGACAATGTCCCCATGTAGTTGTAATACAATCTAACCAGCTCTGCAGATTTTGCTGCGAAGAGACAGAATCATTTGATACTTTGTTTTGGTACTGTCCATTTGTAGCTTGTTTTTGGACACAGGTCCAGGAATGGCTAAAGGATTGCAATATTTACCTGGAGCTAACCCTGCAGATAGCATTACTGAGTGATCTGAAAAGTCACAGTCAATCGATCAATAATATAATAATACTTTTAGCAAAAATGTTTATTTTCAATTTACAATCTGAAGAAACAATAAGAATAGAAAGGTTCATAACTTTTGTAAAACATCACAGTACGGTTGAAAAATATATGGCAAATAGAAATCCCTATATGGATGGTGTTAAGAGATAGATGGGAGGTGTTGAATGGAGCTGAAGGATGTGACTAATAACAACTAACAACAACTAATAACAACAAGATAACTAATGTAGGGCATTCTGTGTCCATAATAAGTATATAGGTGATGGGTTGAGAGCTTTTGTGAAAGAGCACAGTTAGAAAGATATGGCATATAGAAGCAAACCGGATGGACATCATGAAAATGAACAGAGAGGTTGAAGGTAGAGGAAGTTCAGGAGTAAAAACAAACAAAATAGAATTATTGTAAAATTGACTGTGTCCATAAAATGTATATAGTATGTATAAGCTGGAAGTAGAGGCCTAAGCATTGTTGTTCACTAGTTTACTCCAATTAGGGGAGGGGTGGTGGGGTTGGAAAGTAATAAAGGAAAATATATATATTTTTAAGGATATAATAATAATAATAATAATAATAATAATAATAATAATAATAATAATATGCCATTTAGCAGATGCTTTTATCCAAAGCGACTTACAGTTTTTTTTATATGTATATGTGTATGTATGTGTATGCTATGAAAAAGTATTTGCCCCCTTTCTAATTTTCTCTACTTTTGCATATTTGTGATACTGAATGTTATCAGATCTTCAACCAAAACCTAATATTAGATAAAGGGAACATAAGTGAACAAATAACACAACAATTACATATTTATTTCATTTATTTCATAAACAAAGTTATGCAACACCCAATTCCCCTGTGTGAAAAAGTAATTGCCCCCTTACACTCAATAACTGGTTGTGCCGCCTTTAGCTGCAATGACTCCAACCAAATGCTTTCTGTAGTTGTTGATCAGTCTCTCACGTCGCTGTGGAGGAATTCTGGCCCACTCTTCCATGCAGAACTGCTTTAACTCAGTGACGTGTGGGTTTTCAAGCATGAACTGCTCGTTTCAAGTTCTGCCACAACATTTCAATTGGGATTAGGTCTGGACTTTGACTAGGCCATTCCAAAACGTCCAATTTGTTGCTTTTTAGCAATTTTCATGTAGACTTGATTGTGTGTTTTGGATCATTGTCTTGCTGCATGACCCAGCTGCGCTTAAGCTTCAGCTCACAGACGGATGGTCTGACATTCTCCTGTAGAATTCTCTGATACAGAGCAGAATTCATGGTTCCTTCTATTAAGGCTGGTCGTCCAGGTCCTGAGGCAGCAAAGCATCCCCAAACCATCACACCACCACCACCATGCTCGACCTTTGGTAGGATGTTCTTACTGTGGAATGTAGAGTTTGGTTTTCGCCAGGCATTACTGGAACACATGTAAATGCAGAAACAACGTCATCCATCTATATAGCTACTGCCCTGCCATCAATACATCGAAGATGTAGTATTCATTGCTTCAAGGGCCACCAATTCATCAGCTTCTTGTCGTCACAGAGATGTGTGTGTGTGTGTGTGTGTGTGTGTGTGTGTGTGTGTGTGTGTGTGTGTGTGTGTGTGTGTGTGTGTATATGTGTGTGTGTGTGTGTGTGTGTGGAGCGGGGGGTTTTCTAATTGGCCAATCAGAGGCTTTATCGTGACTCTGATGTCATGAGGTCAGAGTCAGGGTGCTATTTGTCAACAGGATGACAGCCTAGCTCTGACTTAGGCCAGTCACACATACAGAGAGGATGATCTTAGAACATTAATTTCCATAGAAATATATGTTGTCAGTCATAAATCACGAAAGATATCAAATGTTAAATAAATAATAGATAAATGTTTAATTTAATAATAGAAACAAATAGGGCTCTATTTTCCTCATTCATAAAATGCAAAAGCAGTGAGAAAAATAACCGTTACATTTGAAATATCTGGCATGGCACATTATCTAAGACAGGTTCCCAGTACTACCACTAGCATCACGTGCAACGTAAATTGATATTCTTATAAAACTGTACAGGTATACAGAAGTAATGTTAGTAGGATTGTGATACTGTATTCTTTTTGGAATTTAATTTAATCTTCTAGGCCTAGTCTTAATAATCCACGTCTATGTTTTGTGTGTAGCAGCTTCACCACACTGTATCAACGAAACTGTCCATCCTTGTCCTCCCGTCACATTACATTTATGGTTCAGCAGCAGAGTAAAGGTGAGCCGTCTGCCTTTCCGTTCCTCCTGTGGGTTCTGCTATAGACTCAGCAGGCATCTGATTCACCCTGGCTGAAATACCACCACTCAGCAGGATATTACGTAACACTAATATCACCGGACACCCGGTGTCATCCTCTGGATAGCTTCTGTAATATCTAGAGCCCCACCTAGATCTGTTCCACTCTGTTACTACAGATGGTAGATGGATGTATGTACCATGTCTTGATGTGACGAACCAGGAAATCCAACCCAAGTCTTCGGCATGGTGCATCAAAAGAAGACAGCGTTAAGCCACTGAGCTAAAGCCAAGGTCTTTGCTCAGTAACATCACAAAAGGTGACATCAATGCTAGCCCTACAGCCCTGACCTAATGATCTAACCAGGGGTCAAACCAGGGTAATTGGGAATGCATTGGGAAACACTGGCCTAGAGAACTACCTTAGCAATCACACTCTGCAGTGCTAGGGTCGTATTCATTAGGGTCGTATTCAAGCAGGTCCCTTAAACTCAGCCCCCCCGATTGGCGATTGGACCATTTGATACTCTTCCAGCGCCACTGCATGGCCATAGCAACATGCCCCCTCCATCCATTCATTGATCCTGGATGAAAATAGATGGTACCCCTGGCCATCGATTGCCCCAGTCTTTTACCAATCCCATATCCCTCATGCATTGATTGAGTACACATTGTGTTGTGTACTACCGGGGACATGTTGAGATAATGTCGTTTGTATCTGAAATGTGAACTGCAAGCAAATTGGCTCAGGATATGTCTGCATTCAACTGGTCATTCAGATTAACATAGAACATTTTAATGTTTTAATTTTTATTTCACCTTTATTTAACCAGGTAAGCCAGTTGAGAACAAGTTCTCATTTACAACTGCGACCTGTCCAAGATAAAGCAAAGCAGTGCGATAAAAACAACAACACAGAGTTACATATGGGGTAAAACAAAACATAAAGTCAAAAATACAACTGAAAATATATATACAGTGTCTGCAAATGTAGCAAGTTATGGAGGTAAGGCAATAAATAGGCCTTAGTGCAAAATAATTACAATTAGTATTAACACTGGAATGACAGATGTGCAAGAGATGATGTGCAAATAGAGATACTGGGGTGCAAATGAGCAAAATAAATAACAATATGGGGATGAGGTAGTTGGGTGGGCTAATTTCAGATGGGCTGTGTACTGGTGCAGTGATCAGTAAGGTGCTCTACAACTGATGCTTAAAGTTAGTGAGGGAGATAAGAGTCTCCAGCTTCAGAGATTTTTGCAGTTCGTTCCAGTCATTGGCAGCAGAGAACTGGAATGAATGGCGGCCAAAGGAGGTGTTGGCTTTGGGGATGACCAGTGAGATATACCTGCTGGAGCGCATACTACGGGTGGGTGTTGCTATGGTGACCAATGAGCTAAAATAAGGAGGGGATTTGCCTAGCAGTGATTTATAGATGGCCTGGAGCCAGTGGGTTTGGCGACGAATATGTAGTGAGGACCAGCCAACAAGTGTCAAGGTAGATGTAGGTGGGTGTGGGTGGAATCAGGCGCAGGACGCAGTACGTTAGTCCAACAGACTTTAGTGAGGCACAGCAAAACAAACACGAAATAAATGCCCTGAGGCAAAAGCTCCGCACGTAGGTGTAAACACAAGCGCACAAACAGGTGCGACAAAATACTCCAAAACTAAGGAGCAAACTAGCTCAACCGAGCAAACAGTAAATATCCAGCCTACCGGCACGACAGTAAAACAATCACACACAACACCTGACAAACACAACGAGAACTAAATAGGACACTAATGACACTAAATGATAACAGGTGTGACAACAATCAGACAAAAGCAAACGAACATAGAAACATGCAACGGTGGCAGCTAGTATTCCGGAGACGACGAACGCCGAAGCCTGCCCGAGCAAGGAAGAGAGGCAGCCTCGGCCGAAACCGTGACAGTACCCCCCCCCCTTGACGCGCGGCTCCAGACGTGCGCCGACTCCGGCCTCGGGGACGACCAGGAGGACGCGGAGCAGGATGCGTCGGGTGCCCACGATGGAATTCCGTCAGGAGAGACGGGTCCAAAATGTCTCTCCTCGGCACCCAGCACCGTTCTTCCGGGCCGTACCCCTCCCACTCCACTAGATATTGGAGACCCCCCATCCGACGTCTTGAATCCAAGATGGACCGCACAGAGTACGCCGGTGCCCCCTCGATGTCCAATGGGGGCGGAGGAGTCTCCCTGATCTCACTTTCTTGGAGTGGGCCAGCTACCACCGGCCTGAGAAGAGACACATGGAACGAGGGGTTAATACTTTTATACTCCACAGGCAGTTGTAATTTGTAACACACCTCGTTCAACCTTCTCAGGACTTTAAATGGCCCTACAAACCGCCGACCCAGTTTCCGACAGGGCAGGCGGAGGGGCAGGTTTCTGGTAGAGAGCCAGACTCGATCACCAGGTGCGTACACCGGTCCCTCACTGCGGTGGAGATCGGCGCTCGCCTTATGACGACGGATGGCCCGCTGCAGGTGGACGTGTGCAGCGTTCCATGTCTCCTCCGAGCGCCGCACCCACTCATCCACCGCAGGAGCCTCGATCTGGCTCTGCTGCCAAGGTGCCAGAACCGGCTGGTAACCTAACACACATTGGAAAGGGGTTAGGTTAGTGGAGGAATGGCGTAGGGAATTCTGGGCCATTTCGGCCCAGGGAACGTACCTTGCCCACTCCTCCGGCCGGTCCTGGCAGTATGTTCTAAGAAACCTACCCACATCCTGGTTCACACGTTCCACCTGCCCATTACTCTCCGGGTGGTAACCCGAGGTGAGGCTCACCGAGACCCCCAACCACTCCATAAAAGCTCTCCAGACTCTGGAGGTAAATTGGGGACCTCGATCAGACACAATATCCTCGGGTACCCCGTAGTGCCGGAACACATGGGTGAATAGTGCTTCGGCAGTTTGCAGGGCCGTAGGAAGGCCCGGCATGGGGAGCAAACGACAGGCCTTAGAAAACCGGTCCACAACGACCAGTATAGTGGTATTCCCCTGTGAAGGAGGAAGGTCAGTGAGGAAATCCACCGAGAGGTGAGACCATGGTCGTTGTGGAATGGGCAGGGGTAGTAACTTACCCCTAGGCAGATGTCTAGGCGCCTTACACTGGGCGCACACCGAGCAGGAGGAAACATAAACCCTCACATCCCTCGCCAACGTGGGCCACCAGTACTTGGCACTAAGACAGTGCACTGTCCGGCCGATACCAGGGTGTCCAGAGGAGGGTGACGTGTGAGCCCAATAGATCAATCGATCCCGAACCTCGAGCGGAACGTACTTCCGACCCTCCGGACATTGAGGTGGACTAGGGTCGGTGCGTAACGCTCGCTCGAGTTCAGCATCGACCTCCCACACTACCGGTGCCACCAGACAAGACTCCGGCAGTATGGGAGTGGGCTCCACGGACCTCTCCTCCGTGTCATACCGCCGAGACAGTGCGTCTGCCTTACCATTCTGTGACCCAGGGATGTATGTGATCTTAAATGTGAACCGAGTCAAAAACATATTCCACCTCGCCTGGCGAGGGTTCAGCCTCCTCGCTGCCCGGATGTACTCCAGGTTACGGTGGTCCGTCAAAATGAGGAAAGGGTGTTGAGCCCCCTCAAGCCAGTGCCTCCACACCTTTAGGGCCTGTACCACGGCTAACAGCTCCCTGTCCCCTACGTCATAGTTTCGCTCCGCCGGACTGAGCTTCTTGGAATAAAAAGCACAGGGGCGGAGTTTAGGTGGCGCGCCGGACCGTTGCGAAAGCACGGCTCCTATACCGGCCTCTGACGCGTCCACCTCTACCTGAAATGGCAAAGAGGGATCCGGATGCGCCAGCACCGGGGCCGAGGTAAACAGGTCCTTCAACCTCCCAAACGCCCTGTCCGCCTCGGCTGACCACTGCAGACGCACCGGACCCCCCTTCAAAAGAGACGTTATGGGAGCTGCCACCTGTCCAAAACCCCGGATAAACCTCCGGTAGTAATTCGCAAACCCCAAGAACTGCTGCACCTCCTTCACAGTGGTTGGCGTTTGCCAATTACGCACGGCCGACACCCGGTCTACCTCCATCTTCACCCCTGACGCAGTCAACTGATAACCCAAAAAGGAGACAGACTCCTGGAAAAACAGACACTTCTCTGCCTTGACATACAGGTCGTGCTCCAACAGCCTCCGCAACACTCTGCGCACCAGGGCCACATGCTCGACACGGGTAGGCGAGTACACGAGAATGTCATCTATGTACACGACCACCCCCTGCCCCTGCATGTCCCTGAAGATCTCATCAACGAATGATTGGAAAACTGAAGGAGCGTTCATCAACCCGTATGGCATGACAAGATACTCGTAATGGCCCGAGGTGGTACTAAAGGCTGTCTTCCATTCATCGCCCTCCCTAATGCGCACCAAGTTGTACGCGCTCCTGAGATCTAATTTAGTGAAGAAACGCGCCCCGTGCAATGACTCCGTCATGGTCGCAATCAGCGGGAGTGGATAACTGTACTTCACCGTGATCTGATTGAGACCACGGTAATCAATGCACGGGCGTAATCCTCCATCCTTTTTCTTCACAAAAAAGAAACTCGAGGACGCAGGGGAAGTGGAAGGCCGTATGTATCCTTGTCTCAGAGATTCGTCTATGTACATCTCCATAGCTCTCTTCTCCTCCTGAGACAGAGGATACACATGGCTCCGTGGGAGCGCAGCTCCTGCCTGGAGGTATATCGCACAATCTCCCTGCCTATGGGGAGGCAACTGCGTCGCCCTCGACTTACTGAACACAATAGCCAAATCCCCATACTCAGGGGGAACGTGCAATGCGGGCACCTGGTTTGGACTCTCCACCGAGGTAGCCCCTATGGAAACGCCTAAACATCGACCCACACACTGAGCAGACCACTCCATCAGAGCCCTCTCCTGCCACGAAATAGATGGGTTATGGGTACTCAACCAGGGCATGCCCAGCACCACCGGATACGCAGGCGAGTCAATCAGAAATAGCTGGATCATCTCCTGATGACCCCCCTGCGCACACATCCTAAGTGGCGCAGTGACCTCCCTGATCAAGCCCGCACCCAACGGACGGCTATCTAGGGCATGAACGGGAAAGGGAACGTCAACAGGGAGAAGGGGAATCCCTAAGGCTAAACAAAACTTCTTATCAACAAAATTCCCAGCCGCGCCTGAATCTACCAGCGCCTTATGCTGGGAATGAGGTGCTACCTGTGGAAAACGCACAGATATACAGAAATGTGCAACAGAGAGCTCTGGGTGAGTGGGGCGCCTACTCACCTGGAAGGACTCCCCAGTGCGGGACCTGTCGTCCTCTCCCCGAGGAGGCCATCCCCAGCACCTAGCCGCGGTGTGTCCTCCCCAACCACAGTTGGTGCAGGAGATGGACCCCCTCGTAAGCCGACCCCTCCTCTCTCTAGCGCCAGCGCCCCCGAGCTCCATGGGGCACGGCTCGGAGGCGCTGGAGGGTGAAATGGACGGACCCCCCTCGGAACGTCCGCGGGTAGCTAGCAGGGTATCCAGCCTGATGGACATGTCGACCAACTGGTCGAACGAGAGGCTGGTGTCCCTACAGGCCAGCTCCATACGGACGTCCTCGCGTAGACTACATCTGTAGTGATCGATGAGAGCCCGCTCATTCCACCCTGCATCCACCGCTAGGGTACGGAACTCCAAGGCGAACTCCTGGGCACTCCTCTTCCCCTGCCTGAGGCTGACCAGACGCTCCCCCGCCGCTTTCCCCTCCGGGGGATGGTCAAACACCGCCCTGAAGCGGCGGGAGAACTCGTCGTAGGTGATGGTGTTAGCGTCGATCCTCCTCCACTCTGCATTGGCCCATTCCAACGCCTTCCCGAAAAGGCAGGAGATCAGGGCGGACACACTCTCGTGTCCCGAGGGCGCCGGGTGCACGGTGGCCAGGTAAAGCTCCACCTGGAGAAGGAATCCCTGACACCCGGCCGCGGTCCCATCATAGGCCCTCGGGAGCGAGAGTCGAACTCCTCTGGGTTCCGGAGCGGGAATGGGCTGAGTGGCCGATGGTGCGGGCAGGGAGGATGGCGGTGGAGGAGTCCCTCGGGTCTCCCAGCCTCGGATGGTGGTGATCACCTCCTGCAGTGCGGACCACATCCGCAGGATCTGGTCATCCTGCTCACGGATCCTGTCCTCCAACGTCGCCTGTGCTGCTGCGGCTCCTGCTGATTCCATCGAGTATGGTGTGTGATTCTGTCAAGGTAGATGTAGGTGGGTGTGGGTGGAATCAGGCGCAGGACGCAGTACGTTAGTCCAACAGACTTTAGTAAAGCACAGCAAAACAAACACGAAATAAATGCCCTGAGGCAAAAGCTCCGCACGTAGGCGTAAACACAAGCGCACAAACAGGTGCGACAAAATACTCCAAAACTAAGGAGCAAACTAGCTCAACCGAGCAAACAGTAAATATCCAGCCTACCGGCACGACAGTAAAACAATCACACACAACTAAATAGGACACTAATTTTACATTTACATTTTACATTTTAGTCATTTAGCAGACGCTCTTATCCAGAGCGACTTACAGGAGCATTTAGGGTTAAGTGCCTTGCTTAAGGGCACATCGACAGATTTTTCACCTAGTCGGCCCGGGGATTAGAACCAGCGACCTTTCGGTTACTGGCACAACGCTCTTACCCACTAAGCTACCTGCCACCCTAATGACACTAAATGATAACAGGTGTGACAACAATCAGACAAAAGCAAACGAACATAGAAACATGGGGCACGGCTCGGAGGCGCTGGAGGGTGAAATGGACGGACCCCCCTCGGAACGTCCGCGGGTAGCTAGCAGGGTATCCAGCCTGATGGACATGTCGACCAACTGGTGGCAGCTAGTATTCCGGAGACGACGAACGCCGAAGCCTGCCCGAGCAAGGAAGAGAGGCAGCCTCGGCCGATACCGTGACAACAAGAGCGTACAGGTCACAGTGGTGGGTAGTATATGGGGCTTTGGTGACAAAATGGATGGCACTGTGATAGACTACATCCAATTTGCTGAGTAGAGTGTTGGAGGCTATTTTGTAAATGCTTGTTGAAATTCTCGATTATTGTAGATTTATCAGTGGTGATAGTGTTTCCTAGCCTCAGTGCAGTGGGCAGCTGGGAGGAGGTGCTCTTATTCTCCATGGATTTTACAGTGTCCCAAAACTTTTTGGAATTAGTGCTACAGGAAGCAAATTTCTGTTTGAAAAAGCTAGCCTTTGCTTTCCTAACTTCCCTGAAAAGTTGCATATCGCGGGGGCTATTCGATGCTAATGAGGGGTGGTCGTTTGACCGCGGACCCGTAACGGACGCAGGCAATAAGGCAGTGATCGCTGAGATCCTGGTTGAAGACAGCGGAGGTGTATTTAGAGGGTAATTTAGTCAGGATGATATCTATAAGGGTGCCCATGTTTACGGATTTAGGGTTGTACCTGGTAGGTTCCTTGATAATTTGTGTGAGATTGAGGGCATCTAGTTTGGATTGTAGGATGGCCGGGGTGTTAAGCATATCCCAGTTTAGGTCACCAAGCAGTACGAACTCTGAGGATAGATGGGGGGCAATCAATTCACATATGGTGTCCAGGGCACAGCTGGGGGCTGAGGGGGGTCTGTAGCAAGCGGCAACAGTGAGAGACTTATTTCTGGAAATGTGGATTTTTAGAAGTAGGAGCTCAAACTGTTTGGGCACAGACCTGGATAGTATGATAGAGCTCTGCAGGCTATCTCTACAGTAGATTGCAACTCCACCCCCTTTGGCAGTTCTATCTAGACGGAAAATGTTGTAGTTGGGGATGGACATTTCTGAATTTTTGGTGGCCTTTCTAAGCCAGGATTCAGACACTGCTATAACATCAGGGTTGGCGGAGTGTGCTAACGCAGTGAATAACTCAAACTTAGGGAGGAGGCTTCTGATGTTAATATGCAAAAAAACTATGCTTTTACGGTTACAGAAGTCAACAAATGATAGCTCCTGGGGAGTAGGAGTGATGCTGGGGGCTGCAGGGTTAACCTCTATATCACCAGAGGAACAGAGGAGGACAAGAATAAGGATACGGCTAAAGGCTTTATGAACTGGTCTTCTAGTGTGTTGGGTACAGAGAGTAAAGGGGGCAGATTTCCGGGCGTTGTAGAATAGATTCAGGGCATTATGTACAGACAAGGATATGGAAGGATATGAGTACAGTGGAGGTAAACCTAAGTGTTGGGTAACAATGAAAGAGATAGCATCACTGGAGGCACCGATTGAGCCGGTCTCCTCATGTATGGGGGGTGGAACAAATGAGCTATTTGAGGCAGTTTGAGAGGGACTTGGGGCTTTACAATGAAATTGTATAATATGAACTAACTGGAACAGCAATAGGCAAGGCATATTGACATGGGAGAGAGGCATAAAGCAATCACAAGTGTTATTCGATAGAGCTAAGACAACAACTGGTAATGGCGATGAAAGTTTGGGCTGAGGCAAAACAGATAAACAGGACAGGGTACCGTGTAAAGGAACAGTCCAGCAGGCATCAGCAGTGCAGCTGAGTGATCATAAGGTCCAGTGAACAGCAATATGTGAGTCCGAGAGCAGTTCGAATTGGTGCTACAGCACTGGCTAGCAGGAAGCACGGCTGTTGTTTGCATGTGCTAGCGGGCCGGGGCTAGCAGATGGATCTTCGTGGTCATCGCAACGGGAAGCCTGTTGAAACCACAGACGATTACGTCGGCAGACCAGTCGTGATGGATCGGCGGGGCTCCGTGTCGACTTTAGGAGGTCCCGTCCGGTAGACAGAGAGGTAGATAGCCGGGATATGGGCCTGGCTCGAGGCTAGCTCAAGGCTAACTGGTGCTTGCTTCGGGGGCAGTGGTGATTAGCCAACAGCAACATCCATTCGGTTGCGGCTAGCTAGTTGCGATCCGTTGTTAATGTCCAGTGATTCAGTTATTCCGGCAGAAAATCAGATGTTCTGGGTGAAAACCGCTAACGGTGGCTAATAGCAAGTAGCTAGTTAGCTGGCTAGCTAGTTTCAACTGGAGATTCTAGATAAAAGGTAAGTCAATAATAGAATCAGTTCCACATTGAGTGAGGCGGGTTGCAGGAAAGTATATTTAGTAGAAGGATGAAAAGTGTGATAGGGAAATATGTACAAAAAATACAAAAAAATGCAAAAAACAGGCTATTTACACGGACACACACAGAGTACCCTGGTCTTTCCTTACCCTGTCCTTTCTTTACCCTGGCCTTTCCTTACCCTGGCCTTTCGTTACCCTGGCCTTTCTTTACCCTGTCCTTTCCTTACCCTGGTCTTTACTTACCCTGGTCTTTCCTTACCCTGGTGCTGCCGATTCAGAATTCAAACCGTTCCAGATTATCCTCTGAGCGTAAGGGCATAGTCAACACATCAATCAGGATAGGTGCCAAACATACAGATGTACTTCTTAACATATAACTAACAGACGTACAACACTCACTTATAGGTTAGTGGCTTTGTTCCTCAATAGAAGAAGAGGTTTACTAATCTAAACTGGGTTCTAATCTATCAACTCAGTTTAATGAACAGTATGTTTTCTGTCAATATACCTGGTAATATAATGGTTAATAAACAACTCTGACGGGGGCCCCATCAAATTATACTTGGTATTTTCCTGAATTTTCCTGTTTGCTCTGTTTTATTTTTCCTGGTTTTTGGGGAAAGTCTTTCTGTGTCACAACAAGATGATTATCATTAGCATCGCTAACTGGCTACATACAGTGTGATAGACAAACACGCGCACCAAACAGACAGACAAGGGCAATATTGCTGGAAATTAATTGGCATATATTGTCTTCCAATAGTGGCTAACCAGGGGATAATGGGATAATGTTAATGCGGCTTTGATTGGATAGTAGCCGGGAGCTTTATGTTTAAGACAGTTTGCGATGGAACACATGAAAATGTAATGTACTTTCAGAATTGATTGGCAAACTACTCATAGGTGGGCTGCTCTATAACACTCCATTTTTGTATTGCCCTACCAGCGATTACCCCATGGCTCCTTCTACCAAAACTAAGATGACTCTGCAATAAAGAAAGTAAAAATTATCCTGCAATAAAGTCAAAATGATACTGCAATAAAGGAAGTCAAAATTATCCTGCAATAAAGAAAGTAAAAGATGATAGTGTGTGTGTGACTTTATGCGATGTCTTCCATCTACCTTCTTCCTTATCTACTGTGCAGCTCGTAACAAATGTGTAGTTTGAGTGTGTCTACCTTCAATACACTGCTAAGAACAGTAGGAATACCGCCAAGTTACACACTACTAACACTATACAGTATACGTGTAGGATATGATAGGTTCCTCACAGAAGTTCCTGTTGAAAATCTATAAAGAGTCAGTTTCCTTCTGACTGTGATAAAAATAGTTATCTCTCTCAGCCCAGCAGGATAATCAGGGACTGGCCGGCCATTACAAGACTGATCCATATCAATCAGGAGAAGACTGACAGGGCACCAGCACACATTGATCCACCACAATGAGACAGGCCCACATGGGGTCCTTACACTATAGGGTCACATGGGGGCTTCGGTAGGAGTTTAGCTGCCCATACAATCCCTGAGCATTAAAAAACATTAAAAAGACGCAGGATTGGTTTGTCATGCTTAAAGAACTATCTATGATTAACAATACACTTTACGGAAAAACACAAATCAAATAGATACCTTTTGAAAAGCAGCAAACCGAACATTAGCACTGCAATCTACTTTACAAATTAGTGTTTTGGAGGCGATATGTATTAAGTGAGAGCTTCAAAGGGATCTTGTGACTGTGAGAATGTCCTCATCACAAGGCTCTGGCCACACACACACACACACACACACACACACACACACACACACACACACACACACACACACACACACACACACACACACACACACACAAACACACACTCTCTCTCTCTCTCTCGCTCCCTTTCTCTCACACACACACACACACACACACCAATTCCCTCAGACACGTCGTGCACTGATGCAGAGAGTCAGCGTAGTTCCTTGCGCATTGAAAGAGACAGACGGTCTTTGTGAATATGTTCCATGGGGAGAGGCAACAACACACACTTTACCCTATGCTGACATACAAATCGAAATCCTTTTCCTTTTGTTAGATCATTTAAATAAATAAAAATAAGAAGACCATGTACATCACATGTAGAGGTCATTGGCAGAACAAGACCATGTACATCACATGTAGAGGTCATTGGTGATCTCTCGGGTTGGGCGATGATGTCACATGTTGTGCCAGGAAAGTCATCCTGGAGCTAGGGAGCACTGCGGTTAGGCAGGTAGCTATGTGATGTTCATGGTCTATGTGATTACACATAGCTACCAAGAGAATAACTATTCCATGTCAGTGTGTGTGTGTGACAGAGAATGTCTGTGTGTGTGTCCCTATTCAGTGTGCGTGTGGTTGTGTGTGTGGTTGTCAATGTTTACATGTAAGGTGAGTGTATGTGTAGGTGAGAAAGTGAATGGGTAAATACCACTTATCACATGCATGGGCCCACTTGGACAGGACAGCGTTTAATACCTAACACCACACACGTCCCCAAGTGTATTACATCACCAATGTTTGGGGCTGTGTGTGTGTGTGTGTGTGTGTGTGTGTGTGTGTGTGTGTCACTGGCTGGAGGAAGCATAGATCTATCCCAAACATACTCAGGGCACAGAGAGGATTGTGATAGGGCTTTAATACATAGCAGTACCAACAAGACAACACAGCCTTCCCTCAATTGCTTTTGGACTTTAATCTGATCAACGGTTTATTTTCTACCGGGACACGTGTTACCGGGATTAAGTGTCACTAACTCACGAATACTGGAGAGAGAGAGAGTTCCTGTCTACATCTACACTCTCCTTCAGTACTTTCCCTACTGTTCTTTTAAAATAAAAAATAAAAACACAAATTCAGGTGTTCTTTAAAAAAAAAATGATAATATAAAAATGAAAAACAGCAGGGAGACAGTAGGTTTATACTGAAACATGAACAGACTACCTGGATTTGTCCTATCAGAAATTTCGTTTTTCATTGCAAAACACTTAAACATTTTCTGTGCCCTAATGAACACGACGCTGCCCTTTGGTTCAGGAATGAATTCAGGGCCCTACAGCATTGGGGCTGGAACAGGCCAAAGACTCCAAGGAGTAAATGTTTTAAATTTGATTAAAGTGAAAGACTTTACTTCAGGTATAATCTGAGGGGAATGGCGGAATGGAGTAAATGTGGGTCTATACTGTGTGTCACGCCCTGGCTCTGGGGACTCTTAAATGTTGAGCCAGGGTGTGGATTTTCAATGTTTTGTTTTCTATGTTTTTGGTTCTAGTTCGTTTTGATCTATGTTGGCCAGGGTGGTTCCCAATCAGAGGCAGCTGTAGCTCGTTGTCTCTGATTGGGGACCATACTTAGGCAGCCTGTTGGCATGTTACTTTGTGGGATCTTGTTCCGAAAGGTTGGTGTTGTAACCTAGGACTTCACGTATCGTTTGTTTATTGTTTTGGTTCGTGTTGTGTACACAAATAAAGAATGTACGCTTATCACGCTGCGCCATGGTCCGCTTCATCAGTCAACGATCGTGACAGAAGATCCCACCACCAGAGGACCAAGCAGCGTGCCCAGGAGGAGAAGTTGGCGATGTCCCAGGTGGGCGAATGGTGGTCATGGGACGACATATTCGCGGGCAGAGGGCCATGGGCAAAAGTAAATGCCCAGGCAGGAGAGGAGAAACGGCGCCAACCGTGCCGACGACGGACACGCGAGAGGCAACCCCAATACATTTTTTGGGGGGGTCACACGGCGTGGACGACGGGGCTGCTGGAGGCAGCTACAGGACGAATCGGCGGACTAGGAGAGGAGGCCACCAGGTTTGGGGGGCTGGAAGGGTGGTTGGCGGAGCCTAGAGGTAGAGCAGAGCCAACTCCCTGTACTCAGGCTAGGCAGCGTGAGACTGGGCAGGTTCCGTGTTATGCGGAGCCACGTACTGTGCCGTGCTAAGGTGGGCATGCAGCCAGGACGGAGTGTGCCGGCTCAACGCTTGTGGCCTCCAGTACCCCTCCTCGGTCCCGGATATCCTGCGCCAGTGCCACGTGCTGTAGTGCCAGTACGAGTGCACAGCCCTGTACGTCCTGTGCTGATGCCTCACACAGGTTGTGTGGAAATAGGCATTCAGCCAGGACGGGTTGTGTCAGCTCTCCGCTCCAGACCTCCAGTCCGTCTCCACAGTCCAGCCCGGCCTGTTCCTGTCCCTCGCACCAAACCAGTGGTGCGCGTCGCCAGCCCGGTCCGGCCTGTTCCTGTCCCTCGCACCAAGCCTGTGGTGCACGTCGCCAGCCCGGTCCGGCCTGTTCCTGTCCCTCGCACCAAGCCTGTGGTGCGCGTCGCCAGCCCGGTCCGGCCTGTTCCTGCCCCTCGCACCAAGCCTGTGGTGCGCGTCGTCAGCCCGGTCCGGCCTGTTCCTGCTCCCCGCACCAAGCCTATGGTGCGTGTTCCCAGTCCAGCCCGGCCTGTTCCTGCTCCCCGCACCAAGCCAGTGGTGCGTGTCGCCAGCCCGGTCCGGCCTGTTCCTGTCCCTCTCACCAAGCCTGTGGTGCGCGTCGCCAGCCCGGTCCGGCCTGTTCCTGCTTCCCGCACCAAGCCTGTGGTGCGCGTCGCCAGCCCGGTCCGGCCTGTTCCTGTCCCTCGCACCAAACCAGTGGTGCGCGTCGCCAGCCCGGTCCGGCCTGTTCCTGTCCCTCGCACCAACCCTGTGGTGCGCGTCGCCAGCCCGGTCCGGCCTGTTCCTGTCCCTCGCACCAAGCCTGTGGTGCGCATCGTCAGCCCGGTCCGGCCTGTTCCTGCTCCCCGCACCAAGCCTGTGGTGCGCGTCGCCAGCCCGGTCCGGCCTGTTCCTGCGCCCCACACCAAGCCAGTGGTGCGTGTCGCCAGCCCGGTCCGGCCTGTTCCTGTCCCTCGCACCAAGCCTGTGGTGCGCGTCGCCAGCCCGGTCCGGCCTGTTCCTGCTCCCCGCACCAAGTCTGTGGTGCGCGTCGCCAGCCCGGTCCGGCCTGTTCCTGCTCCCCGCACCAAGCCAGTGGTGCGCGTCGCCAGCCCAGTCCGGCCCGTTTCTGCTCCCCGCACCAAGCCAGTGGTGCGTGTCTTCAGTCCGGCACGGCCCGTGCCTGTTCCACCGGTGCCTGGTCCGGCACTGGGCAACTGCTCCACTTCGGAGCCTGAGCAATCCGCTCCACCGGTTTCCAGTCCAGCTCCGGCCAGCGGGGCCAGAACAGATCAGGGGCGCTACGGGGGGGTGGAGAGAGAGTGGTGGTCACGCCCGGAGCCGGATCCGCCTCCGAGGCGGAATGCCCACCCGGCCCCTACCCTCTTGTGTTTGGTTGGCGCGGTCGCAGTCCGTGCCTTTGGGGGGGGGGTACTGTCATGCCCTGGCTCTGGGGACTCTTAAATGTTGAGCCAGGGTGTGGATTTTCAATGTTTTGTTTTCTATGTTTTTGGTTCTAGTTCGTTTTGATCTATGTTGGCCAGGGTGGTTCCCAATCAGAGGCAGCTGTAGCTCGTTGTCTCTGATTGGGGACCATACTTAGGCAGCCTGTTGGCATGTTACTTTGTGGGATCTTGTTCCGAAAGGTTGGTGTTGTAACCTAGGACTTCACGTATCGTTTGTTTATTGTTTTGGTTCGTGTTGTGTACACAAATAAAGAATGTACGCTTATCACGCTGCGCCTTGGTCCGCTTCATCAGTCAACGATCGTGACACTGTGGATCTTATGTGGATATAGAGTATGGAAGGGGTACTAATAATGTGAACATAGTGAAATAAATGGACTAATCTGACTATAAATTAAAAGCAGTTTTATATCAGGACAGAACAAACATGACATCCACTCAAACTCCCACAATTATGCAATCCTCCCATCCGAGTCATACAGTTCTGCTATTTCATTCAATTCACCACTGTGTGTGTGTGTGTGTCTGTGTGTGTGTGTGTGTGTGTGTGTCTGTGTCTGTGTGCTTTATGCTTGAAGCAGATGCAAGCCACTTTTAAACCACTGATTGAGAATCAGGGCGGCAGGTAGCTTAGTGGGTAAGAGCGTTGTGCCAGTAACCGAAAGGTCGCTGGTTCTAATCCCCGAGCCAACTAGGTGAAAAATCTGTCTATGTGCCCTTAAGCAAGGCACTTAACCCTAATTGCTCCTGTAAGTCGCTCTGGATAAGAGCGTCTGCTAAATGACAAAAAAAAAAAAAAAAAAAATCAGTTAGCCTTACCTTGACCCCTATTACAGTTTTTCTCAATTGCTAAAACACTAAAACCCATTGGCTGAACAAAGTTCATTTAGCTAATTATGCAGTCTGTTGTCAATACCTTAAACCATTTCACATGGTAAAACACAATTTGCAGATCTCATTTAGACTTTTCAGCAAAACTCTAAACACATTCTGCACTCTAATGCACATGTCATCCATACTGGTAAACACAAGTGGCAACAATCAAATACAAATAGAGAACACATGTCATTGATTGAACACAACCACTCAAAATTGATTTAACCTGTTTCAAATGATGCAACACAACCAATATAAGCCAGTTCAGAGAGCAAACAGATTGTTGAAGGTGGGAAGGAGAAAGTCTGAGAATGGATAGAAGAAACAATGTGAGAGGACGAGGACGAGTGCGTATGCGAGGTGGGCGACAAGGAGGAAGAGGAGGAGGAGGGCAAGAAAGAGGAAGAGGAGGACGAAGAAGAAGAGGAAGACAAAGAGTGGAAATATCTGATGAAATTCAAGCAACAGTCATAGTCCATGTTCTTGTCCATGGACTGACAATGAGGGAAGCAGGACTTAGAGTGCAACCCAATTTGAGCCGATTTTCTGTGTCCACCATAGTAAGGACATTCAGAGAAGAGAACAAGTACAGTATACTACTGTATTTTTGTAATTGCAAATTTACTGTACTACACTATATGCAGCTGTTTCAATATACATTTGTAAAGTTAATCACTGTATGTATTGTACTGCATGAATATGTTTTGTAACTGCACAACTACTTTTTGTAGAATTGCAAGGCTGCCACATGCAGGTGGAAGGACAGCTATATTCACTCGGGAGCAAGAGGCCGTTATAGTGGGCATGGTCCTTCAAGATAATGCAATACGACTCAGAGAAATCCAGGAACGAGTGATACAAGACAACACACACTTCCAGGGAATCGACAGTGTGAGAATTTCCACTATTAACCGTGTCCTCCATCATAACAGGATGCGAATGAAACAAGTATACAGAGTACCTTTTGAGCGCAACTCACCAAGGGTGAAAGAACTGCGAGCTCAGTATGTGCAAGTAAGTGTACATTCAGAAACATTTACTATAATCCAGATTGTCTACAGTACTAACACATACTATGTGAATGACATTACTCTTCAGTAAATACAATGTATGTGAATCAGAAGTGCAGTAGGCCCACGGTAATTGTACTCTACAGTATAGCACTGTCTCTGTACGACTTACAAAATCCTACATACAGTATATTGTATTTCTACACAGACAATATTTGACTTGGAATCCTTGGACAGACCCCATGAGTTCATCTTTGTCGATGAAGCAGGCTTCAATCTAACAAAAAGGAGAAGGAGAGGCCGAAACATGATTGGACAGCGGGCCGTTGTTGAAGTCCCTGGTCAATGAGGTGGCAATGTCACAATCTGTGCTGCTATCAGCAACCATGGTGTTCTACATCACCATGTTACAGTGGGGGAAAAAAGTATTTAGTCAGCCACCAATTGTGCAAGTTCTCCCACTTAAAAAGATGAGAGAGGCCTGTAATTTTCATCATAGGTACACGTCAACTATGACAGACAAATTGAGAGAAAAAAATCCAGAAAATCACATTGTAGGATTTTTTATGAATTTATTTGCAAATTATGGTGGAAAATAAGTATTTGGTCACCTACAAACAAGCAAGATTTCTGGCTCTCACAGACCTGTAACTTCTTCTTTAAGAAGCTCCTCTGTCCTCCACTCGTTACCTGTATTAATGGCACCTGTTTGAACTTGTTATCAGTATTAAAGACACCTGTCCACAACCTCAAACAGTCACACTCCAAACTCCACTATGGCCAAGACCAAAGAGCTGTCAAAGGACACCAGAAACAAAATTGTAGACCTGCACCAGGCTGGGAAGACTGAATCTGCAATAGGTAAGCAGCTTGGTTTGAAGAAATCAACTGTGGGAGCAATTATTAGGAAATGGAAGACATACAAGACCACTGATAATCTCCCTCAATGCAAGATCTCAACCCGTGGGGTCAAAATGATCACAAGAACGGTGAGCAAAAATCCCAGAACCACACGGGG
>NC_140020.1:3467538-3592538 GCF_964263955.1 Coregonus lavaretus | reverse complement strand
ATAATTCACTGTATCACAATTCCAGTGGGTCAGAAGTTTACATACAGTAAGTTGGCTGTGCCTTTAAACAACTTGGAAAATTCCAGAAAATGATGTCAAATTCCAGAAAATGATGTCGCTTCTGATAGGCTAATTGACATCATTTGAGTCAATTGGAGGTGTACCTGTGGATGGATTTCAATGCCTACCTTCAAACTCAGTGCCTCTGCTTGACATCATGGGAAAATCAAAAGAAATCAGCCAAGACCTCAGAAAAAACATTGTAGACCTCCACAAGTCTGGTTCATTCTTGGGAGCAATTTCCAAACGCCTGACGGTACCACGTTCATATGTAAAAACAATAGTACGCAAGTATAAACACCATGGGGCCACACAGCCGTAATACCGCTCAGGAAGGAGACGCATTCTGTCTCCTAGAGATGAACGTACTTTGGTGCGAAAAGTGCAAATCAATCCCAGAACTACAACAAAGGACCATGTGAAGATGCTGGAGGAAACAGGTACAAAAGTATCTATATCCACAGTAAAATGAGTTCTATATCGACATAACCTGAAAGGCCACTCAGCAATGAAGAAGCCACTGCTCCAAAACCGCCATAAAAAAGCCAGACTACGGTTTGCAACTGCACATGGGGACAAAGATCGTACTTTTTGGAGAAATGTCCTCTGGTCTGATGAAACAAAAATATAACTGTTTGGCCATAATGACCATCGTTATGTTTGGAAGAAAAAGGTGGGCACTTGCAAGCCGAAGAACACCATCCCAACTGTGAAGCACGGGGGTGGCAGCATCATGCTGTGGGGGTGCTTTGCTGCAGGAGGGACTGGTGCACTTCACAAAATAGATGGCATCATGAGGAAGGAAAATTATGTGGATATATTGAAGCAACATCTCAAGACATCAGTCAGGAAGTTAAAGCTTGGTCGCAAATGGGTCTTCCAAATGGACAATGACCCCAAGCATACTTCCAAAGTTGTGGCAAAATGGCCTAAGGACAACATAGTCAAGGTATTGGATTGGCCATTACAAAGCCCTGACCTCAATCCTATAGAACATTTGTGGGCAGAACTGAAAAAGCATGTGCGAGCAAGGAGGCCTACAAACCTGACTCAGTTACACCAGCTCTGTCAGGAGGAATGGGCCAAAATTCACCTAACTTATTGTTGGAAGCTTGTGGAAGGCTACCCGAAACGTTTTACCCAAGTTAAACAATTTAAAGGCAATGCTACCAAATACTAATTGAGTGTATGTAAACTTCTGACCCACTGGGAATGTGATGAAAGAAATAAAAGCTGAAATAAATAATTCTCTCTACTATTATTCTGACATTTCACACTCTTAAAATAAGGTGGTGATCCTAACTAACCTAAAACAGGGAATGTTTATTAGGATTTAATGTCAGGAATTGTGAAAAACTGAGGCTAAGGCGTATGTAAACTTCCGACTTCAACTGTAGTTCCAATAGAAAGGGCCTTATCACCATTCTAAATCACTGCACCAAACGAACGAAGTTACAGAAAAATAAAACAATAACAAGACAAAATTGGAAACATTATAAATGGTCCAACTAGGGAGAAACTTAGCTAGCATGCATTTGTTTTTGCAGAACTCTTTTTTAGCAGAATCTGACGACTTGCTGTTTTAAATTATAAACATGAATTTCTCCAGGCATCTGTTTTTTTGCAGTCAACATACGTGGAGAAAACTACTAGTGCTGTCAAATACTCCCACATGTTCCTCGTTTGACCAGCGGTTGGTAGATGGATCATATTGCTACAGCTATTTCAGCAGGTTGAAAGAATATGCCCAAAACAAGATGCCTTACTAAAATATCAAGTGTTTCATGCTGCAAACAAAATGTCCTTCAGGAACAATAAAGGTTTATTGAATTTAAACTAGTGATCAAATCTCCATTACAGTGAGGGAAAAAAAGTATTTGATCCCATGTTTCATGTGCTGAAATAAAAGATCCCAGAAATGATCCATATCCACATAAAGCTTATTTCTCTCAAATTTTGTGCACAAATGTGTTTACATCCCTGTTAGTGAGCATTTATCTTTTGCCAAGATAATCCATCCACCTGACAGGGCATCTTGTTTTGTTACAGTCATAGTTTTAGTCAGGAAAACAAAATTAACACTGAGCAGAGACATTTTGATGTATTAAAGCCAATTTCTTGCAGTTCTACACATTTTGCCGTGGCTTTAGCCGTGTTCTTATGCTATCCGAGTGACTCAAACATTACAGTGAGGGAAAAAAGTATTTGATCCCCTGCTGATTTTGTACGTTTGCCCACTGACAAAGAAATGATCAGTCTATAATTTTAATGGTAGGTTTATTTGAACAGTGAGAGACAGAATAACAACAAAAAAATCCCGAAAAATGCATGTCAAAAATGTTAGAAATTGATTTGCTATTTTAATGAGGGAAATAAGTATTTGACCCCCTCTCAATCAAAAAGATTTCTGGCTCCCAGGTGTCTTTTATACAGGTAATGAGCTGAGATTAGGAGCACACTCTTAAAGGGAGTGCTCCTAATCTCAGTTTGTTACCTGTATAAAAGACACCTGTCCACAGAAGCAATCAATCAATCAGATTTCAAACTCTCCACCATGGCCAAGACCAAAGAGCTCTCCAAGGATGTCAGGGACAAGATTGTAGACCTACACAAGGCTGGAATGGGCTACAAGACCATCGCCAAGCAGCTTGGTGAGAAGGTGACAACAGTTGGTGCGATTATTCGCAAATGGAAGAAACAGAAAATAACTGTCAATCTCCCTCGGCCTGGGGCTCCATGCAAGATCTCACCTCGTGGAGTTGCAATGATCATGAGAACGGTGAGGAATCAGCTCAGAACTACAGTCTTGAGATCTTGTCAATGATCTCAAGGCTGCTGGGACCATAGTCACCAAGAAAACAATTGGTAACACACTACGACGTGAAGGACTGAAATCCTGCAGCGCCCGCAAGGTCCCCCTGCTCAAGAAAGCACATATACAGGGCCGTCTGAAGTTTGCCAATGAACATCTGAATGATTCACAGGAGAACTGGGTGAAAGTGTGGTCAGATGAGACCAAAATCGAGCTCTTTGGCATCAACTCAACTCGCCGTGTTTGGAGGAGGAGGAATGCTGCCTATGACCCCAAGAACACCATCCCCACCGTCAAACATGGAGGTGGAAACATTATGCTTTGGGGGTGTTTTTCTGCTAAGGGGACAGGACAACTTCACCGCATCAAAGGGACGATGGACGGGGCCATGTACCGTCAAATCTTGGGTGAGAACCTCCTTCCCTCAGCCAGGGCATTGAAAATGGGTCGTGGATTGGTATTCCAGCATGACAATGACCCAAAATACACAGCCAAGGCAACAAAGGAGTGGCTCAAGAAGAAGCACATTAAGGTCCTGGAATGGCCTAGCCAGTCTCCAGACCTTAATCCCATAGAAAATCTGTGGAGGGAGCTGAAGGTTCGAGGTGCCAAACGTCAGGCTCGAAACCTTAATGACTTGGAGAAGATCTGCAAAGAGGAGTGGGACAAAATCCCTCCTGAGATGTGTGCAAACCTGGTGGCCAACTACAAGAAACGTCTGACCTCTGTGATTGCCAACAAGGGTTTTGCCACCAAGTACTAAATCATGTTTTGCAGAGGGGTCAAATACTTACTTCCCTCATTAAAATGCAAATCAATTTATAACATTTTTGACATGCGTTTTTCTGGATTTTTCTGTTGTTATTCTGTCTCTCACTGTTCAAATAAACCTACCATTAAAATTATAGACTGATCTTGTCTTTGTCAGTGGGCAAACGTACAAAATCAGCAGGGGATCAAATACTTTTTTCCCTCACTGTAGGTCAGGTAGGGCTAACACCAAATGCTACCCCCGATCTGTCTTGGGTAGTAAAGGGTAGCTCAGTAATGGAAAAATTGAGAGAATAAACACTGAAGCTGCCCATCCTCCTCTCCCACAGTTAAGTAGGCCATCGTTTAACTTCCACTCCCCTTCGTCTCACCATTGTGTGAGCTGGCTTTTAATCGTGCTGTGCTCTCCATGCTAATGAACAGAAATCCAATCACAACAAACAAACTTGGGTTGTAGCGCATGGAATGCTAATGCTAATGCCAGCACCAACAACAACAGCAGATTGAATCGATAAAGGATTATCTTGCGAGGTAATACACCCCAGAATGCCATCTTGAGTCCTGATTTGGGTTGTTGTCTGTGTAGAGGATAGGGGTTGTTGTCTGTGTAGAGGCTCTGGGTTGTTGTCTGTGTAGAGGCTTGACATATTTCGATGGTTGAATCAACGTTGTTTCCAGTGGTGTAAAGTACTTAAGTAAAAATACTTTAAAGTCCTACTTATGTAGTTTTTTGGGGGTATCTGTACTTTACTTTACTATATATATTTTTTACTACTTTTACTTTTACTGCACTACATTCTTAAATAAAATAATCTACTTTTTACTCCATACATTTTCCCTGTCACCCAAAAGTACTTGTTACATTTTGAATGGTTAGCAGGACAGGAAAATGGTCCAAATCACGCACTTATCAAGAGAACATCCCTGGTCATCCCTACTGCCTCTGATCTGGCGGACTCACTAATCACACACTGAGTGTTGGAGTGTGCCCCTGGGCCCTGGCTATCCGTAACTACATATTTAAAAAACAAGAAAATGGTTCAGTCTGGTTTGCTTAATATAAGGAATTTTAAATGATTTACACTTTTACTTTTTGATTTTAGCAATTACATTTACTTTTGATACTTAAGTATACAGTTCATAGAAGGAAATCAGTCAATTGAAATAACTTATTTAGGCCCTAATCTATGGATTACACATGGGTGGGCATTGGAGGGCATAGGCCCACCCACTTGGGAGCCAGGCCAACCCACTGGGGAGCCAGGCCCAGCCAATCAGAATTATTTTTTTTCCCCACAAAAGGGCTTTATTACAGACATAAATACTCCTCAACGTTTAACCTAAATCCAATGACATAGTGAAATTATTTTAAGATTTCCTGTTGAATTCACATTAGTTGACAAATCAACCAAATGACGTCTGTACCCAGTGGGGATGCACATTTTTTCTCAATAAAGATACTCCTGTGAGTTCTTTACGTTGAATAAGTGTGATGCTCCAGGCCATCTATAAATCACTGCTAGGCAAATCTATGCCTTATCTTAGCTCATTGGTCACCATAGCAACACCCACCTGTAGTATGCGCTCCAGCAGGTATATCTCACTGGTCATCCCCAAAGCCAACACCTCCTTTGGCCGCCATTCCTTCCAGTTCTCTGCTGCCAATGACTGGAACGAACTGAAAAAATCTCTGAAGCTGGAGACTCTTATCTCCCTCAATAACTTTAAGCATCAGTTGTCAGAGCACCTTACCGATCACTGCACCTGTATACAGCCCTTCTGAAATTAGCCCACTCAACTACCTCATCCCCATATTGTTATTTATTTTGCTCATTTTCACCCCAGTATCTCTATTTGCACATCATCTCCTGCACATCTATCATTCCAGTGTTAATACTAATTGTAATTATTTTGCACTATAGAGTATTTATTGCCTTACCTCCATAACTTGCTACATTTGCACACACTGTATATATATTTTCTGTGGTATTTTTGACTTTATGTTTTGTTTTACCCCATATGTAACTCTGTGTTGTTGTTTTTATCGCACTGCTTTGCATTATCTTGGCCAGGTCGCAGTTGTAAATGAGAACTTGTTCTCAACTGGCTTACCTGGTTAAATAAAGGTGAAATAAATAATACAAAAAAATACCAAAAATGCTGTGGGATGTCTGTGAATGAAGACGCAGGGATATGCTAGCAATGTTTAACAGGAGACCAGGGATATCACAAAGGGCAATCTCAGGCCCACAGAGATGTCCAGAGCTCCGATGCAGAGGAATGCAGTGGAATGGGAAAAATGCTTGACTATAAAGAAACAAAAGCTTCTAAAATATTGATAATGAAGTGTTTACCATTTTGCACCATCCTGACTAGTAGCATGATGGGAAATGTGTCTCCTGCTATGCTAGTGGCTCAATAATCAATCATATCAATTTACCCAGTTCACTTCCATTATTCCATAATGGCCCTTTTTCAATCCCACGAAAAGCAAGCCTGGAGGCACAGTGACATGGGCAGACAGCAGAGTGGACAGGGGGAGAGCCTCCATTGCATTGTGGTAGTAGAGATATCATTGTATGCAGTAAAGTCTGTAGGAACATGCTGTAGAAACATACTGACGGTCCCATTTTAATCAAACATTTGGTAAAACAATGTAATCTTCTTGATTGAATCGATCTACTTGATCAGTGTTTATGATTGTTCCTTTCTGACATCTTCAGGAGACTTCCTCAACTACATATCTATATCTACACCCACACACCAAAGACAGACACACACAAACACACACACACACACACACACACCACACTCCACTTCAGCTACACAACTGAAATGTTTACGACACTGTCTGTTATCCCGTCGCCCCCTCCTTAATCTTTCCCTTCTAGGACGGCGGAGTAAGATCATCGCAGGTGAAACCTGTCACGGTGACTTACACAGCGGGGGCACGGGGCAAAGACGATGGTGGCTGACACGCTCCTTTGAGGCCCCGACAGCCGGGAGGAAGTAGAACGTTTATATTTAATCTGTCTTCTGGCATCCTGTCGCTGGCTTGCTCGTCTTAATGCCTAATCTCATTTGGCCTCACTGATGAGGGAGAGATGTCTCAAAGGCAGTAGAGCTGCCCCAAGTCTGTTAGCTAGCTCTGCTGGGAATAGTAATGTCATTAGCCTTGATGTTGAAGCTTTGGGTAAAGTTGTCCCTTATATGCACAGATCTTGGATCAGCCTCCCCCATCCCAAATAGACACCATAACCATTTAGGAGAAACATAAAAAGTGACCTTGGATCAGTATCTAGGGCAACTTTAACCTACTCCATATCTGTGGGAGTGGTATAGCCTCTTCTAAGGTCTGTGTCTTGATGAGGTAGTGTACTTCGTGGAAAAATTCTGAGACAGCAAGGCAAGGCGTTGGTGGAGCGACATTACCTCGAGGTGTTCCTCCAGGGGTTCCGGTCGGTGATTATGAAACCTTGAATGGTAGTGACAACTGAGTAGTAATGGTAGTGGTTCGTTGTTACCTTAGTAACAGGCCCGTCCATTGACAAATAAGACGGGTGGCTAGCGTGGTGAATGCAGGCATGACCACTGGCAGCCGGTCTCCTGGCAACAAGACCTGGGAGAAGACTGGCAATGCCAGGACCCTCTGGCCTGCCCAACTCTGCCTCTCAAAACTCTAAGAACTGGATACATGCCAGGAAAAACACACAAAAAATGTTGGTTACCTACCACCTACGAATAGAGAAAAGCAAAAATGGCACCGTTCACAGCAAAACACTCTCCTACAAGTACGCCTGTGCTGTGCACACATATAAATATTTCTAAACGCCAAATCAATCAGAGAGAGTGTCCTTTACTCCAAGGCAGTGTTTTTTCCTAACTCCTCGCCTTTCCCCTCAGCGATGTGCTCCAACCACAAGTCCACATTTAGAGATGCAGCATCTTTCCTTACTCTCAGTACAGTTGTCAGCATGACGTGGTGGTGTGAGCAAATACAACCCATGATCACCCATACAGTATATAGTTGTCAGTACGTGGTGGTGTGAGCAAATACAACACATGATCACCCATACAGTATATAGTTGTCAGTACGTGGTGGTGTGAGCAAATACAACCCATGATCACCCATACAGTATATAGTTGTCAGTACGTGGTGGTGTGAGCAAATACAACCCATGATCACCCATACAGTATATAGTTGTCAGTACGTGGTGGTGTGAGCAAATACAACCCATGATCACCCATACAGTATATAGTTGTCAGTACGTGGTGGTGTGAGCAAATACAACACATGATCACCCATACAGTATATAGTTGTCAGTACGTGGTGGTGTGAGCAAATACAACCCATGATCACCCATACAGTATATAGTTGTCAGTACGTGGTGGTGTGAGCAAATACAACACATGATCACCCATACAGTATATAGTTGTCAGTACGTGGTGGTGTGAGCAAATACAACCCATGATCACCCATACAGTATATAGTTGTCAGTACGTGGTGGTGTGAGCAAATACAACCCATGATCACCCATACAGTATATAGTTGTCAGTACGTGGTGGTGTGAGCAAATACAACACATGATCACCCATACAGTATATAGTTGTCAGTACGTGGTGGTGTGAGCAAATACAACCCATGATCACCCATACAGTATATAGTTGTCAGTACGTGGTGGTGTGAGCATACATGCAGTATACGTATATGGGGTGATGATGACGAGGAACCCAGGCTGTGAGCATGGATATGCAGCCTATCGGACGAGGGGAGAAGTGGAGGCTGAGAGGCAGCCGATTGGAGGGTTGGTAGGCTGAGATAGCGTACGAGTGTGCATCTCACTCCCCTCCCTCCGTTTCGCCGCTGCGCGTCATGAATAGATGAGAGTTGCTGTGCTGTGTGAAGCAGACCTGCCTGCACTTCAACAACGTAGCGTTAGGTTTATCCCCTGTGCCGAAAGGACGTGGCTTCTGATAGCAATGTAGCTTCAGCCCTGTGTGCTAAATGAATGTGTTGCGCTACAGGCATGTAGCATTAGCCATTGTGTTGAATTGTATTGTGTTTGTAGCCTGAATCTGCAGTGTTTATTATAGCTTTGGTCATAGGGAATGCTGCGGCATCAGGGGCCTCAATGTAGCCTTGAAACAGACAAACTAGCCCACTGTGCTATACTGTGGTGAAACGGTTCACTAGAGCTAGGGCTAGGGCTAGGGCTAGGGCTAGGGCTAGAGCTAGGGCTAGGGCTAGGGAACAGTGTTGTAAAAGAAGAGACGGAATGAGGGGGGAATGCATGTGGCATGGTGACAAATGATAGAGCAGGAAGAAAGCGAGAGAACACGAGAGAGCAAGCAGAGAGGTCGGAGGAGGAAAAGCAGGAGAGGAGGATGGGAGGAGGGTGGGAGGAGGGTGGGAGGAGGATAAGAGGAGGGTGGGAGGAGGATGGGAGGAGGATAAGAGGAGGGTGGGAGGAGGATGGGAGGAGGGTGGGAGGAGGGTGGGAGGAGGGTGAGAGGAGGATAAGAGGAGGGTGGGAGGAGGATGGGAGGAGGGTGAGAGGAGGATAAGAGGAGGGTGGGAGGAGGATGGGAGGAGGGTGAGAGGAGGATGAGAGGAGGGTGAGAGGAGACAGGAACACAGAGGATGGGAGGAGGGTGAGAGGAGGATAAGAGGAGGGTGAGAGGAGGGTGAGAGGAGACAGGAACACAGAGGATGGGAGGAGGGTGAGAGGAGGATAAGAGGAGGATGGGAGGAGGGTGAGAGGAGGATGGGAGGAGGATGGGAGGAGGGTGAGAGGAGGATGAGATAATTTATGCTGCAATAGTCTATGTGCCGGGGGGCTAGGGTCAGTCTGTTATATCTGGTGTTATTCTCCTGTCTTATCCGGTGTCCTGTGTGAATTTAATTATCTCTCTCTCCCTCCCATCCCGGAGGACCTGAGCCCTAGGACCATGCCTCAGGACTACCTGGCCTGATGACTCCTTGCTGTCCCCAGTCCACCTGGTCGTGCTGCTGCTCCAGTTTCAACTCTTCTGCCTGCGGCTGTGGAACCCTGACCTGTTCACCGGACGTGCTACCTTGTCCCAGACCTGCTGTTTTCAACTCTCTCTCTCTACCGCACCTGCTATTTCAACCTCTAAATGCCTGGCTATGAAAAGCCAAGTGACATTACTCCTGATATACTGACCTGTTGCAACCTCTACAACCACTGTGATTATTATTTGACCCTGCTGGTCATCTATGAACGTTTGAACCTCTTGGAGAAAAATCTGGCCTTAATGGCCATTTACTGTTATAATCTCCACCCGGCACAGCCAGAAGGGGACTGGCCACCCCTCAGAGCCTGGTTCCTCTCTCGGTTTCTTCCTAGGTTTCTGCCTTTCTAGGGAGTTTTCCTAGCCACCATGCTTCTACATCTGCATTGCTTGCTGTTTGGGGTTTTAGGCTGGGTTTCTGTATAGCACTTTGTGACATCTGCTGATGTAAAAAGGGCTTTATAAATAACATTTGATTGATTGATGAGAGAGGATGAGAGGAGGCAGGAATACAGTGGATGGGAGGAGCGTAACGGGGGGCAAAGAGAGTGAGCGGGATGGGCTGAGGAGGAAAAAATGCAGAGGGAAGAAGAGAGAGAGCAGGTGAGAGAGAGAGAGAGAGGAGAGAGAGAGAGAGAGAGAGAGAGAGAGAGAGAGAGAGAGAGAGAGAGAGAGACAGAGAGAGAGAGAGAGAGAGAGAGAGAGAGAGAGAGAGAGAGAGAGAGAGAGAGAGAGAGAGAGAGAGAGAGAGAGAGAGAGAGAGAGAGAGAGAGAGAGAGAGAGAGAGAGAGAGAGACAGAGAGAGAGAGAGAGGGAGAGGGAGAGGGAGAGAGAGAGAGAGAGAGAGAGGAGAGAGAGGGAGGAGAGGGAGAGAGAGAGAGAGAGAGAGGGAGAGGGAGAGAGAGAGAGAGAGAGAGAGAGAGAGAGAGAGAGAGAGAGGAGAGGGAGAAGAGAGAGAGAGAGAGAGAGAGAGAGAGAGAGAGAGAGAGGGAGAGGGAGAGAGAGAGAGAGAGAGAGAGAGAGAGAGAGAGAGAGAGAGAGAGAGAGAGAGAGACAGAGAGAGAGAGAGAGAGAGAGACAGAGAGAGAGAGAGAGAGAGAGAGAGAGAGAGAGAGAGTGGTCTATGTTCCTAAAGCCCTCTGACTCGTTGGACTGCAGGGGATATCGTTTGCAAGCTACGGCCAAATTGCCTTCCTCGAGTGAGAAAGAGAACGTGATAATGTAGGCACATTTTATTAAAATGGAAAAGTATTCTTATAGCCGATGTTTGCATTAAATACCCTTGCATCAAACACCCTATTCCTTGAAAGTCGTGTATTGATTTGATATAGCATAGGTGATGAATGATGATCACTGCAATCAACAGCTGCAGTGTTGCTCATTGGATTACCCCATATCATGGAATAGGCTATGTGAAAGTTTATAAAGACAAAAGGCGGACACATGGAAACGTAGGCCAATATTTTCTTATTTAAAATGTGGGTGGATCTTTGCTTCAGTAACTGAAGACATTTCTCTAAATCGTTATTTGTGTTGTTTCGCGCACGGGACTGGCGTCTGTGTGGACTCGAGCCTGGGTGGACTCGAGCCTGGGTGGACTCGAGCCTGGGTAGACTCGAGCCTGGGTGGACTCGAGCCTGGGTGGACTCGAGCCTGGGTGGACTCAAGCCTGGGTGGACTTGCAGCTGGGTGGACTCGAGCCTGGGTGGACTCGAGCCTGGGTGGACTCAAGCCTGGGTGGACTCGAGCCTGGGTAGACTCGAGCCTGGGTGGACTCGAGCCTGGGTGGACTCGAGCCTGGGTGGACTCAAGCCTGGGTGGACTTGCAGCTGGGTGGACTCGAGCCTGGGTGGACTCGAGCCTGGGTGGACTCAAGCCTGGGTGGACTCGCGCCTGGGTGGTCTCGAGCATGGGTGGACTCGCGCCTGGGTGGTCTCGAGCATGGGTGGACTCGCGCCTGGGTTGTCTCGAGCATGGGTGGACTCGCGCCTGGGTGGTCTCGAGGCTGGGTGGACTCGCGCCTGGGTGGACTCGCACCTGGAAAAAACCTTGTAGCTTATTGCGCAATATATTCCGAAATTCAAACAAAATACACCAGCGACATCATTTAGGAGATAAAGGTTCTGAGAACAGTGTTTCTGATCAGATCCACAATTATCTAATAATGTATTTGTGTGGCTACGATGCCATCTTTAGAGCGCAGCATTTTCAGCTTGGTTTCCAGAGCATTGAAAGAGAGAAATTAAATAGGCTACTACCGAGGTCTGATGATGCTTCTGACAAGGCGTGTTGTGTTGGGTCTTATGTGTTGTTAATGAGGAGCCTCCTCGTATATATGTATACGTATATATGTGTTGTTGCATGAGCTGGCTGCCTTTTCATCCTTGCTTGGCAGAGATCTCAGAATTGATCACAGAATTGATCTCACCATCGATTGGACTTCCCGAATGTAGTATTTTTCAGTGTGACAGAACGTTTACATTTATATTTAGCGCTATTCCACAAAGTTCTATCAAGTGCTGCAGTGAGTGGGAACTGTATAACCCTGTGACGTAGCTCTCACTATATTCCCCTTTAATTTATTAAAAGTCAAGGGTTTTTCTTTATTTTTACTATTTTCTACATTGTAGAATATTAGTGAAGACATCGAAACTATGAAATAGCACATATGGAATCATGTAGTAACAAAACATATTTTATATTTGAGATTCTTCAAATAGCCACCCTTTGCCTTGATGACAGCTTTGCACACTCTTCACACAAGTCTCTCACTTGCCACCCTGGATGCTGGGTTAGTTTAAAATGTATTTGTTTAGTGTGTGCTTATACGGGTCATTATGCTGTCTCTAGGACATCTTGTGTGCATTCACTGTAAATTGTCCTTGATAGGAGCATCTGGTAATAAATAACTCAAAAGTACAGTAACTAGAGGTTAGAGCCGTTATGGCTGACCTGTTCAGTAATTAAAATCTGTAAAGACATTGTTGGCAATGCCCACCAGACACACACCCCTCTCTGCCAATACTATCAATGGCTAGTACCCAGGCTGTTGATACACTCCCACATACTGACACTGCCCACTAGACTCGCCTGCTAGACTGCCCTCGGTGGGCAATGTCCATGCAATGTGTATGGTGCTGACATTTAATCGGTGCAATCCAGGCTGTGTCAGTCTGTGTGTGTATGTGTGTGCGCGCGCATGTTTCTGAAGGGCAGATTGCTGTGGTACGAGCCGTGGAAAGAGGAGAGGACAGAGGAAGGATGAGAGCGTCAGGGAGAGAGGAGAGAAAAAGCTGGGCACAGTCCCAAACACACACACACACATACAGGCCTGACCAGGTGCACTCTGGGAGATTGCAGCACTGCAGCAGTGACTGCAGTGGTTGACCCCTCCTCCTTCTCCTCCATCCATCCAATAGCTCCTCCCCCTCTCCTCTCGCCTCCATTCTCCTCTCAATTCCTCCATCCTCTGTCCACTCTCTCGCTCCTGACCCAACTCCAGTACTGTCCGGACTAGATTTGTGAAGATGTTGCCCGGGTCAGAGAGTGCGAAGCTAGGCAGAAAAGGAGCCGGGCTGGGGGGTGGGGTGGACATATTGTTCCCAGAGCAGAGCGGTCGCACAGCCTTAACTGTGCACTAATAATCATTGACACAGTACAGCTAGGTCTGGGAGCACACGGGGTCTGTGGCGAAGCTGCCTAATCTGTCCCAATACGGTAAAAGACATCCGGGTCCTCTAGCACTACGACGAGAATGATGTAAAAGGTCACAGAACGAGAGAGAAGGAGAGGAGAGGGAAATGTAAAGGGATAGACAGAGAAGGAGAGGAGAGGGACATGTAGAAAGAGGGGATAGAGGGAGAGAGATGGAACTACAGAGGGAGAGAGGGGGTAACGAGACAGGGTAACGAGATGGGTAACGAAACGGGGTAACGAGACGGGTAACGAGAGGGGGTAACGAGACGGGGTAACGAGACGGGGTTAGAGACGGGGTAACTAGACGGGGTAACGAGACGGGTAACGAGAGGGGGTAACGAGACGGGGTAACGAGAGGGGGTAACGAGACGGGGTAACGAGACGGGGTAACGAGACGGGGTTAGAGACGGCGTAACGATACGGGGTAACGAGAGGGGGTAACGAGACGGGGTAACGAGACGGGGTTAGAGACGGGGTAACTAGACTGGGTAACGAGATGGGGTAACGAAAGGGGGTAACAAGACGGGGTAGCGAGACTGGGTAACGAGACGGGGTAACGAGACGGGGTAACGAGACGGGGTTAGAGACGGGGTAACTAGACAGGGTAACGAGATGGGGTAACGAAAGGGGGTAACAAGACGGGTAGCGAGACTGGGTATTTTGAAATAGAGACAGGTGATCTGTGAATACTAAGAGATGTACAGATTGAAGGGGAGAGAGGGAGAAGTAGCCTTCATCGAGGGGTGGCTTGAAATAAGAAAGAGACCAAAATAGAGAGAGGATGAGAGATGTAAGCGAGGGAGAGAAAGTGAGAGAGAGAGATGGAGAGAGAATCTGTTCACACTAACCCACTCCCCCCTCAACCATCCTCCATCCTAACAGCCTTACAGCAGGAAAAAGTGATCAATAACTTGTGACAGCCCTTTACCACTCCCCTTCCCCCCGTCTCCCATTCTATCTCTCCTCCCCCCCTTCCTTTGCTAGTGTCCTCCAGCCTCGCAGTGTGTGTGTGTGTGCAGCCTCCTGCACTGGCACGGGACTCCTGTCATTCAATAGTAATGAAGAGAGCCGAGTCAAGGAGGGTCATAAATTATACAACGTCCATTACTCAGGCACTACAACATTTTAGAGTGCATGCACTGGGATTACCCGTAAAACAGCTACCTAGCTGCTAGCTGCGGCATTTGTTCATTGGCATCAATGGAGCTTTGAAATACTTCTGTGCATTTCCTCTGCCGCTGCTGCATTGTTGCACAGACATAGGCGGAGAGGATAGGGGGGGAGGGGTGGGGGGGGGGAGACTGTGGCAAAGGGGGTGCTTCGCTTTGAAAAGTGAACAAAATGGCATTGAGAGAAGTGCTGACGCGGCCGGTTCCCATAACGAGGGGCCAAAGCGGATGCCAGGATTCGTTTGGTGGCTCGTCTGGCATGTCTGATGTTGTTGCTGTTCTGAGGTTGGAAATGGGAATTTTGAGGCTATGGAGGACAGAGAGGCAATGGGAAGTTAGTGCTAGATCTGATGCAAGAGATTTAACAGTGTAAAATGTAGCAATGCTCCAATCATTGAGGTGCAAAGCGTTGTCCTTGATGCAATAGCAGTTGTTCTGGGACTCGCTAACCACACGACTAGGGATCCAGGTCCAGAGTCCCGTTGTATGTTGAAGCCCCAGCAGGTTGCAAGACCCCTTGCATCTCTTTTAAGCACTATGCCCAGTTTGCCCTCAAACCTCCTGATCCCCCCCCTATTGGGAGCAGACCGGTCTAAACCTGCCTCACCCGTCAGGGACACAGTGGGCACCCATCACCATGGCGACCGCCATGGCACTGGTCAATACCCGCTTTCGAACGCAACTTCCTCAGAGTACCCTGGTGCTGCTGGGGAAATAATGGAAAAATGTTTCATTCTGCTTTTCAACAACATTTCATTCTGTTTTAGCTGACATTTTGTAATTTCAAGGCGAATCACAGCACTGATGTGAATAACCGTGCTTACGGCACAGTGACTCAGCGTAATACAATAGGCCCGCCTCAGCAAAGGAGGGAGCCGGTGCTCAGTGTGGATGATTGACATGCAGCAGGGGAAACTAGGGGGTGCTGGGAGATGTAGAGGTGTTGGTGAGGCTGACATTTTGAAAAAAATGAATAATAGCACTTTCCAAATGATAGATCTTTAAGATTTGTTTGACAGATGAAATCTGATGTCATGCTTTCTTTGCACTGCAATAGAATGGCAAAATCTCAATGAAATTGTATTATTTAGTAGTACAATCCAGTATATAAGTGCAACACCAAGTCCCCAGGCTGGTATTCTCTCTGGGGTTGAAATCTGGCTGCACACGAGATGCCGAGAGACCACGAGACAGTGCTGCGCTGTGATTCGCTCGTCGGCGCTGACGGATGTTGTGATAAGTGGGCGGAGAGTCGGGTTGACCTGAGGCCACAACGATCCCCAGTCACCACGGTAACACCTCCACACCTCCATATCAGCAATCAATAGCACATCTAACATCAGCTAGGATCCAGCCTCTGCTCATGCTCATACAAGACAGATGATACTGCCTTTATTTTGTGCTCATTTAACCGTTTCTTTGTGGATTTTTGATGTGTGCTTGGAGTTATTGTTTTACTGGAAGATCCACTTGTGGCCAAGTTTCAGCCTCCTGGCAGAGGCAACTAGGTTTTTGGCTAAAATGTCCTGGTACTGGGTAGATTTCATGATGCCGTTGACCTTAACAAGGGCCCCAGAGGAAGCAAAATAGCCCCATAACATCAAAGATCCACCACCATATTGTATTGTAGGTATGGGTTTATTTAGACGCAAAACCCACCACTGCTGTGCGTGGCCAAAGAGCTATATTTTCATGTCATCTGACCAAAGCATCGGTTACAATCCAAGATGAATGTTTACTGCATAACCAAAATGGATTACTGCTCCAGAGAAAGAGAAAGCAAGGCTTAGAGACACAACGAGTGATGCTGTTCTATTGCATTCCTCCTTGGTTTTGTTGTTGTCATAGAAACTCTAGTTCAGGAAGGGTATTGATGACGTACAGTACATGCTGTCCGTTCGTTTACATTTTCATTTGAGCTTTTATCCAGAGCGACTGACAGTAGCGAGTGCATACATTTTCATTCATACTGGACCCCCGTGGGAATCGAACCCACAACCCTGGCGTTGCAAGTGCCATGCTCTACCAACTGAGCCACATGTGACCATATCAAGGGCTTCACTATGAGTATGCTTCTCATGCTTCTACACCATTTGAATTAGGAGATCCTCCCATTTGCTATGAGACAGACACAAGTAAGGCCCAGATTTCATCATCCCATGGCATTAATCATCCAGTCTACTTCTCCTCTGAAAGCGTCTACATTTTAATCATCATTACTTTACATTCGGAGGGAATGGAAGGCAAAATGATTAATGACTCCACTCAGCAACGCTGCCCTTTCCCAAAAGCACTCATGGCTAGCCCACCTGACACACTGTGTGGGCACATGCTCTTCAGAGTACTCGCATGGTAGACAAGCTTTCAGCTCCAACCTCTCTCAGATCACCCCTGCACTGCAAATGCCCCCAACTCAGCCATTTGCTCTCTGTGGGATTTGCATTTTTCATAGTTATGGTGAATAAAATCTGCATGATTTTTTAAAAAGGTTTTTAGGAAAGGAAGAATAATAGAACTAGGGACCATGTAAACAGATATCACTAGGGACCATGGCAACAGATATCACTAGGGACCATGGCAACAGATATCACTAGGGACCATGGCAACAGATATCACTAGGGACCATGGCAACAGATATCACTAGGGACCATGGCAACAGATATCACAAGGGACCATGGCAACAAATATCACTAGGGACCATGGCAACAGATATCACTAGGGACCATATAAACAGATATCACTAGGGACCATGGCAACAGATATCACTAGGGACCATGGCAACATATATCACTAGGGACCATGGCAACAGATATCACTAGGGACCATGGCAACAGATATCACTAGGGTCCATGGCAACAGATATCACTAGGGACCATGGCAACAGATATCACTAGGGACCATGGCAACAGATATCACTAGGGACCGTGGCAACAGATATCACTAGGGACCATGGCACAGATATCACTAGGGACCATGGCACAGATATCAACGCTGGTTCAGGAATTTGGATGCTAGGGGAAGTCTGATTGTGGCACTAAATCCTGTTTGTAACTCTGGCAGAACACAAACCCTTCAAATGACGTCAAATAGGGTTATTTTGTTTCTGAGATGCGCTCAGAGCTCTTGCTGCCCACCTGTCAAGCCAAGTTACTGAGTGATGTGTGTGTGGGCCTTCAGACATGACCACAGAGAAGATAACATTTTAATACCCAAGAGTGTCTGGACGTGACTGGCAAACCCTCTTGGCAACATTTGCCCATAGCAGGCAGGCAAAGGAGGGGGTGAGGGGAAAAGAGGGGACGCCAAGAGAGAAGGCATTACGTTTTTTTTGTTCTCATGGCAACAATGGAGCCAATGTTTAATTTAATACAGTGGCTAGGAGTTTATATTATGCAAATGATGGAGCGATGAATGGGAGTGGAGAGAGAGAGAAAGAGAGAGAGAGAAAGAGAGAGAGAGAGAGAGAGAGAGAGAGAGAGAGAGAGAGAGAGAGAGAGAGAGAGAGAGAGAGAGAGAGAGAGAGAAAGAAAGAGAGAGAGAGAGAGAGAGAGAGAGAGAGAGAGAGGTGGGGAGGAGGGGGTGGTGATGAAGCAGGGAAGGACAGATGGAGCTTGAGCTGTCCATCTAGTTTATAGTGTGTATGTCTGTGGCACTCAGACTGACATACATTGGTGTCCATAATGATTGACACCCTTGATAAAGATGAGCAATAATGACTATATAAAATAAATAATTCAAATACTGAGCTATATTGTATGCTCCAAAAAAAATGGGAAATTATATTATTTTATACTAATACAATTGCTCAGAGAAAGAGATTTTGTTTAATGTATTGTGTCATTTTGGAGTCACTTTTATTGTAAATAAGAATAGAATATGTTTCTAAACACTTCAACATTAATGTGGATGCTACCATGATTACAGATAGTCCTGAATGAATCGTAAATGATGATGAGTGAGAAAGTTACAGAGGGTCAAAGATCATACCCCCCAAGACATGCTAACCTCTCACCGGGGGAGGTTAGGTATGAGCATACAATATAGCTCAGTATTTGAATTATTTATTTTATACATTATTGCTCATCTTTATCAAGGGTGTCAATCATTTCGGACCCCACTCTGCATAAGACCTGAAAATAGACTGTCATAACTGACAGACAGCCATATTAGACATCCATGAAGTCAGACAGACAGACACAGAGTCAGACAGACAGAATGAGACAGACATACTTGTACATGAAGTCAGACAGACAGACATACACGGAGTCAGACAGACAGACTAGTGCCATACTGACATGTGTGATGGAAAAGAGCTCCATTTACCGCCACCAAGCTTTTTCGGAGTACCGCAAGGCTCGTAGGAACTTGGTAGCAGACGGTGAAGGTGACAGAAGCTGTTAAATACATAATGGAACCCCACTGCCTTCTTAGAATAATGAGCATCCCGAAAAAAAAGTGTCCCAATGTGCAGCTGAAGGAACACTTTGGCCAAATGATCACCATCAATGGAACACAAATGTGTCCCTGAACAATTGTGTACTGTATAAATTGCAATTGCTAGCAGTTATAACAGGCGTTATGGAGGCTGAAAGTAGGAGGATATCTTCTGATAATGCCTTCTATATTAGTAACAACTTGTACTGTACTTGGCATGGAGTAGTTGTGGGAGATAGCCACTGTATCGGCAGGATAGAACAGCAGCCAGCTGGTGCACGATATCTAACGTAGTCTCAAGGTTTTGCTTGCCTGTGTCACACCCTGGCTCGGGGACTCTATATGTTGAGCCAGGGTGTGTGCATTCTATGTGTTCATTTTCTATGTTGGGTGTTCTAGGTTGTCTATGTCTATGTTTGCATGTGTGACTCCCAATCAGAGGCAACGAGTGTCAGCTGTCGGCTGGTTGTCTCTGATTGGGAGCCATATTTAAACGGTGTGTTTTCTCTTGGGTGTTGTGGGTTTTTGTTCCGTGTCGGTATGTTAACCGTTGGACTTCACGAGTCGTGTTTTGTTTGTTTGTTAGTACTTTAATTAAATAAAGTCATGTTTCTTTCACACGCTGCGCCTTGGTCTACTACTCCTTACCCAGACGATCGTGACAGCCTGAGGTAGAGTATCTCATGATAAGCTGTAGACCACACTATCTACCAAGAGAGTTTTCATCTATATTCTTCGTAGCTGTCTATTTATCACCACAAACCGATGCTGGCACTAAGACCGCACTCAATGAGCTGTATTCGGCCATAAGCAAACAGGAAAACGCTCATCCAGAGGTGGCACTCCTAGTGACTGGGGACTTTAATGCAGGGAAACTTAAATCTATTGTACCTAATTTCTACCAGCATGTTAAATGTGCAACCAGAGGGAAAACAACTCTAGACCACCTTTACTCCACACACAGTGTCACGACTTCCGCCGAGGCTGCCTCCCCTCCTTGTTCGGGCAGGTTTCGGCGTTTGGCGTCACCAGCTTTCTGGCTACTGCCGATCCATTTATCATCACTCCATTTGTCTTGTCTTCAATCACACACACCTGGTCCTTATTCCCTCATTAGTCATTGTATAAGTGTTCCCTCTGCTTCCTTGTCTGTGTGGGTGATTGTTTATTGTGGAGGTTAGTGAAGCTCGGTGGAGCTCGTGTATTTTGTATCGACGGGAATATTTCCTGTGTGCCTTGTATTTTCCAGTGCGCCTGTTTTGTGCCCTGGAGTGTGTTTGACACATTTCTGCGTAAACCTGTGTTTTGCGGATTAAAGCCTGTTATTCTGTGATTTACCCTCCTGCGCCTGACTCCTTCAACACCACCTCATCACACACAGAGACGCGTACAAAGCTCGCCCTCCATTTGGCAAATCTGACCATAATTCAATCCTTCTGATTCCTGCTTACAAGCAAAAACTAAAGCAGGAAGCACCAGTGACTCTGTCAATAAAAAAGTGGTCAGATGAAGCAGATGCTAAACTACAGGACTGGAATATGTTCCGGGATTCTTCCGATGGCATTGAGGAGTTTACCACATCAGTCACTGGCTTCATTAATAAGTGCATCGATGATGTTGTCCCCACAGTAACTGTATGTACATACCCCAACCAGAAGCCATGGACTACATGCGACATCCACACTGAGCTAAAGGGTAGAGCTGCTTCTTTCCCACTATGCCCTCCGACGAACCATCAAACAGGCAAATCGTCAATACAGGACTAAGATCGAATCGTACTTCACCGGCTCCGACGCTCGTCGGATGTGGCAGGGCTTGCAAACTATTACAGACTACAAAGGGAAGCGCAGCCGCGAGCTGCCCAGTGACATGAGCCTACCAGCTCGCTTCGAGGCAAGTAACACTGAAATATGCATGAGAGCATCAGCTGTTCCGGATGACTGTGTGATCACGCTCTCCATAGCCAATGTGAGCAAGACCTTTAAACAGGCCAACATTCACAAGGCCACAGGGCTAGACGGATTGCCAGGACATGTACTCCGAGCATGCACTGACCAACTGGCAAATTTCTTCACTGACACTTTCAACCTCTCCCTGTCTGAGTCTGTAATACCAACATGTTTCAAGCAGACCACCATAGTGGGTCTGCTCCCTGTGCCCACGAACACTAAGGTAACCTGCCTAAATGACTACCAACCCGTAGCACTCACATCTGTAGACATGAAGTGCTTTGAAAGGCTGGTCATGGCTCACATCAACACCATTATCCCAGAAACCCTAGACCCACTCCAATTTGCATACCGCCCCAACAGATCCACAGATGATGCAATCTCTATTGCACTCCACGCTGCCCTTTCAGACCTGGACAAAAGGAACACCTATGTGAGAATGCAATTAATTGACTACAGCTCAGCGTTCAACATCATAGTGCCCTCAAAGCTCATCACCAAGCTAAGGACACTGGGACTAAACTCCTCCCTCTGCAACTGGATCCTGGACTTCCTGACGGGCCGCCCCCAGGTGGTAAGGGTAGGTAACGACACATCTGCCACGCTGATCCTCAACACGGGTGCCCCTCAGGGGTGCGTGCTCAGTCCCCTACTGTACTCCCTGTTCACCCATGACTGCATGGCGCAGGCACAACTCCAACACCATCATTAAGTTTGCCGATGACACAACAGTGGTGGGCCTGATCACCGACAACGATGAGACAGCCTATAGGGAGGAGGTCAGAGACCTGGCAGTGTGGTGCCAGGACAACAACCTCTCCCTCAAAGTGTTCAAGACAAAGGAGATGATTGTGGACTACAGGAAAAATAAGAGGATTGGGCACGCCCCTATTCTCATCGACAGGGCTGTGGTGGAGCAGGTTGAGACCTTCAAGTTCCTTGGTGTCCACATCACCAACAAACTAACATGGTCCAAGCACACCAAGACAGTCGTGAAGAGGGCACGACAAAACCTATTCCCCCTCAGGAATGGCATGGGTCCTCAGATCCTCAAAAGGCTCTACAGCTGCACCATCGAAAGCATCCTGACTGGTTGCGTCACTGCCTGGTATGGCAACTGCTCGGCCTTCGACCGCAAGGCACTACAGAGGGTAGTGCGTACGGCTCAGTACATCACTGGGGCCAAGCTTCCTGCCATCCAGGACCTCTATACCAGGCGGTGTCAGAAGAAGGCCCTAAAAATTGTCAAAGACTCCAGCCACCCTAGTCATAGACTGTTCTCTCTGCTACCGCACGGCAAGTGGTACCGGAGCGCCAAGTCTACATCCAAGAGGCTTCTAAACAGCTTCTACCCCCAAGCCATAAGACTCTTGAACATCTAATCAAATGGCTACCCAGACTATTTGCATTGCCCCCCCACCCACTTTTACGCTGCTGCAACTCTGTTTACTATTTATGCATAGTCACTTTAATAACTCTACCTACATGTACATATTACCTCAATTACCTCAACTAACCGGTGCCCCCGCACAGTGACTCTGTGCCGGTACCCCCTGTATATAGCCTCGCTACTGTTATTTCCCAGTGACTCTGTGCCGGTACCCCCTGTATATAGCCTCGCTACTGTTATTTCCCAGTGACTCTGTGCCGGTACCCCCTGTATATAGCCTCGCTACTGTTATTTCACAGTGACTCTGTGCCGGTACCCCCTGTATATAGCCTCGCTACTGTTATTTCCCAGTGACTCTGTGCCGGTACCCCCTGTATATAGCCTCGCTACTGTTATTTCCCAGTGACTCTGTGCCGGTACCCCCTGTATATAGCCTCGCTACTGTTATTTCCCAGTGACTCTGTGCCGGTACCCCCTGTATATAGCCTCGCTACTGTTATTTCACAGTGACTCTGTGCCGGTACCCCCTGTATATAGCCTCGCTACTGTTATTTCCCAGTGACTCTGTGCCGGTACCCCCTGTATATAGCCTCGCTACTGTTATTTCCCAGTGACTCTGTGCCGGTACCCCCTGTATATAGCCTCGCTACTGTTATTTCCCAGTGACTCTGTGCCGGTACCCCCTGTATATAGCCTCGCTACTGTTATTTCCCAGTGACTCTGTGCCGGTACCCCCTGTATATAGCCTCGCTACTGTTATTTCCCAGTGACTCTGTGCCGGTACCCCCTGTATATAGCCTCGCTACTGTTATTTCCCAGTGACTCTGTGCCGGTACCCCCTGTATATAGCCTCGCTACTGTTATTTCCCAGTGACTCTGTGCCGGTACCCCCTGTATATAGCCTCGCTACTGTTATTTCCCAGTGACTCTGTGCCGGTACCCCCTGTATATAGCCTCGCTACTGTTATTTCCCAGTGACTCTGTGCCGGTACCCCCTGTATATAGCCTCGCTACTGTTATTTCCCAGTGACTCTGTGCCGGTACCCCCTGTATATAGCCTCGCTACTGTTATTTTACTATTGTTATTTCGCAGCAGCTCTTTAATTATTTGTTTTTAAAGGGTATTCTTTCTTAAAACTGCATTGTTGGTTTAGGGCTTGTAAGTAAGCATTTCACTGTAAGGTCTACACCTGTTGTATTTGGCGCATGTGACAAATACATTTTGATTTGATTTGACTCTGAATGTGCTTTGGAGAGGAATGGGTACATCATTCTCCCTCACTGAGGATCTAGTCTACATTTACATTTTTGTAATTTAGCAGACGCTCTTATCCAGAGCGGCTTACAGTAGTGAGTTCATATATTGTCATACTCTTTTTTTCTGTCTGCAACCTCTCCTCCACTGTTAAACAGTTCCACCATTGAATTGTCTGATGACATAGTCCACTCGCTGTTAAAGGCTAGAGGGAAAAGTCACAGTGGCGATAGAGACTCTCGTGTCAAGGTCAGGTTAAGGCCATTGCTTTCCATTGTAACTGGAGCAGGAAAAGGACATTATTATATTATCTCCAGAAAAAAGGGGGGAAATTGGCAAAATAAAACGTCCAACTTTTCGAGGATGGCCGGAAGGCCAGTGGGTTCTGTGAAGCAGATATAAGGCTTGATTTAGATGTGCTCTAGCACATCAGCTGGCCCGTGATAAGAGCACCATCTGTGTGTGAGGTCATGTGACGGGTGGGTGACACCAGCCATGGTGGAGGCAGAGAAGGACAAGGCTGAATCAGAGAAGAGACCAAGCAGAATCTCTCAGTAGGGCGGAATGTGTTCAGAAGGTATCACTCGTACATACCACACACACACACACACACACACCCACATACACACACAAATTAACCCTAGCTCCTAACCCTATCCCTTAACGTAATTCTAGCCCTAACACTAATTCTAACCTTAACCCTAAACCCCCTAGAAATAGCATCCCCAGTTGGTCAAATGTTTGTTCTTTTACTATTCTTGTGGGAACTTCTGGTCCCCACAAGAATAGTTAAACACGTCCACACACACACACACACACAAACACACATACACACACACACACACACACACACACACACATAAACACACATACACACACACACACACATATACACATACTAAGACTGAGGGGTGGGTGGCATGGCATGGGCCAGGATGGTGGATGGTGTAAGGATTAGAGTAAATCCCTCATCTCACAGTGAATCCCTTACCTCACAGTGAATCCCTTACCTCACAGTGAATCCCTTACCTCACAGTGAATCCCTTACCTCACAGTGAATCCCTTACCTCACAGTGAATCCCTTACCTCACAGTGAATCCCTTCCCTCACAGTGAATCCCTTATCTCACAGTGAATCCCTTACCTCACAGTGAATCCCTTATCTCACAGTGAATCCCTTATCTCACAGTGAATCCCTTATCTCACAGTGAATCCCTTATCTCACAGTGAATCCCTTACCTCACAGTGAATCCCTTCCCTCACAGTGAATCCCTTACCTCACAGGGAATCCCTTACCTCACAGTGAATCCCTTACCTCACAGTGAATCCCTTATCTCACAGTGAATCCCTTATCTCACAGTGAATCCCTTACCTCACAGTGAATCCCTTACCTCACAGTGAATCCCTTACCTCACAGTGAATCCCTTACCTCACAGTGAATCCCTAACCTCACAGTGAATCCCTTACCTCACAGTGAATCCCTTACCTCACAGTGAATCCCTTACCTCACAGTGAATCCCTTACCTCACAGTGAATCCCTTACCTCACAGTGAATCCCTAACCTCACAGTGAATCCCTTACCTCACAGTGAATCCCTAACCTCACAGTGAATCCCTTACCTCACAGTAAATCCCTTACCTCACAGTGAATCCCTTACCTCACAGTGAATCCCTTATCTCACAGTGAATCCCTTACCTCACAGTGAATCCCTTACCTCACGGTGAATCCCTTACCTCACGGTGAATCCCTTACCTCACGGTGAATCCCTTACCTCACGGTGAATCCCTTACCTCACGGTGAATCCCTTACCTCACGGTGAATCCCTTACCTCACAGTGAATCCCTTACCTCACAGTGAATCCCTTACCTCACAGGGAATCCCTTACCTCACAGTGAATCCCTTACCTCACAGTGAATCCCTTATCTCACAGTGAATCCCTTATCTCACAGTGAATCCCTTACCTCACAGTGAATCCCTTACCTCACAGTGAATCCCTTACCTCACAGTGAATCCCTTACCTCACAGTGAATCCCTAACCTCACAGTGAATCCCTTACCTCACAGTGAATCCCTTACCTCACAGTGAATCCCTTACCTCACAGTGAATCCCTTACCTCACAGTGAATCCCTTACCTCACAGTGAATCCCTAACCTCACAGTGAATCCCTTACCTCACAGTGAATCCCTAACCTCACAGTGAATCCCTTACCTCACAGTAAATCCCTTACCTCACAGTGAATCCCTTACCTCACAGTGAATCCCTTATCTCACAGTGAATCCCTTACCTCACAGTGAATCCCTTACCTCACGGTGAATCCCTTACCTCACGGTGAATCCCTTACCTCACGGTGAATCCCTTACCTCACGGTGAATCCCTTACCTCACGGTGAATCCCTTACCTCACGGTGAATCCCTTACCTCACAGTGAATCCCTTACCTCACAGTGAATCCCTTACCTCACAGTGAATCCCTTACCTCACAGTGAATCCCTTACCTCACAGTGAATCCCTTACCTCACAGTGAATCCCTTCCCTCACAGTGAATCCCTTCCCTCATAGTGAATCCCTTACCTCACAGTGAATCCCTTCCCTCACAGTGAATCCCTTACCTCACAGTGAATCCCTTACCTCACAGTGAATCCCTTACCTCACGGTGAATCCCTTACCTCACGGTGAATCCCTTACCTCACAGTGAATCCCTTACCTCACAGTGAATCCCTTACCTCACAGTGAATCCCTTACCTCACAGTGAATCCCTTACCTCACAGTGAATCCCTTACCTCACAGTGAATTCCTTACCTTACAGTGCGGGATCGGGATGGAACTACTGACTGGAATTACCTCAGGTTGTTTCCCTATTATAGCGCTCCAATCAAATGTCCCCTATATCACATGCCCCACCCCCACCGAGCCCTGCAGCGGGCCATAGCGTGTGTGTTTATTGTGTGTGTGTGTGTGTGTGTGTGTGTGTGTGAGAGACGGAGTATTATGCAATAGAAAATCTGTTCATCCGCCGACTGCACTTTCATTTCTGCCTCTGAGGATCCTGTTATCCAGGAGATGAGCTGAACACACCATTTTAGCGTTGTGTAAAAGTGAGGATGTTTTAATTGCAAAGCTAGAGCTAAATAGTCCATAATACGCAGGGCCCCAGATAACCGTTTAGCTTATTAGAGGCACTCTGACCTGGAAGCAAAAAGCCTGTCTTAATTACAGTGTATGGAGAGAGACGCATTACGTAATCCCATGCATAATGCTTCTATCAGATGTACTGTAGCCTACACTGAGGCAGCTTCAATGAAGGTTTCAGTTCAGCCTTCCTTCGTAAGGAGGACCCTTCACCTCATGGAGGGTGAGAAGCTTCGGCCTCTTCCAGTGGCTGTGTTGGATAACAGGAAACACTGTTTTGCATCACTGACTCATAACATCTTTCTCCTTCCTCTTTCCTCGTTTCTTCCGTCACTCAAGGTCATGCAGCCGCGGCCACACACAAATACACGAGCACACCTATTGAAAGCTCTCTGATGGCCCTCACAAATCCATTGCCAGACACAATTTATTTGGAAAGTGATAGGTTACAAACACATTGACACATTGAATAAACAATCAGCCCTTGTACCATAGTATGTATAGCCCATGCTAATGTTCAGCACCGGTCCCTAGATGGGACAGACTCAGACAGGCTACATAGACTCAGACAGGCTACATAGACTCAGACAGGCTACATAGACACAGACAGGCTACATAGACAGAGACAGGCTACATAGACTCAGACAGGCTACATAGACACAGACAGGCTACATAGACAGAGACAGGCTACATAGACACAGACAGGCTACATAGACTGAGACAGGCTACATAGACTCAGACAGGCTACATAGACTCAGACAGGCTACATAGACAGAGACAGGCTACATAGACACAGACAGGCTACATAGACACAGACAGGCTACATAGACACAGACAGGCTACATAGACTCAGACAGGCTACATAGACAGAGACAGGCTACATAGACACAGACAGGCTACATAGACACAGACAGGCTACATAGACACAGACAGGCTACATAGACACAGACAGGCTACATAGACTCAGACAGGCTACATAGACACAGACAGGCTACATAGACACAGACAGGCTACATAGACACAGACAGGCTACATAGACACAGACAGGCTACATAGACACAGACAGGCTACATAGACAGAGACAGGCTACATAGACACAGACAGGCTACATAGACACAGACAGGCTACATAGACAGAGACAGGCTACATAGACACAGACAGGCTACATAGACTCAGACAGGCTACATAGACTCAGACAGGCTACACACAAGTAAACACACTGACAGTGAACACGGTGTACCATACTACACTCAAACCTCCCCCACCACGAAACAGAACCGTCCCAGCTTTATCATAGAAGAATAGGGAACACTTTCTAAACACTACAGGGAACACCACTGGCCCTCCTCACTGGCAGAGGGAGGGGTGAAATATTCATTATTCAAGATAATTGCGGTCTTATAAAACAGAGCCGGTGACCTAAATTCACGTGGCTGGTTAAAAATGCAAGAGATGCCACTATTGACTGCCGTGCGGGCTATTATGATGGAAGGGGACAAATCGAGGCTGGCATTGGAGTTTGGGCTTTATACATCAATGGTACAATACCCATACAGTAGCTGATGGTGTTTTGTTTGGTATTTTGTGCCAACATTTTATGGCGGTAAGCATCGTTGCTCAGAACTAGGAGATGATTTCATGTACCCAGATTAAACTCTTGGACTAAAAAAAGTGCTCAACAGAGAATCTCCATTAAGAATGCCTTAAGTCCAGGACTTTATCTGTGTCTGGGAAACCGGCCCTAGAGGTTGTCAAACGGTTATGTGACGGGAACTATGTATGAATTTTCTTGTGACCTAACTGACACACAATATACATAGCCAGACCATTTTTAAACCGGGGCCCAATCGAAATAGGTTGTGACCTACTATTATTTTGTTAAAGACTTCTCAGAATTTACAGTACATTTCCAGTTCTGGGTATCCCTTGCCAGAAATGTAATGTCATTGTCCGGTACCTTTCTTCAGCCTCCTGCTCCTGCCCATGTCCAACTTGCCAAATCTCTGTCTAATTAAAAACCCAGGCAGCCCTGCTGGGGGCAGGTCGGCATCAATAATAAAGCAATTTTGGTCTTCTGCCTGGCCAAGAGCCCGCCTCCTTCAAGCTGTTAACCAACGCATGGGGCCGCCCACTCTAGCACGGATGATTACCATTGGCTCAAAACGCGGTTTGACCTCTTGAATGATCCAATGTGATTAAGCTGTTGAATGCTTGTTGTGCTTTTCCTCGCAAAATCTTGACTGCGTTGAAAGGAGAGGTTGGAGGCTATCAAGATCTTTAATAAACTGGTGGCCTGCTCAGTTAAAAACATAAGGAGAAAAACAACACGTCCTTTTTTTCAATAAGGTTTACAACCTTCAGCACAAGTCGTCAGCATGAGGTATACCATGACAAGCTAAGGAAACAGAAGAGTAGTGTCATTTGCATTGACCTGTCCTCCTCAGAATCTTGTATGATTCCAATCATTCTGTTTCATGTCATTCATACTGTATCTCTTTAAACACTACAGACTGCAGGAACTTATTCAGGAGGGTGGGACATTACAGAACATTTAGAAAGACAGGTAACATGTAGAACATACATTCAGAGATAAGGTAATCGTGTCAACTCTATACAACACATTTTCTATCAGCAACATTCATAGCATTTCACTCTTCTGAACACACCCCAGGGGCCTCATTTATAAACGTTGCACACTCACACAATATGCACCAAAACATGCGTGCGCCAGTTTTCACGCAAAAGTTGGAATTTATCAAAACTGAACTTGACGTGAGAATGTGCTTATCCTCCCACAAACTTTAGACGATGTGTACGCACAGTTTCTAGAAGTATTGCATTGCAAGAAGGCAACAGTATCCTAGTAGTGGCCCTGTGCAGGATTATATGATGACACTCTCCTTCATAACAATAAAACAGGTAGATAAATATAATAACAAGAGTGACAATCTATTTATTTTATTTTTGCATTCAAAAATAATTAGAAATAGGCAGTAGTAAATAGATAAGCTATTTCAAGTATTTTGCTCTAGTTGATCCGAACCGAAACGCAGTTTAACGGTAGAAACAGACGGTTCAAATCAAATCAAATTGTATTGGTCACATACACATGTTTAGCAGATGTTATTGCGGGAGTAGCGAAATGCTTGTGTTTCTAGCTCCAACAGTGCAGCAGTATCTAACAATTCACAACAATACACACAAATCTAAAAGTAAACGAATGGATTTAAGAAATATATAAATATTAGGACGAGCAATGTCGGAGTGGCATTGACTAAATACAGTAGAATAGAATACAGTATATACATATGAGATGAGTAAAGCAGTATGTAAACATTATTAAAGTGACTAGAGTTCCATTATTAAAGTGACCAGTGATTCCATGACTATGTACGTAGGGCAGCAGCCTCTAAGGTGCAGGGTTGCGTAACCGGGTGGAAGCCGGCTAGTGATGGCTATTTAACAGTCTGATGGCCTTGAGATAGAAGCTGTTTTTCAGTCTCTCGGTCCCAGTCTCTTGATGCACCTGTACTGACCTCGCCTTCTGGATGATAGCGGGGTGAACAGGCCGTGGCTCGGGTGGTTGATGTCCTTGATGATCTTTTTGGCCTTCCTGTGACACCGGGTTCACCTTTTCCATTAACGTTTGTAGGCTACTGAGTCTAAATACTGTCATATCAAATTTCTTGAGTGGACAATATTTAATTAAAATACATAATACATAATACACTCGGTGTCTTCAGAAGGTATTCATACCCCTTGACTTACTACACAGCCTGAATTTAAAAGGATTACAAATAATAACAATCTCACCCATCTACATACAATACCTCATAATGACAGAGTGAAAACATATTTTTTGAAAATTTTGCACATTTATTTAAAATGAAATACAGAAATGTCTCATTTACATAAGTATTGACACCCTTGAGACAATACTTTGTAGAGGCACCTTTGGCAGTGATTACAGCTGTGAGTCTTTCTGGGTAAGTCTCTAAGAGCTTTCCACACCTGGATTGTGCAACATTTGCCCATCATTTATTTATTTATTCTTCAAGCCCTGTCAAATTGGTTGTTGATCATTGCTAGACAACAATTGTCAGGTCTTGCCATAGATTTTCAAGTAGATTTAGGTCAAAACTGTAACTCGGCCACTCACTGTCTTCTTGGTAAGCAACTCCAGTGTAGATTTCGCCTTGTGTTTAAGGTTAATTTCCTGCTGAAATAATTCATCTCACAGTGTCTGGTGGAAAGCAGACTGAACCAGATTTTTCCTCTAGGATTTTGCCTGTGCTTAGCTTCATTCCGTTTCTTTTTAATTGCTTTGCCAAATTTTTTTGCAGTATTATTTTAGTGCCTTCTTGCAAACAGGATGCATGTTTTGGTATATTTTTATTCTGTATGGGCCTCCTTCTTTTTCCTCTGTCAATTAGGTTTGTATTGTGGAGTCACTACAATGTTGTCGACCCATCCTCAGTTTTCTCCTATCACAGCCATTAAACTGTTTTAAAGTCACCATTGGCATAATGGTGAAATCCCTGAGCGGTTTCCTTCCTCTCCTGCAACTGAATTAGGAAGGACGCCTGTATCTTTGTAATGACTGGGTATATTGATACACCATCCAAAGTGTAATTAATAACCATGCTCAAAAGGATATTCAATATCCATTTTTTTTGTTTTTCTTGACCCATCTACCAATAGGTGCCCTTCTTTATGAGGCATTGGAAAACCTCCTTGGCCTTTGTAGTGGAATCTGTGTTTGCACAGAGTGAGTCCAAGCAACATAGTATGTGACTTGTGAAACACATTTTTACTCCTGAACTTATTTAGGCTTGCCATAACAAAGGGGTTGAATACTTATTGACTCAAGGCATTTCACCTTTTCATTTTTAATTAATTTGTAAAAATGTCAAAAAACAGAATTCCACTTTGACATTATGGGGTATTGTGTGTAGGCCAATGACAAAAAATCTAAATGTAATCCCACTTTAAATTCAGGCTGTAACAACAACAAAATGTGGAAAAGTCAAGGGGTGTGAATACTTACTGAAGGCACTGTATCATAATCATTGCAGAATAAATTCCTCACCATTTCTGGCCATGTGTTCATATTCCTGAAGTAGCCATAAAACAAATTACCATACACATCTTTTTAATGTGCCTATTAGATATTATAATTTGAAGTTTGTGCATTCGAAAGAGAGAGCGATTTACATATGGTAGAATTTAACAGGTGAACAGACAGTTGATCTTTTTTATTGAAGTGTGTAGGCTACCGCTGTAAGTATAGCCTACTGTAGTTAAAAAAAATAAAAAATCTGAGCAGACAATGTTTCAGAATTTGCTGGCAGTGCAGCATATTTAGGTTTGGGGAAAAGTTAATGCAAAACATTGTCGAATTCAAACGATCTGGTCCACAACAATGTACAATTGTTTTGTCTTTCAGACACAGTCAGATACAGCAAATGCCACTGCAAAAGAAAACCTTCTGCCAAACCCTCCAAAGACATTTGGTCAAGTTCGCCCTGCATTGCTATTTCCTTAGATACTGTCTTGGCCTAATTTTAATACTTCCAAAGTATACAGCAAATAAGGGCATTATTGTCACCATAAAAGGTGAATGATGGGAATTTTTATAATGCTCGTTAAACGTGCGCAGTTTCATGACAGGTCTGACTTATAACGGAAAACGTGTATGTATGGCATGCGGCAAGTTTATAAATCTCTATTTTTTTCAGTCTTTTCAGAATTGGCGCACACCAATATTTAGTGTTACATTTACGCTAAAGTTATGAGGCCCCAGGTGTGTATGGTCAATGGGAAGTGTGACTTTGCGCCAGATGTAAGGTGCCATTGGAAGGCGTGACCAGGAAGTAGCATGGTGTGACATGGTCACCGCTATGCGTTTTGTGGCGTGAGCCTGAGGTGCTGTAACATTTGTGACTGGCGACGACAGCTTCCTGCTCTGTGTCCTACACCACTTGTAGTGGTAGATGAGCACTGAGTGTTAGATTACACAGAACATCCTGGGATAGGCTATGTACTGTACAGGCCAATCCCTTCCTTTCTGTATCCATGTGGACTAAGTGGAGGAGATGGAGTAACTTACCTTGAAAAGATAGTAGTCATTACTGAAAAGAAGCCCTTGAAATGGGCCAACAAGAGGGTTTATATCTGAAAAGCAGACCTTTTCTGTCCCTCTTTGCTGTTTTGGGACACTATTCATGCTACATTTCACGGTATTGCAGGCTGAGATAAAGGGTATTCCTATCTTAGTGTTAGAGTGGCAGCCATTCCACTAAGGTTGCTTTGGCACATTGTTTAGCCGACAAACATGTCTGTGGGCAGTGATTATTTTGGTAGAGGTGAACATCTGGTTATAAGACTGCATCTGTAAATAAATGCATTTGGGTCAGACAAATATTTGTTTCTGGAAAGATGCACAGACAGTGTTCCATGGATGATCAGATGGGAGTGAGGTACGGCAGGGTAGTACAGGGGTCACCCAGTTCAGTACGGAAAATAATACTTTACACCACATTGACGTAAGCATGATGACACACCTCAGTTTAGGAACATTGCGTCCCCCCTTTCTGCACTGTAATTCCCATTTGAACTACCAATGGAACTACTGCAATCGCAAAGTCTTTTGGGATTGTGCGAAATAAAAATATTGACAGTCATCTCTCAATCTCCAAGCAACATTATTTCCTTCCCTTCTTTAGCTGTTGAAAGGGCGCTTTGAAGAGAGCTCTCCTCCATTCTGGCGTGATACTGTAGACTGTTCGGTCTCTCTTTACATTATGTTGTGTCAGCTGAGTTTCTACCACCTTTCCTCTCTGCTCTCTCCCGCTGTGCCGTTGTCCGTTGTCTGTCCTCCTCATGAATATTCACAACTACACGCCTGTCTGTAAGAGACAGGGAGCCAAGGACGACTCTGGGCCTGCGGAGAAAAACCACAAAATGCCCGCGCCGCTGACATTTTCCCGTGTCACCTCTGACAGAACTGCAACGAAAATGCTGCTTAGTTAGTCTTCCTTCTCCTCATATGTCTGACGAGAAAGTTGGACAAGTAAATGGAGGGGATTTATCTGCAGTGACAGGGTAGTACTACGAAATGCTCCAGCAATAGCCAAGCTTAGGTTTCCAGAATATTCCTTGGTTGTTGTTTTTTTTTCAAACGTTTGTTTTGTCCAGTTTTGGGGAAATTCTGAGAATGTTCCTTCTTGAGACAGAAAAGCTATGTCTTCACAACAGCTCTGAGACATTTCTGGAACACTGACATAATCCCATGAGGAAAATGTTTGCTTTTGAACCTGTCTGAATGTTTTCGCAACACCATGCTTGACTGTACACGTTCTAACAACGTTCAGGAAACACTATCTTGTAACGTCATCTCTCAACCAAACGGAACTGTTAAAACAAACCCCCCTATGCTAATTTCTCGTTAACTGGATACATACCCCCAACCCTAGCATTCTATGTATGTACCAAAGCATCCAGGGTTTGATCCACGGTTCGATTGGGGTAATCGATATACACTTTGAACTAGAGCCAGTTCTGTGCCATCCTCTGCAGGCACACTGCAGCAGTGTGATCTGATGTCCTCTGTCCGCAGGAGGGACGTGGAGCCACTTTGGCCCTGAGCCCATATCCAAACCACTGTTAGCACACACACAGACAGCGCAACACTGCGGTGTGTAAAACAGGACTGTGGTGTTAGGGACAGAATAGAGGAGGTGCGTGTGTGCTGCATGGAACAGTCAGGCTAGGGAGGTGCGCACAGCACTGATTAGCAGCCACAAGACTATAGTAGCCTGTAGAATTTGGGAATAGGGTGTGTATTGTCAAGGATGCAGGACTAGGAGTGTGGGTGTGCCCCCCTTCACACACACACACACACACACACACACACACACACACACACACACACACACACACACACACTTCCACCTCCAATGATTAATTCAGAGGCCTACAGCGAAAAGTGCACAGTCACCGGTGGGGGCCACTCGCCTCACACAACCCCTCCCCCACCGCTCCCCATAATAACCCAGCACTTAAACTGTACTGAGAAACACACAACATTTAATCCGAATTGAGAAACATGCAACATCTAATCTAAATTGAGAAACACGCAAACAATCGCATACAGACACCCAGGCATACACATATACAGTCACACACACTGAAATGCGGAAACACAAGCAAAGACATGCAACAAAGAAAACTGGGTAGTTGATATGTGGAAAGGTCTGTCAGCTCTCGGATGGCTGCGGCTGCTCTCTGTCATTGAACTGCTTCCTGTGAAGCGCCAGAGCGCTACGTCTAGTTAACACTTCCACTCAGAATTAGACTTTGACGCAAAAAAACAAGACCGCGTTCAGTGAGCATCTCAGCATCTGCCACAAACAGTAGTGGCTTCCCACTGGGCACAGACATCATTTCAATGTCTAGTTTTGATCAACATTTGGTTGAGTTGTCAACTAACGTGAATTCAACCTGAAATCAACATGCACCATGTAATTGGATTTATTCAAAAAGTTGGGTGAAAAAAAAGACGAAATTCCCTTACGTTGATGACTTTTTGCAAAGCCAATCAGTTTTCACATTGATTCAACATCGTCACATTGATTTATTGTATTATTTTAATGACGTGGAACCAACGTTGATTCAACCAGTTTTTTCCCCAGTGGGTTATATGTATGGGCTACAACAACAACAACACCAATCAAGAGATTACCTTCGGTTAAAGGGAAACTTCACAGCTAGATACTATATGGGGTGTTACGCCAGCTAGCTGCCTACAATAATTACATACAATAATGCCTACCATTCAGCTGTTTTTCTAACCTCATTGTCTGAAGCGTTAACGTTAGGTAGTAAGTAGCTACTGTGCTCGAAATGTAGCTAGCTTGTTGCTACCTGGATAGCTAACTAAACAATAGCTGGAACGACCTAGCGAACAGACGCGAACTGGCTGAGTCAATTCAGTGGCTAGCTTTGCACTTGGCTAGCTAACAGTAGCTGCTAGGGGTAAGTTAAAACCTGCATTTGTGTTTTGTTTTTTACATACTGGTAGCCAGAGTCGTTCAAGGGAATTCGGGACATGGGTGACTAGTTAACGTTAGCTTGGCTCTCTCTGTGTGTTCGTGCCGTGGGTGGAGGGGTTTTTTCATTGGCAGAAAGCAATGGCTAGCTAGTATGCTAACTATTCTAGCTAACTAACTGGCTGAATAAGTTGATGACGGACTCGCTCAAGCTGTCGGGACTAACCCACAACGTTAGACACGGACACGTTTGATCTGCTTGGCGTGTTGACACACTGGTGGTTTGTTGTGGCCGAGTATTGGTGCTAAACCGTGTTGTTGGAGGCTGGCATGCTAGTTGGCTGTGGCATCATAGGATTCGGTGCCCTGGACGGTTTTTCACGGAAGAATACTGTACCAAGTTAGCTAGCTGAATAAACTAAGTTAGTCTATTCCTAGAAAACATTGAACCGCTGTAGTTTACATCAATTATAGTTTCTGAGGTGGAAGTTGGGAGAGTTATATTTGGGTGTTTCAGTGAAACGTAAGTGAGGGAGGCCCCGCTCTACATTTAGATTACATTTTAGTCATTTAGCAGACGCTCTTATCCAGAGCGACTTACAGGAGCAATTAGGGTTAAGTGCCTTGCTCAAGGGCACATTTACGTCATTTAGCAGACGCTCTTATCCAGAGCGACTCACAAATTGGTGCATTCACCCTATAGCCAGTGGGATAACCACTTTACAATTTTTTTTTTTTGGGGGGGGGGGGGGTAGAAGGATTACTTTATCCTATCCCAGGTATTCCTTAAAGAGGTGGGGTTTCAAATGTCTCCGGAAGGTGGTGAGTGACTCCGCTGTCCTGGCGTCGTGAGGGAGCTTGTTCCACCATTGGGGTGCCAGAGCAGCTCTCTCGCTTTCCCAGATGTTTAGTTTATTTCATTCCGATCTCCTTTGCATTATTGTAGCCATTTTCTGTAGCCTGTCAACTATGCCTCTGTCTATCCCTGTTCTCTCCTCTCCGCACAGGCTATACAAACGCCTCACACCGCGTGGCTGCTGCCTCTCTAACCTGGTGGTCCCTGCACGCACGACCCACGTGGAGTTCCAGGTCTCCGGCAGCCTCTGGATCTGCCGTTCTGCGGCCAACAAGGCAGAGTTCATCTCAGCCTATGCTACCCTCCAGTCCCTCGACTTCTTGGCGCTGACGGAAACATGGATTACCACTGAAAACACTGCTACTCCTACTGCTCTCTCCTCGTCTGACCATGTGTTCTCGCATACCCCGAGAGCATCTGGTCAGCGGGGTGGTGGCACAGGAATCCTCATCTCTCCCAAGTGGACATTCTCTCTTTTTCCCCTGACCCATCTGTCTATCTCCTCATTTGAATTCCATGCTGTCACAGTCAATAGCCCATTCAACCTTAACATCCTTGTCATTTATCGCCCTCCAGGTTCCCTTGGAGAGTTCATCAATGAGCTTGATGCCTTGATAAGTTGCTTTCCTGAGGATAGCTCACCCCTCACAGTTCTGGGTGACTTTAACCTCCCTACGTCTACCATTGACTAATTTCTCTCTGCCTCCTTCTTTCCACTCCTCTCCTCTTTTGACCTCACCCTCTCACCGTCCCCCCCTACTCACAAGGCAGGCAATACGCTTGACCTCATCTTTACTAGATGCTGTTCTTCTACTAATCTCACTGCAACTCCCCTCCATGTCTCTGACCACTACTTTGTATCCTATTCTCTCTCGCTCTCCTCCAACACTACTCACTCTGCCCCTACTCAGATGGTAATGCGCCATCGCAACCTTCGCTCTCTCTCTCCCGCTACTCTCTCCTCTTCCATCCTATCATCTCTTCCCTCTGCTCAATCCTTCTCCCTCCAATCTCCTGATTCTGCCTCCTCAACCCTCCTCTCCTCCCTTTCTGCATCCTTTGACTCTCTATGTCCCCTATCCTCCCGGCCGGCTCAGTCCTCCCCTCCTGCGCCATGGCTTGACGACTCATTGCGAGCTCACAGAACAGGGCTCCGGGCAGCCGAGCGGAAATGGAGGAAAACTAGACTCCCTGCGGACCTGGCATCTTTTCACTCCCTCCTCTCTACATTTTCTTCCTCTGTTTCTGCTGCTAAAGCCACTTTCTACCACTCTAAATTCCAAGCATCTGCCTCTAACCCTAGGAAGCTCTTTGCCACCTTCTCCTCCCTGCTGAATCCTCCTCCCCCTCCCCCCCCCTCCTCCCTCTCTGTGGATGACTTCGTCAACCATTTTGAAAAGAAGGTTGACGACATCCGATCCTCGTTTGTTAAGTCAAATGACACTGCTGGTCCTGCTCACACTGCCCTACCCTATGCTTTGATTTCTTTCTCCCCTCTCTCTCCAGATGAAATCTTGCGACTTGTGACGGCCGGCCGCCCAACAACCTGCCCGCTTGACCCTATCCCCTCATCTCTTCTCCAGACCATCTCCGGTGACCTTCTCCCTTACCTCACCTCGCTCATCAACTCATCCTTGACCGCTGGCTATGTCCCTTCCGTCTTCAAGAGAGCGAGCGTTGCACCCCTTCTTAAAAAACCTACACTCGATCCCTCCGATGTCAACAACTACAGACCAGTATCCCTTCTTTCTTTTCTTTCCAAAACTATTGAGCGTGCCGTCTTTAGCCAACTCTCTTGCTATCTCTCTCAGAATGACCTTCTTGATCCAAACCAGTCAGGTTTCAAGACTGGTCATTCAACTGAGACTGCTCTTCTCTGTGTCACGGAGGCTCTCCCCACTGCTAAAGCTAACTCTCTCTCCTCTGCTCTTGTCCTTCTAGACCTGTCTGCTGCCTTTGATACTGTGAACCATCAGATCCTCCTCTCCACCCTCTCCGAGTTGGGCATCTCCGGCGCGGCTCACTCTTGGATTGCGTCCTACCTGACCGGTCGCTCCTACGAAGTGGCGTGGCGAGAATCTGTCTCCACACCACGTGCTCTCACCACTGGTGTCCCCCAGGGCTCAGTTCTAGGCCCTCTCCTATTCTCGCTATACACCAAGTCACTTGGCTCTGTCATATCCTCACATGGCCTCTCCTATCATTGCTACGCAGATGACACACAACTAATCTTCTCCTTTCCCCCTTCTGATAACTAGGTGGCGAATCGCATTTCTGCATGTCTGGCAGACATATCAGTGTGGATGACGGATCACCACCTCAAGCTGAACCTCGGCAAGACGGAGCTGCTCTTCCTCCCGGGGAAGGACTGCCCGTTCCATGATCTCGCCATCACGGTTGACAACTCCGTTGTGTCCTCCTCCCAGAGTGCAAAGAGCCTTGGCGTGACCCTGGACAACACCCTGTCATTCTCTGCTAACATCAAGGCGGTGACCCGATCCTGTAGGTTCATGCTCTACAACATTCGGAGAGTACGACCCTGCCTTACACAGGAAGCGGCACAGGTCCTAATCCAGGCACTTGTCATCTCCCGTCTGGATTACTGCAACTCGCTGTTGGCTGGGCTCCCTGCCTGTGCCATTAAACCCCTACAACTCATCCAGAATGCCGCAGCCCGTCTGGTGTTCAACCTTCCCAAGTTCTCTCACGTCACCCCGCTCCTCCGCACACTCCACTGGCTTCCAGTTGAAGCTCACATCTACTACAAGACCATGGTGCTTGCCTACGGAGCTGTGAGGGGAACGGCAACTCCGTACCTTCAGGCTCTCATTAGTCCATACACCCAAACGAGGGCATTGCGTTCATCCACCTCTGGCCTGCTGGCCCCCCTACCTCTGCGGAAGCACAGTTCCCGCTCAGCCCAGTCAAAACTGTTTGCTGCTCTGGCACCCCAATGGTGGAACAAGCTCCCACACGAAGCCAGGACAGCGGAGTCACTCACCACCTTCCGGAGACACTTGAAACCCCACCTCTTTAAGGAATACCTGCGATAGGATACAGTAATCCTTCTACCCCCCTTACCCCACCCCAAATTTTTTTTTTAAAAATAACATATTGTAAAGTGGTTATCCCACTGGCTATAAGGTTAATGCACCAATTTGTAAGTCGCTCTGGATAAGAGCGTCTGCTAAATTACATAAATGTAAATGTAAATGTGTTTTTCCAGTCTCCCTATATAATTATGAGTGATGAGAGGGTGTTTCAGAGATAATTCTGAGAGATGAGAGGGTGTTTCAGACATAACTATGCACTATAGCTGTATTTTTTTTTATTTTGGCACTTTGAGAATTCAACCAATGACGTCATCGGTTGATTGAGCCTGCTGTCTGATCTAAAAATGAATGGAGTCATGTTTTGTAGCAATTATTGTGGCCTTTGTGTTTTCGCCAATTGTACGATCATGCTAGCACCATGTAGATATGGTTGTCCTTGTTCAATAGAGCCATTGAACTTGGTCTCAACGATGTTCCTATCTGCCAGGACATTGCTGGATATCTAGGTTGACACATTTTCCCTGGCTTTGTAAAGAATACAGCCTGACGGGAGCTCTACTTCCTTGTCCAATTGTGTTCCCACCCTCGAAGGCGGGCTTTTCAAAATGTGGGCAGTACTAGTTTCTACAGGTTCACGGGAGCTATGTTACCGTGCACTGTCTATCTGCAATGGCTAAATAACTACAATGGCTGCTTCTTAAGATCCCTCTTTCCAAGAAGAGCTGGACGACGAAACATTTTTGGATGTTCTTTTACATAGGAACATACAGCCCTATTTATTTGAGTGGGAATACACTGAAGAGGAGATGAGACAGCGAGAAAAATAATTGCGAGGCCAGCAAGCAGCGGCCGCTCCTGATCCTGGGGATCCATGGTCGGACACCAATTGGTGGTGCATATGCGGGTGCTGTCCAGCCATGCCGACAGAGTAAGAATGTCTGTGCTGCAACGAATACGATCACGGACAGTTCTTACTGGAGAGGGTCACTGCCGACCCCATGGATCGTATGGCTGTGACAGACCATCGAAGTTTCGACGCACGGATAGAGGTGTGCTGGAGACATTCTTTAGAACTTCCTAGATTAACTGGCGGTGGCAGCCTAGACCAATTGGACCAGGAGGCCAAATGTCAAACAAGTAAGTTGTTTTGCTGTCGGTTGCTAGCTAGCAATATAAGCCATATTTTTACATCAGGCAGTGTTGTTCAGTATAGTACAATTATGTGATGGATTCGGCCATAACGGGGCTTGCTACTACCACTACAAGCCAAGCGAGCGAAGTTTAGCTAGCTAGCTTTGTTTGCTATAGCTAAAAATTACTGTAGTCTAACGTTCTAGCTAGCTAGCTAATGTTTTGATGATGATGATGATGACGAAGAGTAACGGTTTGACTTTGGTTTTGTGACTCGTTCGTTTTTGCGTACCTGTGTGTTGTAGCTAGCTAGCTAGCTAGCTACTCACTGGGCACCGACGTCAATTCAAGGTCTATTCCACGTTGGTTTAACGTAATTTCATTGAAATTAAGTGGAAACAATGTTGATTCAACCAGTGTTTGCCCAGTGGGTATCGTGTGTCTGTGAGATATCTCATATTCTGCACCATGCTGAAATAGTAGGAATAAAGACAGTACACAATGATTGCCCATGAATGTGTAATGGCTTTTTCGTCTTTCTCTGACAGACAATACCGCTTCGATACAAAGAAGTTGGTGACTGTCAAGAGGAGATGTGGAAGGTCCCATAACAACAATCTCTCCTTGTATCAAAGTGACTCCGAACACCTCACTGCACTACCCAAACACACGATATGAAAGTATTCCCTTTGTAGAACTGTAGTATTTATTATAGGCGTTAGTAGTATATTTTTATTCTACTGAATATATGTCATACATTGCCATAACTCTCCTGCATACTGCTGTGTAAAGTCACCTCGATCTCCAGAGCCAATAAACTTTGCCTTGAAAACAAGCCATGTCTACTTATTTGCTATATTGACAGATTAATCTACTGTTTTATTGAAACATGTTTACTTGCTAACAAATGAAAGTTTAAATGATAATAATAATATACATCAACTAACTCTGTGCATAATTTGTTTTAGCAGTAAGATTGTAGCTAGTTTATGCAAATACATTCAATGAATATCACAATGAATTGATCCATAAGTTGAAGTCACCACTTTCTTGGTTTCTGATGCAGCTGGAATCATTTAGTACACTTGTAAAAAGATTATACAAATTGTTTTATCAAACACCATTATATACTGTAAATACTGTATGTGGGTAATTCTTCAACTATGGTACTCTTTGAGCTAGACAGTTTCAGAAAATAAAAACATTTCTACAAACAATTTTTTAGTATCAGTTGGTTTCTCAATCTGTCTGGAAACCTTCCCTGAAGTTGGCTGTGATGATTTGTATTTACTAATATATATTTTTTGCCATTTTTATCTGACAGTCCAAGAAAACGGTCATTTCCATCACATAACAAAACATGTATTTTTAAGAGAAAATAATGAAATATCTTCTGTTATAAATATATTTGATTAAATAGCACACACATATCTGTTCAAATTTGTAATTTATTATTTTTTTCAGAAATGTAACTGTAAAGATTTTACAATGTTTACACTAAAAAACACCTAAAACTAGGTCAATGGAACATTTCATTTTCTTATCATAGCTCAAAATCATATATTTCTCAAAGTGTATACACAAATCTTAGCCCTAACTGCACAATTATCAACACCACTGAATATAGTTGGTTTGATTGTATGTTTTTTATATGTTTTACTTTAAAATATGTGTTGTGGTGGAAATGACATGGCGTGGCGGAAGAGACAGTGTGTGGCGGAAATGACAGATAGGCAACTTCCAATTAAAAACAAATTTTCTACTGCTCTATGTGGTGAACCAGAGCAAATCAATAAGCAACAGCATTTGTGAACAAAAACATATCACCAATATTTTTAAATTAAAAACAATCCAAAAAATGAAAAAACATGAATTTGTGTTAAAAATCAGCAAATCATTTCTTCACTGTTTTCTACATGCTGAACTAGAGCAAACTAGTACAAACTAGAGCAAACCCTTTATGTCATCATTACCTTAACATAACCTTAATATAACCAGTTGAATAACAGATAAAATAGGCAATATATTTTGAAATTGAAAACTTATATGCCTATGCTGAACCAGAGCAAACACTCTGTACTTAAACATTACTGTCATGTGTGTTATATCGTAAATCCATGTACTGTCAAACGTAATCATGTGGAATAACAAGTTGAATCTGACTAAATAGACATTGTATTTGCTAAATACTGTATCTGTCAAACTTTCATATGGGCCAGAGGTTCAGTTATGTTTCATGGTCAAGAACAGAGCATATTTCTTTCCAAACTGTTGGCTCCACCATCACATGCCTCTTTGTTACTGGTTGAGGCTCTGGGACCAGCCTGATCACATCTTCTGGCCGGTACCAAATAACATCGTCTCTCATAGGCCAGAAGAAATTGTTTTTGCCAATATGACTCATGGTTCTCACCAGAGCACAACCCTCAGGGTCCACATCCTGTATAATGCCAGGGTAAGGATCCCCATCATACCGTACCACACACCAACTTCCAATCAGTCCCTCATGCAGGTCTATGATGGGTTGAGATGTGCTGGTAAGTGTGCTTGAACTTGGTGATCCCAATGCAGTCTCCATGTTCTGTGCTCCCAGTATGTTGACTTTTTTGAGACCAAAACACTGGCAAGGATGGGGATCTGCACAAAAGCAGCGGAGAACTCGCCAAGAAATCTCCTCCGGTCTTGTAGAGACAATCTAAAAGAACAAAGTGCATTTGAATACTGTGGAGATATAAATTGAAAAATGTTAAACTCTCATAACAAAAGTGACATGTGTGATACCTGATGTATCTGCATGGTTCCTTTGATGGTCAGCAGGTCATCAGGAAGGAGACTATCCATCTCTTCAATTTCCCCCTCAGTGATGTACATTAACTTGACAGTTGATGGCTGGTTAAGCAGTTGTTCATACAATACTTTTCCAGTTGGAAGGTCAATGCCCTTGGCCACAAGCGAGTCTGCTTGGCGCTTAACAGCCGCACCAATTCCATCAGCTGGGCCCTTCCCATGTCCGGCCTCCAGAAAATTGCAGGTCACCTTTTTGAATCCTAGCTCATATGGTACTTTGCTCAGGAAAAAAAAGTTCTTTTTTGACCTATACTGAGTGGTTGGGCCATCACTTATGACATGCAGGGTGGTTGCAGCTGTGTTTTGTTGTTTGAGGTAGGGAAGCACTTTTTTGAGGTGAGCCCAGATTGCAGATGGGTCATGGCGCATTGAGGAACTAATGGTGCAAACAGACACAACACCATTCTTCGTGTGAGCCACACCAGTATGGAGGCTTACCTGCTGGTGGGAATCGCCTAAATGGACCGCTTGGATTTCATTGGAAAATTTGCACATGTAATTTTCTGCGAAGTCAATTTGTAGAACAATACTGTCTTCGTCAATCTTTTCTTTTAGTGCTCTCAAAGACAGATATTGGTGTTTTATGTTGTTGTATTTGAGTTTGTCGGCCCTTGTCATGTTTGTCCTGATTAGTTTTGTAGAGAATCCAAACTCCTTCTTGGCCATGGTGACCAGGCGGTATTTTTTTAAGATCTTGCCAGCCACAAGTTTGGAGATCAGTTGCCGAGCTTTACGATTGTCAACATTCTGATACTTTTTTCTTATTTCTGACATAATGGTGTTATGGAATAGGAGTGTCTTCTTTAATTGCTTGCTTTCTTGCTGCATCTGTTGCTTTGTTTTCATTTTAGGTGACTCTAGGATCCCCAGGTTCTTCTTCAGTCGATTACTTCTTTTTTTGTATTTTTCAACTTTTCTGAGGGCATCCTCAAGCTTTTGTTTAATGTCATTAAGATCTCTGTACACCTTTGCTTTTGCCTTCGCAACCTTTTTTCTCCCTCTTTTCCTCTGTGGAGTTCTCTCTGGTGTAGGCTCACACAGCTGAGGTGTTTCAGGGATGTCTTCTGCATTAACACTCATGTTGTCTGGTGATGGTGGTGGTGTTGTATGTGCCATGAAACTATTCACTGCTGAGACCATTTTCCATTTCCTACGTCTGTTTCGTTGAGAAATTCGCCACTGTCTTCTCATTTTTCGTTGTTCTCTTTTCGGCATTTCTGTCACAGATTTAACAACACCTTGTTGCTTTTTCTTCAGGTATCTTTCTCTGTCCTTCTTGAGGGACTCTGCATATTTAAGTGGATCTGATTTTATTCTTTCTCTGTATGATCTTGACCTCTGTGCTGTGGTATTGCTTGCCATCTTAAAGAAAGAGCCAAGACATCATGTCAAACCTACTTATCTATTGTTCTCTTATTTACCAACAATATTGTAATATTGTTAAAACTGTTTTTGAATTTAGTATCATTATTATAGCCCAAATAATTTGCTGTTTAGCACGAACAATGTCATTTCCACCACAACCTGTCTTTACCACCACAATGAACACCGTGGTGGAAATGACTGTGGTGGAAATGACATTTCCCCACTTTCCCTCTAAAATCTCATGCTATGTTAGCCTGCTAATATTAGTTTTAGAGTTAGCATTAAATATACACAAATTACACATTATTAAATTAAATGTATCCAGTTATTTTTACGTCCATGTGAAATATGAGCTGTTTGGAAATGACGACCAATAAACATACTCTCAGTTTTACTCATATTTACCTTGATTTTTCTTCTTTTCATTACCCCCTGTAGAGGACACCATTTCATCCAGCCATGTGTTCCACTGTGGAGTTTCTGTTGCTATGGTTACTAAATATACAAACCTAAAACACTGATCCCAGGATTCTATTTTGTACAGTGTGGTGGAAATGACAGTGACCCCAAGGGACAAGGGTTCTATTTATGAAAAATATAGGAAAATGTGAATATGTATCACAATATATAATATGTAGAATTGAAATAAATGGTATTTTATCATTTGTACTTGAAATCTACATTATTTAAATATTTAATTTAGAATTAAGCGAGGTTGAAGATACAAAGTCTGGCTTAGGGACAGAGGGAAAACAGTAAAAACCATGCATAAAAGGCCTCATATTATATAATAAAAAGAAAGATTGAGCCATGATACATTTTTTATAAGTTCCCCTTAGGGTGGAGTAAGTATGACAAAAACAAAAAAGAAGAAATGTTTTTTAGTTTTTATTATTTCATCCAGGGACAAGAAAAGTACCATAGTTAAAGAATCACCCATGTACAAGAGCTAGCAATATCTAGACCACAATGCAGTTGTGAGCATACTAGGTATTCTATATTATACTACAACATCAGTCTAACTGGATATGGATTTTGTGTTGGTTGAACGTTCCAGGCAGGTTCCAGAAAGTTATTCAGCTGGTGAACCTCGTCTTGTGTTGGGTAATGGCATCTGGTTTAGCAGGCTTTGACGCTGTAGCGATGTTGGCAGGGCGCCACTCGGGTGATTTGGCCAGGTCGCAGTTGTAAATGAGAACCTGTTCTCAACTGGCTTACCTGGTTAAATAAAGGTGAAATAAAAAAAATAAAAAAAATAATAATTTACTAACCCCCATGCCAAAGAACTGACTGCAAGGGTGTGAAAAGTTTTGTGCTTTCATAAATACCTTTGGCTGTCCTGGCTTGTTTGGAAGTCAGATGATGTAGAGCTTGAGCTTGTTCCCTGCTGAAAGCTTTCATCCAATGGATCTACAGGCTCTGTACTACTAAAGCTGGTGTCAAGGTCATTTTGTTATTTTTATTTAACTAGGCAAGTCAGTTAAGAACAAATTCTTATTTACAATGACAGTCTACCAAAAGGCCAAAGGCCTCCTGCGGGGACGGGGGCTGGGATAATTTTTTAAAAATATAAATATAGGACCAAACACACTACAACAAGAGAGCAACACAATACTACATAAAGAGAGACCTAAGACAACAACATAGCATGGCAGCAACACACAACACAGCAAGGTAGCAACCCAACATGAAAACAACATGGTAGCAACACAACATGGCAGCAGCACAACATGGTGGCAGCACAAGACATGGTACAAACATTGTCATCAGCTGCAGCAGAAGGATTAATCGGTAGGACACACAGTCGCGGCGTCCGAATACCTATATTAGTGTACTACATACTTCAACTGCATACTAGGTATTCATCGTCACATACCATTTAGCACGTACTGTTTAATAAAAAGTATGCATTATGCCACTGCGGCAACGCAGTAGCTGCTCCTGACTGGCTGATTTGGTGGGGTGGGGCGGGGTCGAGTGAGGGTGGATTTTTCCATTGCATCAACCAGCCTTATTATACTAATTTCCAATTTGATACATTTCTCTAAACTCTGAATAGAATAGGAATGGAGTTATAGGCCTACTCAGGCTGGTTATAGGCAGACTATCACATTCAACCTATACTGTAGCCCATCTATCCTATTTAAAAAGGAATGAAGACAGAAACATATCATTTGGTTCCATTTCAAGATATGTATTTGTGAAACCAAAGTGATGTAACATGTATACATTCAATCAAATGGGCTAGTACACACACTAAAACTTTTCAAATGTTCAAATAAAAAAGGCTATTGCTCAGAAAAATGCGGACAGTTGGGTGCATCGCAAATTCAAAACCGCTGGACAGCAACATAATAAACTAAAGCACTGATCATTGGGAACGAGGTCAGAATGACTGCTTATGATCCATAAATGTAATAATTAAATAGGTAGCCTACAAAACTAAAATTATCCATATGTTCAAATCAAAAGGCCAGAGTTAACATGACATTAATAACGCAGCCACATCCTGAGTCAAATCAAATCAAATCACATTTTATTGGCCACATGCGCCGAATACAACAGGTGCAGACATTACAGTGAAATACTTACATACAGCCCTTAACCAACAGTGCATTTATTTTTAATAAAAAAGTAAAATAAAACAACAACAAAAAAGTGTTGAGAAAAAAAGAGCAGAAGTAAAATAAAATAACAGTAGGGAGGCTATATATACAGGGGGGTACCGATGCAGAGTCAATGTGCGGGGGCACCGGCTAGTTGAGGTAGTTGAAGTAATATGTACATGTGGGTATGCATAAATAATTAACAGAGTAGCAGCAGCGTAAAAAGATGGGGTGGGGGGTGGGGGTGGGGGGGGCAGTGCAAATAATCCGGGTAGCCATGATTAGCAATTCAGGAGTCTTATGGCTTGGGGGTAGAAGCTGTTGAGAAGTATTTTGGACCTAGACTTGGCACTCCGGTACCGCTTGCCGTGCGGTAGCAGAGAGAACAGTCTATGACTAGGGTGGCTGGAGTCTTCGACAATTTTGAGGGCCTTCCTCTGACACCGCCTGGTATAGAGGTCCTGGATGGCAGGAAGCTTGGCCCCAGTGATGTGCTGGGCCGTACGCACTACCCTCTGTAGTGCCTTGCGGTCGGAGGCCAAGCAGTTGCCATACCAGGCGGTGATGCAACCAGTCAGGATGCTCTCGATGGTGCAGCTGTAGAATTTTTTGAGGATCTGAGGACCCATGCCAAATCTTTTCAGTCTCCTTAGGGGGAATAGGCTTTGTCGTGCCCTGTTCCACTACAGCCCCGTCGATGAGAATGGGGGCGTGCTCAGTCCTCTTTTTTTTCCTGTAGTCCACAATCATCTCCTTTGTCTTGGTCACGTTGAGGGAGAAGTTGTTATCCTGGCACCACACGGCCAGGTCTCTGACCTCCTCCCTATAGACTGTCTCATCGTTGTCGGTGATCAGGCCTACCACTGTTGTGTCGTCGGCAAACTTAATGATGGTGTTGGAGTCGTGCCTGGCCTTGCAGTCATGGGTGAACAGGGAGTACAGGAGGGGACTGAGCACGCACCCCTGAGGGGCCCCCGTGTTGAGGATCAGTGTGGCAGATGTGTTGTTACCTACCCTTACCACCTGGGGGCGGCCCGTCAGGAAGTCCAGGATCCAGTTGCAGAGGGAGGTGTTTAGTCCCAGGATCCTTAGCTTAGTGATGAGCTTTGAGGGCACTATGGTGTTGAATGCTGAGCTGTAGTCAATGAATAGCAGGTAAACAGGTGTGGTCACGTCAGTATTGTAGTTAGTTGAATGATTGAAAACAACAACATTAACCATTATGGAACGACTGATGTTAAGGTAGGATCACATTCAGTCAGATGCGTAGTTCATCTGTTTGGCCATTTAGTTGGACAAACGGCCAGCAGAAATGGCGGCACAGCACTCCAGTGATGATATCATGAAACAATCACTACTAATTTGGTGATCCACACACGAGGACAATGACAACAACACAATTGAACATGATCATGAATAAAGAGGGCTCTAGGGATACAGTGGGGAGAACAAGTATTTGATACACTGCCGATTTTGCAGGTTTTCCTACTTACAAAGCATGTAGAGGTCTGTAATTTTTATCATAGGTACACTTCAACTGTGAGAGACGGAATCTAAAACAAAAATCCAGAAAATCACATTGTATTTAAGTAATTAATTTGCATTTTATTGCATGACATCAGTATTTGATCACCTACCAACCAGTAAGAATTCCGGCTCTCACAGACCTGTTAGTTTTTCTTTAAGCCCTCCTGTTCTCCACTCATTACCTGTATTAACTGCACCTGTTTGAACTCGTTACCTGTATAAAATACACCTGTCCACACACTCAATCAAACAGACTCCAACCTCTCCACAATGGCCAAGACCAGAGAGCTGTGTAAGAACATCAGGGATAAAATTGTAGACCTGCACAAGGCTGGGATGGGCTACAGGACAATAGGCAAGCAGCTTGGTGAGAAGGCAACAACTGTTGGCGCAATTATTAGAAAATGGAAGAAGTTCAAGATGACGGTCAATCACCCTCGGTCTGGGGCTCCATGCAAGATCTCACCTCGTGGAGCATCAATGATCATGAGGAAGGTGAGGGATCAGCCCAGAACTACACGGCAGGACCTGGTCAATAACCTGAAGAGAGCTGGGACCACAGTCTCAATGAAAACCATTAGTAACACATTACGCCATCATGGATTAAAATCCTGCAGCGCACGCAAGGTCCCCCTGCTCAAGCCAGCGCATGTCCAGGCCCGTCTGAAGTTTGCCAATGACCATCTGGATGATCCAGAGGAGGAATGGAAGAAGGTCATGTGGTCTGATGAGACAAAAATAGAGCTTTTTGGTCTAAACTCCACTCGCCGTGTTTGGAGGAAGAAGAAGGATGAGTACAACCCCAAGAACACCATCCCAACCGTGAAGCATGGAGGTGGAAACATCATTCTTTTGGGATGCTTTTCTGCAAAGGGGACAGGACGACTGCACCGTATTGAGGGGAGGATGGATGGGGCCATGTATCGCGAGATCTTGGCCAACAACCTCCTTCCCTCAGTAAGAGCATTGAAGATGGGTCGTGGCTGGGTCTTCCAGCATGACAACGACCCGAAACACACAGCCAGGGCAACTAAGGAGTGGCTCCGTAAGAAGCATCACAAGGTCCTGGAGTGGCCTAGCCAGTCTCCAGACCTGAACCCAATAGAAAATCTTTGGAGGGAGCTGAAAGTCTGTATTGCCCAGCGACAGCCCCGAAACCTGAAGGATCTGGAGAAGGTCTGTATGGAGGAGTGGGCCAAAATCCCTGCTGCAGTGTGTGCAAACCTGGTCAAGACCTACAGGAAACGTATGATCTCTGTAATTGCAAACAAACGTTTCTGTACCAAATATTAAGTTCTGCTTTTCTGATGTATCAAATACTTATGTCATGCAATAAAATGCAAATTAATTACTTAAAAATCATACAATGTGATTTTCTGGATTTTTGTTTTAGATTCTGTCTCTCACAGTTGAAGTGTACCTATGATAAAAATTACAGACCTCTACATGCTTTGTAAGTAGGAAAGCCTGCAAAATCGGCAGTGTATCAAATACTTGTTCTCCCCACTGTACTTGTTGAATTACTTCAGTGATGCTGAGCCTTCTTGGATTGTTGCTGTCTCAGATAAAGGGAGGAGAAAGATACACCAGTACTTCAGACAGTCATCTTAATGAAAGCTCCATGCAGACATCAACAACATGTTATATTTAGGCCTTATAGAAATGCTCCCTACAGGGAAGGCAACTGTGCAGCATCAACTCTAATGTGTTACCTCAGTTGAGCACTTTATCATAGGCCTACCCACACACGTTGTTAAAGGGAGACTTCGGGAGTCAGATGAACTTGTGGATACCATTTTTATGTCTCTGCGTGCAGTTTGAAGGAAGTTGCTAACAAGCGCTAGCGCAATTGCTAACTAGTTTTAGCGCAATGACTAGAAGTCTATGGGTATTTGCTAGCATGCTAGCAGATACCCATAGACTTCTAGTCATTGCGCTAACGCTAGTTATCATTGGCTCGCAAAACTACCTATAACTTCCTTCATACTGGAAACAAAGACACGAAAATGGTATCTATGAGTTCATCTGACTCCAGGGAAGTAGACAAAATGCCTCATTGCCAAAATCCTGAAGTATCCCTTTAAGGCTAAAATGCTATGTTAAGCATATAAATATGACACTTCCAGGGCAATGCCTTTGATAGGAGAAATATGTATCTGCCCAATGGAGCCTATAGAGTATGCCTACTGTTAAAATGTCATCTCAAACGAGCCACACAAAAGCACTAACTGGAATATGAAAATCTCAAAGAATTAATATCTATCAATATGCTACTTAATATCATCATCCTCATCATCATCATTATCATAATCATCAAGAACAACAACATCCCCCTGAAATAGCCTGACATTTTTTCCTAGGTATCTATAGGCCAGGGTTTCCTAAACTCTGTCCTGGGGCCCGCCCTGGGTGCACGTTTTGGTTTTTACCCTAGCACTACAAAAGTATGTGGACACCCCTTCAAATTAATGGATTCTGCTATTTCAGCCACACCCGTTGCTGACAGGTGTATAAAATCGAGCACACAGCCATGCAATCTCGATAGACAAATATTGGCAGTAGAATGGCCTTACTAAAGAGCTCAGTGACTTTCAACGTGGCACCGTCATAGGATGCCACCTTTCCAACAAGTTTGTCAAATTTCTGCCCTGCTAGAGCTGCCCCGGTCAACTGTAAGTGCTGTTACTGTGAAGTGGAAACAACGGCTCAGCCACGAAGTGGTAGGCCACACAAATTCACAGAACGGGACCGCCGAGTGCTGAAGCACGTAGTGAGTAAAAACTGTCCTCGGTTGCAACACATTTTACATTTACATTTTAGTCATTTAGCAGACGCTCTTATCCAGAGCGACTTACAGTTAGTGAGCGCATACATTTTCACACTTTTTTCATACTGGCCCCCCGTGGGGATCGAACCCACAACCCTGATGTAGCAAACGCCATGCTCTACCAACTGAGCTACAGAGTTCCAAACTGCCGCTGGAAGCAATGTCAGCAAAATAACTGTTAGTCGGGAGCTTCATGAAATGGGTTTCCATGGCCGAGCAGCCGCACACAAGCCTAAGATCACCATGTGCAATGCCAAACGTTGGCTGGAGTGGTGTAAAGCTCGCCGCCATTGGACTATGGACCAATGGAAACGCATTCTCTGGAGTGATGGTAGTCCGACGGAAGAATCTGGGTTTGGCGGATGCCCGGAGAACACTACCTGCAATGCATAGTGCGAACTGTAAAGTTTGGTGGAGGAGGAATAATGGTCTGGGGCTGTTTTTCATGGTTCTGGCTAGGACCTTTATTTCCAGTGAAGGGAAATCTAAATGCTACAGCATACAATTATATTCTAGACGATTCTGTGCTTCCAACTTTTTTTATTTTTTTTTATTTTACTAGGCAAGTCAGTTAAGAACAAATTCTTATTTACAATGACGGCCTACCAAACCCGGACGACGCTGGGCCAATTGTGCACCGCCCTATGGGACTCCCAATCACGGCCGGTCGTGATACAGCCTGGAATCTAACCAGGGTCTGTAGTGACGCCTCAAGCACTGAGATGCAGTGCCTTAGACCGCTGCGCCACTTGGGAGCAACAGTTTGGGGAAGGCCTTTCCCTATTTCAGCATGACAATGCCCCCGTGCACAAAGCGAGGTCCATACAGAAATGGTTTGTCGAGATTGGTGGGGATGAACTTAACTGGCCTGCACAGAGCCCTGACCTCAACCCCATCCAACGCCTTTGGGATGAATTGGAATGCCGACTGCGAGCCAGGCCTAATTGCCCAACATCAGTGCCTGACCTCACTAATGCTCTTGTGGCTGAATGGAAGCAAGTCCCCGCAGCAATGTTCCAACATCTAGTGGAAAGCCTTCCCAGAACAGTGGAGGCTGTTATAGCAGTAAAGGGGGAACCAACTCCATATTAATGCCCATGATTTTGGAATGAGATGTTCAACGAGCAGGTGTCCACATATTTTTGGTAATGTAATGTATATGACATTGCTACCTGAGAAAGTCAGTGTTTGTTGTTCTGTGTGTGGAGACATTCAGGCTTACTAGGAGCATATCAATATCCATTCCAGTGAGCATAAATTTTATGTAGCCAATGCTACCATACAATTCCGTCCAACTGCTGTCAATCAAGAGAGCTGTCAAGGAAAGCACCATGTGATCTGAGGTCTCGGCTGTTAAATTGCAGCGCTGTCGCTATATGCAAATGCGTTAGTCACTCTCCATTAGAATGAATGGGACTCTAAATAGTATCCAATCAGAAGAGAGCTCCCGTGGCATATAAAACCTAGCAAAGCCGCTTAGTTCTGGACACCAGTATTAGCGTTGGTGTGATCGTTCCTGGTTGAAAGGAGTTTTGTGTCTTTCCCAAAGAAAAACGTCCTAAGGTAGGATATATATATTTTTTTATGTGTAGAAATATATAAATACATAAATGCATAAGAATGTCAAATTTGTGACATTGTTATAATGCGTCGAATGTGCTTTGTATTTAATACATGTATTTAAATATATGATGACACTGGCTAAACATTTTGAATTTAGGTTGAACAAAGACTTTGGTATTGTAGACAGCATCTCGGTAAAGCGCGTCCACCCTAGATATTTGTCAGTGATTTGGTTTCACATCAAAACAATGAATGATTATATGTAACTGTAAAATATTTTATCCTGGGTAAAATTGCCTCAAAGTCTTGTATACAAGGTTTGTATTTTCCGTTTGCCTAGTACTTTACATCGACAACGAACGACCTTGCAGCATCTCCTGTCTGCAAGGTCTTATTATCTGGTGCTGCGCATTACGCATTCGGTCGAGGGCTTCCATCAAAGGTGCACAGTAGTCTATACACTTGCACTGTAGCCTACATATTTGGATTAACATGGAATGAATGCATGTATTTTAATCCATGCATTCCATGTATATGTTGTAGATTTGACATTCTAGAGAAATTAACAGTTGCTAGATGTGGGCACTGTAGCCTACATATTTGGATGAACATTAAATCAAATTAACGTGGATGAATGCATGCATTTTTAATCCATGCATTCCATTGATATGTTGTAGATTTGACATTCTAGAGAAATTAACAGTTGCTAGATGTGGGCACCGAGGGTAGATTACATGTATCCCATCTCGGATGATGAGGAAGAGAGCCGCAAATGGTTGGATTTTTTTGTCCACCTCTTTGAACCGGGTGCCTAAATAGCGTACGACTGCGTCACAATTCATTAGTGTTGGCGAAGCTACTCTGAAAATATAGTTTACCAAGCTACCAATTACGTCACACTGGAAGAAGTTACGCTACACTAAACCCACTGGACACAGACGTGAATTCAACGTCTATTCCACGTTGGTTCAACGTAATGTAATTGAAATGAAGTGGAACAACGTTTATTCAAACAGTGTGTGCCCAGTGGGAAGCTACCCTTAAGAAAAATATAGTTGACTTAACTAAAGTTACTTTGGAAAAAGTTGTAACAAATTATCTTATGTAAATCTGAAATGTCATAGACTACACATTGCAAGAACAAATCACTTTGGGGTCATATGTTAACAGAATGTGTATTTTAGCCTATTAAACAAGTGAGAATTAAGCAGGTGTGATGACGCAAAAGAAAGGAAATTCTGGCCTACTTCACCCATATTTTATTTTATTTTCCAAAAAGGGTAGTGTGTAGTTCCAGTAGTTAGCTACATGGCAAAAAAGTTATTAACTATTGAAAACACTGCCTAGTTTTGAATTTAGTTCAACTACCACCAAGCTACTGCAAAATGTAGTTAAATTACAAGTTGAACGACAATTCATACAAAATAAACAGTCTTCTTCAACCTTTTTCCTATTAAAGGTGCACTATGCTGAAATCGCTCTGCAATTACCTGGTTGCTAAAATTCTAATAGTTCACCTAATTTCAGTTTATGTGACAAAACAAGCAATGTAGAGAATCATTGTACGATCAAAACCACTGTGAAATATATTTGAATTAAACCAAAAATATTGTATTTTCTTCAGCTTTTTGAAGCTGGTGTACAAAACCAAAAGTAAAAGATGCAAAAATGAAACTTGGGAACGGGAAGCATAGAAATAGTGCACATAGAACAGACCTACCGCTTCTTAGACTTGCTTTCAATGAGAATAACAAATCTATAACTCGGGTCGCCCAAAAAGTTATATATTGCAGCGTTAAACAGTGTAAGCTATTTAATTTGCCGGGTAGGCTATTTTGGCCACTAACATTACATTGTTTCATCCTTGCGCACAGGTGAAAGCAATCATGCCTTTCGGTAACACCCACAACAAGCTGAAGATGAACTACTCCGCAGAGCAGGAGTACCCCGACCTTAGCCAGCATAACAACCACATGGCTAAGGTGCTCACTCCAGAGATGTACGCCAACCTGCGGGACAAGGAAACTCCAAGTGGATTTACAGTGGATGATGTCATTCAAACTGGGATTGATAACCCGGGTAAATAGCCATTGCTTTGTCGACTTTAGTCTCAAGACGTCTGTGTTGTGCAGTTTCGATGTGAAGTGTGTAGAAAATGGGAGGGCAGAGGGCTTTATTTATAGCCCAGCCACTCATCCGGTGCTTGGATGTTGCAATGTGAATCACGTACCTTGTGAAAAACCTCCTCTGTTTAAATGGTGATCTTGTTGCCAAGGGCCTGTGCTATGGCCACTAATGAAATGTTCCGTAAAAAACAAGGAATGCATTATTTTTTTGCCCTGTCTAGCATTAAAGGAGCAATCAGCATTTGAAACAATAAGAAAGCGTCTTCCCTGTTTCGGGAAACTTTTTAAAAAATAGTTTTAACCATGTCTTGAGGATGTATAGTGTATGTTTACATAAAACAAGCTTATATTTTGGGTTCTGATGGGGTACGACGAATCAAATGGGTACAAAAAATTGATGTAGCAACTGCAGATTGCCCTTTTAAGCATAGAACCTAATGTAGGTATACATGCATTAGGACTGATGTGGGAACCATGGCAACAGGCCTATTTATTGTTCTAATTTATTACAGCAGCATCACCAACGACCTTTGCTGAGCAAGGTCAAATCCATTATTTGTCTACATAGAACCATTGCTGAGCAAGTGACATTACAGACAAGGTTGAGGCCTTGCATTTTATTCCCCTCGATTTCAAGGTTGTAGAGTCATGTCTCTTTAAACCCTGAATTACGGTGGCTTTGAATTATCATCTAGTCCAGGGACCAATTACATTCAGCCTGATCCTATTTTTTACGAATGGACAGGGGGGCTGGAAAATAATTATAAATAAATAGCTCAGGTGGTAGAGCATGGCGCTTGCAACGCCAGGGTTGTGGGTTCGTTTCCCACGGGGGGCCAGTATGAAAAATGTATGCACTCACTAACTGTAAGTCGCTCTGGATAAGAGCGTCTGCTAAATGACTAAAATGTAAAAAATGTACACTGCAGATTAACCGCAAGAAGCCCAAACTAATAGTATTTAGCCAAAAACATAATTTCAGACCTTGATTACATTGGGATACGATCACATATGTCTCTTTTTATGTGTGGTAATACTTGGGAATAGATTTCCGGGTAACACTTTACATTAAGTTCTCTTAATAAGCCATTTATAAACAGTTTGTAAAGAGTTTACTTACCATTTAATCATTGCTCCTACATTTGTAACTGTCAATAAGCAGTCTCTAAATAGTAATTTATGCATTTATAAACACTATTTTAATTAAACTGCCTTTTTCGTCAGCATGCTAGGCTAGCTGATGCTAAAGCAGCCCATTGGATTCCATGAAAATGGGAAGCCTAGTGTTGGGCTGCTTTAGCATTAGCTAGACTAGCATGCTGACGAAAAAGGCAGCTTAAAATAGTGTTTATAAATGCGTAAATTACTATTTAGAGATTGCTTAATACATTTTTACATTTTAGTCATTTAGCAGGCGCTCTTATCCAGAGCGACTTACAGTTAGTGAGTGCATACATTTTCACACTGGCCCCCCTGTGGGAAACGAACCCTCAACCCTGGCGTTGCAAGTGCCATGCTCTACCAACTGAGCTACAGGGGACTATTGACATTGCTTATTGACCAAAAAAACTTGGTGGGCCAATTTGGGGAACCCTGATGTAGGCCTTGCATTTGATAAGCTCTATTGCAGTCCCCTACTACAGCATCCAGTGTAACTAAGCATTAAACAACTGAAGATGAGTGCCGGTATGCAAACCTTAGTCACCACAACCTTACGGTCTTCTTAACCCTTGACATGTACAACATTATGAATATCAACACAAAATGTGTAATAATGCCCAATGGCTTCACCGTAGATTGTGTTATTCCGACAGGCGTTTGCCTATGGAGGGTGGCTAAAGATATTATTGGATATAAGACCCATGCGACTGCAGGCACAACTGACCACCATTTTATAGAAAATTCCAAAACCAATTACTGTCAAAACCAATGCAAGTGCATTTTGTCAGTGAAATCGTCACTTGGATCGATGCAACCACCATTTTGTGTCCAAAGGCCCAGTTTCACCCTTTTTCTATTCTATTTCAGGCCATCCCTTCATCATGACAGTGGGCTGTGTGGCTGGAGACGAGGAGACGTACGAGGTGTTCAAGGAGCTGCTGGACCCCGTCATCGAAGACCGCCACGGTGGATACAAGCCCTCAGACAAACACAAGACCGACCTGAACCCAGACAACCTTGTGGTAAGGACACACACACCAAATCTCCACACACACTCACCACGCTGAATCATCAAACACACACAGTGAATCCCAAAACACCCCCTCTCCCCTACCAACTTGCTCGAAGGGCCCTCCGTAGTCACGTGTTGCTGACGAAACTAAGAGGGTGACTTCCAGAGAGTGGCGAGGGGATCAATAAACCCATCGACTTCGGGACACACTCGTGACTTGAATGATGCAATTCATGTTCTACTTTTCAATAATAAACATGCATGAAATTAAAATCTACAAATCCCTCCTGTCATTTTACAAGATATAAACATCAGTAACAGTTAAACATGTAATTTGGGAGGTATTTCATTTGTTACATGTGTGAAGTCTCAAAATCAGACAAGCAAAGCCTGCAGCCTTGCTGGCTCGGTCGAAGTGGCTATCTGACGGTCTAATTAGCCCCTACACCCTCTATAATTTTCCGTCCCTCAGCTTTTGCCGGAGGCTCGCGTGAATGCGCAAATGGAGGGCCGAGGGGAAGGGGGTGAGTTGGGATTCAACCTCTGTCTCAATCTCCACACACCCTGAATCACCACATAGGCACCTACAAACTCCCAAGGGAGGCCTTGATGAGTCAATGTCGTAAACGGTGTGGTCAGCACTATTCACGAAGTTCAGGAAACCAATATGAAATGGAATTCAGTCAAAATCCATATTGGTCAAACTGGCCATACGGCCCATTGTTTTCAAACCTCCTTGTACCCCAATCCTGGTTTATACAGTCAAAACCAAATGTGTATTCCTGTTAGCTTTCATGCTAATTGCTAACACGGCTCTTGCCATTATTTTGTTAGGGTGGGGATGACCTGGACCCCAACTATGTCCTGAGCTCCAGAGTGAGAACTGGTAGGAGCGTCCGCGGCTTCTGCCTCCCCCCACACTGCAGCCGTGGGGAGCGACGTGCCATTGAGAACATGGCCATCGAAAGTGCGTAACGAGACCCTCTCCTCCAATTCCATGGCCTTATTTGTGTGCCGATGCTGCCCCCTGGCAGCACCAAGTGTAACTGTAGCTTAATCCTCCAATTGAAATGATACCGCACTGTAATTGGCTTGCTGCTTTTGACTGGCATCGGTTAAGACTTACTTATTCTGTATGTTTTATATAATGGAATCATTGACAAGAATTGGCACAAATATGACCGCTTGATTTGTCTAATTCTTACAAATATGCAGTTTGCTTTATAATAATAATAATAATAATAATAATAATATGCCATTTAGCAGCTTTACAGTTGGTGAAAAAGGATGAGCACTTTCATGTAGGCCAACTAGTTTTACTGATATTGGCATGTTGTTTTTTTCAGGTCTAGCCTCACTGGATGGGGACCTCAATGGCCAGTATTACGCCCTGAAGAACATGACAGACGATGAGCAGCAACAGCTGATCGATGACCACTTCCTGTTCGACAAACCTGTGTCCCCCCTGCTGCTGGCGTCCGGGATGGGCCGCGACTGGCCTGACGGCAGGGGCATCTGGTGAGTTCCCCCGCTCTAGCCTTACGGGCACCACAGGAGTTTTCTTCATGTCATCTTCCCCAGTCCAAAATGACTTCCTTTTCCTTTCATGATGGCAGATAAATTGGAGGGTAGTTAGTTGACCGCTTCAATGGTCTTCATTTCACAGTAGGCCCCATTTAGAAGTTGTATTGAAAAGGCCCCTTTTGGACCATTTTAAATCCACATTCCATACTCTAAAAAGACTGAGGAATTTGCCCAAATAGTGATACACAGTTGATATGTGCTCTGATGTCATGGTGAATTAAAGGAGGCTCTGGTGTAAAGTTTCCCCTAAGTACAGGTCTAGGATCAGCTCCGCTCCTCCATCCTAACCTTAACCATTAGTGGGGTAAAATAAAAAAACTGACCCACGATCGGCGTCTATGGACAACTTCACCTGTGTACCAACTGGAGGGTGCCTTTTAGTGAGAATAAACCTGATCGTTATGTAAAATGGTGTCTCCTTCCAACCGACAGTGAACCAATATGTTGTTTTTGTTGACAGGCACAACGACGGCAAGACCTTCCTGGTCTGGGTGAACGAGGAAGACCATCTACGAGTCATCTCTATGCAGAAGGGAGGCAACATGAAGGAGGTGTTCCACCGCTTCTGCACAGGCCTCACAAAGGTGTGTGTGGTGTGCGCTCAGGATTCAAGGATGTCAAAGTCCAGTCCAGTCAGAAAGGCACACAATTATATAACATTGAACGACACACCTAACATTCAAATAAATGTTCAAAGCACACCACCACTTTGGGGTTAATTCCATTTGAGAGACTACTTAAAATGTAGTGCAAGATTAAAACTGTCCCAAGAAAGGATGTAACCTTTAAACTCAAACTAGAAAGTCCCCTACACTGCAGTTGCTTTCTCAACTCAATGGTGCCACATAAGTCATAACCTTCGCCCCCTGACCCCTACAGATCGAGAGCCTGTTCAAGGACAAGGGTCATGAGTTCATGTGGAACGAGCACCTGGGCTACGTGCTCACTTGCCCCTCCAACCTGGGCACAGGGCTGCGCGCCGGCGTGCACGTCAAGCTGCCCAACGTCAGCAAGCACGAGAAGTTCGGTGAGGTCCTCAAGAGGTTGAGGCTGCAGAAGCGCGGCACAGGTACGTACATTTTCAACACCCCCCCTCAACTCGGTTAGGAAATGTGGAGGGGAAATGCCGTCTAGCAGTTGTTATTGGATTTAAGCGAGCATCCAGCGGATCAGGAGTATTGTCTAGTCTCACTAGGTTTTTATTTATGAAGCAATGTTTGTTACTGTGGGTGGGTAAAACATTGTGCGTTCAAGATGTCAATGTTGAATTGCATCTGAATCCGTGTACTTAAATTGACAGCGTTATGCTAATCCAACATGCCCCTACACCTTTGACCGAAAGCTGTAACTATGGGTACAATTCTCATAAATGTATAGCACTTTCCACTAGGTCCCAACTCTCCACTGTATAGGACAGAGGTGGCCAACGCTCCTGGGGAGCTACCCTCCTGCAGGATTTCCTTCCAGCCCTAGTCCTGTTTCGGTTAAGTAGCTGCTCCTCAGGCCCCCCGAATATAGGAGCTGAAAGGTGTTATAGTAGGGCTGGCTGGAACTAAAACCTGCATGCCCAGTGCTTCTCCAGGAGCAGGGTTGGCCTGTCACTGCTTGTCTTATCCACCACCATCAGATTGTCTTTGGTACTGAACATGTACCTTCTGGGTCTTCCCCCTCAGGCGGCGTGGACACGGCAGCAGTAGGCGGCGTCTTCGACATCTCCAACGCCGACCGTCTGGGCTTCTCCGAGGTGGAGCTGGTGCAGATGGTTGTCGACGGCGTCAAGACCCTCGTCGAGATGGAGAAGCGCCTGGAGGGAGGCCAATCCTTCGACGACCTGATGCCCGACCAGAAGTGAACACGCTCACTCTGAAACCTTCTGACCTCTTCTCTCATGTCTCCCCCTCTCCCCCCCCTCCTCACCAATATCTCCCCCTTGTCTCAAAAAAACAATAATCTTAACTACATCAAGGAAATACACTCCGCCCGACGCATTTAGTGGCACTAAAAAGTTAGATGAGTCTTCCATCTGTGTGATGAAGGATTTTGTATCTGCTGTCTTGTTGCAAAATATTGGATGGATCTTAACTTGAAATAAAAGTATCTTTGCCCAATGGAATATTCTTGTTGTGTGTTTGTCATAACTTATTTTGAGCAAGAGATTTGTTTGGAGATGCTTTCTTCAAGAAATAATTTCAAATACTCTCTCTGCTTGATTGAGAGTGCCTGTCTCAATTGACCAATAGAATAGTAATGAAACTGTAAATCCTGCACAATGGCACTCCAGGCAGGCTAGAGCAAACGTTCAAAATACTTGAATCCAGGTCTTGATTCAATATGCTTATGCAGTAGAGCACAATGGTATGAATCCTTTTACAGGATTAGTTACTTTTCTCATTCTTAAAAGGGGCAATATGTGAATATACCAATTGATTCTTGAATAGAAGTACTAATGCCTCATGAGCTTAGTTCAACTGTCATACCCCATCAGAACCCAAAATATAAACTTTTAAGCAATTGTAAACACACACTGTATAGCCTGAAAACATGGTTAAAACTATAATGTTGATGTCATGAATGGTCAGTCCTTGCATCCATAGCTCTGTCTATAAACTTGAGTGGTTACAGTTCTTCAGCCCATCCCTCAGCTTTTTACCAAAACAGCGGTAGGGTCATTGCTTTATCATTTGAACTGCAGATTGTCCCTTTAAGGCTCATTATTAATCCCAGACGCCAGCAGTCTTTTCATCGATTAATTTTTTAAATAAGATTTCAAGGCGATATCCATCTAGCTACGTCACTCTGGTATCCACTGAGATTAGATGCACATTAACCTCATGGTCTGTACACTGCCAGTGCAAAGTCATCAAAGAGAATCTGTATTCATCTTTATATTTTAATATTCTTATTTATAGGCTATCATAGCCTAACTGTTTCATATCAACTAATCGCCTTCAGACAGTCTGGACCACGATTATTATAAGGCCTAGATCAGGATTTCCCAAACTCGGTCCTCGGGACCCCAAGGGGTGCATATTTTGTTTTTTGCCATATCACTACACAGCTGATTCAAATAATCTTAAAGCTTCGATAATTTGAATCAGCTGTGTAGTGTTAGGGCAAAAAAACAAAATGTGCACCCCTTGGGGTCCCGAGGACCGAGTTTGGGAAACGGCGGCCTATATTCAATCAGATCAAGCGTTAACCGGCGATAGCAGACACCCACATAGCTGATGTTTTGGTGGTGTCGGAGGTGCAACTGTGTTGGAGCTGTCAAATCGGTGAGCAGCTGCTCTTGGTTGTCAGGAAGCCACACCCATCCCACTTGTGTTATAAGTTCAGAACGAGAAAGTGTAGGCTTTATAGAAATAATGACGCTCAAATTGAAAATGATTTAATTTAATTATGATTTCTAATCGAGGAGTAGATTAGGCTATATCTCCCATTCCAGTGTTGGAACTTGTAAACAAGGCTGCATGGGATTTCTCTTAATGCGACTCCATGCAGCCAATGGCAATGTCCGCTTTAGGTATAATGCCAGGAGCCGCTTGTGGATTTGACAGCTAACTCAGTTCCACCTCCGTCCCCGCCAAAACAACCGCTATGCGGATGTCGGCTAAAGCGGATCTGATTGAATAGAGCTCAGTGCCAGCTCTTCAGGACCAGTTGGAGACCTCTGTCATACAGTGACATCTAGTGGTCCCATATATGGGAGCCTGCCTGTATGGGGAAGTCATTCAATTGAATTCAACGGAACCCATGATAACACTTTACCTTCCCACTCAGACCAAAATTACTAGCTGTAGCCATAGTATTAAGACACCTGTTAAGACACCTGTTTAGTACAAACTGGTTCATTAACATAACAGGTTGGCGTGTGTAGTGTCTGAAGGTCTTGATTTTTGCTGATGTTTGCAAATGGTGTAATAGATTAACTTTACTCTGCTTTGCTGAATCATCTGGAAAGCATTGCTACATAGGCTTCTTGGAATAGAGGACATTTGGAGATATGAGGAGGCCAGGGATTGGTCTATCTAAAACCACCCATCTTATGTTACATAGGATAAATACCATGATTGAACAAAGGACGAGGAGAAACAACATATTAACAGATTGGGCCGTTGTTCTCCAGATGTCTGTAAATTGATACTGTGATCTTTGATACAATAAACCTTTATAATCAAAGTACAGTGTAAGCGGACTTCTTATCATCACAGCATAATTAGCAACATATTTTGAGACACCACACGTGGTAGTGTGAGCCAAGGCTGTGAGCACATTTCACTCAATGATGACCTAGGATGTCCCCAATGGAACCCTATTTTTGATTCCCTATGGGCCCTGTTCAAAAGTAGTGCACTATAAAGGGGATAGGGTACCATTTGGGACACATTCCCAGAGTACTCCACTAGAGCCATGCTAAAACACAGACAACTATGGCTTTTGCCACTAATTGGTCTTTTGACCAATCAGATCAGATCAGATCTTTTGCCAATAATTGGGCAAAATATCAGAATTAGGCTGCCTGTGTAACACACAGTCAGATAAGGAAAGAGACCTACCATCAGTCAGACAGGGCCAGAGACCTACCATCAGTCAGACAGGGCCAGAGACCTACTATCAGTCAGACAGGGCCAGAGACCTACCATCAGTCAGACAGGGCCAGAGACCTACCATCAGTCAGACAGGGCCAGATACCTACCATCAGTCAGACAGGGCCAGATACCTACCATCAGTCAGACAGGGCCAGAGACCTACCATCAGTCAGACAGGGCCAGAGACCTAGCATCAGTCAGACAGGGCCAGAGACCTAGCATCAGTCAGACAGGGCCAGATACCTACCATCAGTCAGACAGGGCCAGAGACCTAGCATCAGTCAGACAGGGCCAGAGACCTACCATCAGTCAGACAGGGCCAGATACCTACCATCAGTCAGACAGGGCCAGATACCTACCATCAGTCAGACAGGGCCAGAGACCTACCATCAGTCAGACAGGGCCAGAGACCTAGCATCAGTCAGACAGGGCCAGAGACCTACCATCAGTCATATAGGGCCAGAGACCTACCATCAGTCAGACAGGGCCAGAGACCTAGCATCAGTCATATAGGGCCAGAGACCTAGCATACAGGGTTATGGAGCTGCCCTTGAATACTGATCTAATCAAATAATTAGAGTGACGTCTACTGAACAAAAAACATAAAACGCAACATGTAAAGTCTTGGTCCCATATTTCATGAATGGAAATAAAAGATCCCTTAAATTTTCCATACGCACAAAAAGCTTATTTCTCTCAAATTTTGTGCACAAATGTGATTACATCCCTGTTATTGAGCATTTCTCCTTTGCCATGATAAACCATCCACCTGACAGGTGTGGCATATCAAGAAGCTGATTTAACAGCATAATCCTTACACAGGTGCACCTTGTGCTGGGGACAATAAAAGACCACTCTAAAATGTTCAGTTTTGTCACACAACACAATGCCACAGATGTTTTGATGGACCGTGCAATTGGCATGCTGACTGCAGGAATGTCCACCAGAGCTGTTGCCAGATAATTAAATGTTCATTTCTCTACCATATGCTGCCTCCAACGTCGTTTTAGAGAATTTGGCAGTATGTCCAACCGGCCTCACAACCGCAGACCACGTGTAACCATGCCAGCCCAGGGACCTCCACATCTGGCTTCTTCACCTGCGAGATCGTCTGAGACCAGTCACCCGGACAGCTGATGAAACTGAGGAGTATTTATGTCTGTAATAAAGCCCTTTTTGGGGGAAAAACGTATTCTGATTGGCTGAGCCTGGCTCCCCAGTGAGTGGGCCTGGCTCTCAAGTGGGTGGGCCGATGCCCTCCCAAGCCCACCCATGGCTACACCCCTGCCCAGTCATGTGAAATCCATAGATTAGGGCTTAATGAATGTATGTCAATTGACTGATGTCCTTATATGAACTGTAACTCAGTAAAATCGTTTAAATTGTTGCATGTTGTGTTTTTGTATAGATCTACAGTGCAGTAGATTGAGCCATGATTATCCAGATCATTGAAAGCTGAGAGCAGTAGGCATTCTATTTCGAGTCTCATATAGCTTTAATGCCTTTTCCGTGTCAGTGATGTCTAGTATTGTAACAATGAAGGTACTTTTTGTAATTGAGACATATATGGATATACTGTATACAGTTGAAGTCGGAAGTTTACATACACCTTAGCCAAATACATTTAAACTCAGTTTTTCACTATTCCTGACATTTAATCCTAGTAAAAATGAACTCTCTTAGGTCAGTTAGGATCACCACTTTATTTTAAGAATGTGAAATGTCAGAATAATTGTAGAGAGAATGATTTATTTCAGCTTTTATTTCTTTCATCACATTCCCATTGGGTCAGACGTTTACATACACTCAATTAGTATTTGGTAGCATTGCCTTTAAATTGTTTAACTTGGGTCAAACGTTTCGGGTAGCCTTCCACAAGCTTCCCAAAATAAGTTGGTGGAATTTTGGCCCATTCCTCCTGACAGAGCTGGTGTAACTGAGTCAGGTTTGCATGCCTCCTTGCTCGCACACGCTTTTTCAGTTCTGCCCACACATTTTCTATAGGATTGAGGTCAGGGCTTTGTGATGGCCACTCCAATACCTTGACTATGTTGTCCTTAAGCCATTTTGCCACAACTTTGGAAGTATGCTTGGGGTCACTGTCCATTTGGAAGACCCATTTGCGACCAAGCTTTAACTTCCTGACTGATGTCTTGAGATGTTGCTTCAATATATCCACATCATTTTCCTTCCTCATGATGCCATCTATTTTGTGAAGTGCACCAGTCCCTCCTGCAGCAAAGCACCCCCACAGCATGATGCTGCCACCCTCGTGCTTCACGGTTGGGATGGTGTTCTTCGGCTCGCAAGCATCCCCCTTTTTCCTCCAAACATAACGATGGTCATTATGGCCAAACAGTTCTATTTTTGTTTCATCAGACCAGAGGACATTTCTCCAAAAAGTACGATCTTTGTCCACATGTGCAGTTGCAAACCGTAGTCTGGCTTTTTTATGGCGGTTTTGGAGCAGTGGCTTCTTTCTTGCTGAGTGGCCTTTCAGGTTATGTCGATATAAGACTTGTTTTACTGTGGATATATATACTTTTGTACCTGTTTCCTCCAGCATCTTCACAAGGTCCTTTGCTGTTCTGGGATTGATTTGCACTTTTCGCACCAAAGTACGTTCATCTCTAGGAGACAGAATGTGTCTCCTTCCTGAGTGGTATGACGGCTGTGTGGTCCCATGGTGTTTATACTTGCGTACTATTGTTTGTACAGATGAACGTGGTACCTTCAGGCATTTGGAAATTGCTCCCAAGGATGAACCATACTTGTGGAGGTCTACAATGTTTTTTCTGAGGTCTTGGCTGATTTCTTTAGATTTTCCCATGATGTCAAGCAAAGAGGCACTGAGTTTGAAGGTAGGCCTTGAAATACATCCACAGGTACACCTCCAATTGACTCAAATTATGTAAATTAGCCTATCAGAAGCTTCTAAAGCCATGACATCATTTTCTGGAATTTTACAAGCTGTTTAAAGGCACAGTCAACTTAGTGTATGTAAACTTCTGACCCACTGGAATTGTGATACAGTGAATTATAAGTGAAATAATCTGTCTGTAAACAATTGTTGGAAAAATTACTTGTGTCATGCACAAAGTAGATGTCCTAACCGACTTGCCAAAACTATAGTTTGTTAACAAGAAATGTGTGGAGTGGTTGAAAAACGAGTTTTAATGACTCCAACCTAAGTTTATGTAAACTTCTGACTTCAACTGTATATACACATGTTAGTTTTATTGTCATAACATCTATTTTGGTCACTTCAGACGGTTTTATTTAGAAAGTGACTTGTAAAGTCAACACGCATTCACGTTAGGTGTCCCATGCGGGAACCGAACCCACAACCCTTGAAGTTGAAATAAACTCAGGCAGATACAGAGGCTGGTCATTTTTAAGGAGATTTAATGGAGACACTGGTTAACCTTACCCAGTGACGAATGAGTTAACATTAATTCCACAGCTCCCGTGTCACAGCTCGGACAAAAACAAAACAGAAAAGAGGAAGTATTTCAACATATAGCTGTTGCCAAACTGAGGTACATTATTTACATTCCAGAAAAATAAAAATAGTGCCAAACGTTTATATGAGGATGGGAGTGAATACTGGAGGCCTGAAAACAGCCATGGTTGAACTTTGAACTTTTGTGTCCCAGGAATGGCCGACCGCATCTGACTTGGCCCGTGGGCCCGGGTGGGCGGGACCAGATAGCGGGGGCCATTTCAGTAACATCCGAGAAGAGAACCGTTAAAAAATCATTAACAACTTCAAAGGAAAAATCACTAAATATTCATATACGCCACGAAGGAAAATCTTCCCTATTTCTCTGTGAATACTTTTTTTGTAGCGAATTAATCAAAGTCCCATGATTCTTTGCAACATTCCCCCGTTTTGAAGCAGGGGTCTGCCGAAGTGCGTCGTCACGGCGCTGACCTCTTCCAGACCCTGCTCTCTGGGGTGGGTGACCCCATACAGCAGAGACTTGACCAGCTGAGTCCATACATTGCATTTATACTGTAACCACACGGAGGAACACTGATGAACAACGGCTTCAAATCATAGAATGAAAGTGTGTGTGCCTGTGTGTGTGTGTGTGTGTGTGTGTGTGTGTGTGTGTGTGTGTGTGTGTGTGTGTGTGTGTGTGTAGAGGCTGGTAAAGTAAGGGGAGAAATCTAAATCAGTTTGACAATGATAACGATAATACAGTCACTTGTTGTGCAATTAGCAACTAGTCATATCTGGCAGCTATATTCTCCTAGCAAGAGGAATTCTGGGTACTTTGTAACAGGGGGAGGGGGTCAGTTTTTGTTTTACTCCTCCACTTCTCTCCCTCCCTTGTATGAGTTTAAACTCCCATTTGGGAGGCATTTTCCAGAGCCACAAAGGCGATAATGTAATAGTGCATTCAGCAATAAAACAAGACCCAAACAAAATGTCAGACCAACGTTCCCGACAGCTCAAGACCACCTGTTACATCATCAATAATAATAATAATAATAATAATAATAATAATGATCCAAAGACACAGGAAATTATTGCCTAAAGCTATACATCGTTTTCAATACATACTTTGTAAGTGTCTTGGAGGAAATCCGTTGTGGATCTGCTACTTACGTTTTTTTTATAACGACTGTACAGCTCATTCAGATTTGACGTGACTCAAGTCCATTTCAAAACGCTTTCTTTCCCCGCGTTACGTTGCTTTAGTCAACTTCGAACCGCAATATTTTACCTGCGTGGTCAACACTTTTCCCCCCCTCATATCTCTAGGAGGACCTACAACTTCAGTTCGTTGGCAATTTTGGACGCTATGTTCTTGAAGGCGATGGACGTGCCCGAGATCCGCTTGAAGCGCACGCCGTTGAGCGAGAGGCGCGGCAGCTTGCACACCTCCATCTCCCACTGGACCAGGCTCTCGGCGTGGCCGTCGCCGTGCACGCACAGCAGCAGGAACCGCTCGCGCTGCTCATAGTCGCAGTTGTTGGCGTCCAGCACCTTGCGGATCTCGCGCATCATGTCGTGGGGCTCCATGGACGATGTGGTCTTCATGCTCCAGGTGAAGCGGAGGGAGCGCGGCTTGGTGTCCTTGGGGTTTTGGCCGTGAGGGGGCTGAGGATTCTGCTGGAGCTGCTGCTGGTCCTCCTTCTGATCACCTGACATGTTGCGACTGCCGGGAGGTGGGGGGGGGAGAGAAGAGAAGATGAGAGTTAGTTAGAGATGTGGTAATGGGAGATGGAGGGGGAGTGTGGGTGGGGAATGGAGGGTGAGTGTGAGATGGAGGGTGAGTGTGAGATGGAGGGTGAGTGTGGGTTGGTGGGTGGGGGGTGAGGGTGAGTGTGGAATAGAGGGTGAGTGGGGGATGGAGGGTGAGTGGGGGATGGAGGGTAAGTGTGGGTGGGGATGGAGGGTGAGTGTAGGGTGGGGGATTGAGGGTGAGTGTAGGGTGGGGGATGGAGGGGGAGTGGGGGATGGAGGGGGAGTGTGGGTGGGTAGGTGTGTGTGGGGGATGGAGGGTGAGTGGAAGGTGGGGGATGGAGGGTGGGATTGGGTGGGGTATGGAGGGTGAGTGTGGGTGGGTGGGGGGTGGGGTATGGAGGGTGAGTGAGGATAGAGGGTGAGTGTGAATGGGGGATGGAGGGTGAGTGTGGTGGGGGATGAAGGGTGAGTGTGAGATGAAGGGTGGGTGGGTATGGAGGGTGAGTGTGAGTGGGGGATGGAGGGTGAGTGTGAGTGGGGGATGGAGGGTGAGTGTGAGATGGAGGGTGAGTGTGAGATGGAGGGTGAGTGTGAGTGGGGGATGGAGGGTGAGTGTGAGATGGAGTGTGAGTGGGGGATGGAAGGTGAGTGTTTGTGGGATGGAGGGTGAGAAGTGGGTGGGTGGGGGAGGGTGAGTGTGGATGGGGTGGGGGATGGAGGGTGAGTGGAGGATGGAGGCTGAGTGTGGATGGGGGATGGAGGGTGAGTGGGGGATGGAGAGTAAGTGTGAGTAGTTAGAGGACTGAGTCACTGTCATTGCATCTACTTCAGTGAGTTTGACATGAACGCATCAGTGTGACTGAATATGTAACATGACCAAATGTGTGTACTGGGTCTCCCTGTGTACTGGGTCACCCTGTGTACTGGGTCACCCTGTGTACTGGGTCACCCTGTGTACTGGGTCACCCTGTGTACTGGGTCTCCCTGTGTACTGGGTCTCCCTGTGTACTGGGTCACCCTGTGTACTGGGTCACCCTGTGTACTGGGTCACCCTGTGTACTGGGTCTCCCTGTGTACTGGGTCACCCTGTGTACTGGGTCACCCTGTGTACTGGGTCTCCCTGTGTACTGGGTCTCCCTGTGTACTGGGTCACCCTGTGTACTGGGTCACCCTGTGTACTGGGTCACCCTGTGTACTGGGTCTCCCTGTGTACTGGGTCACCCTGTGTACTGGGTCACCCTGTGTACTGGGTCACCCTGTGTACTGGGTCTCCCTGTGTACTGGGTCACCCTGTGTACTGGGTCACCCTGTGTACTGGGTCACCCTGTGTACTGGGTCTCCCTGTGTACTGGGTCACCCTGTGTACTGGGTCACCCTGTGTACTGGGTCTCCCTGTGTACTGGGTCACCCTGTGTACTGGGTCACCCTGTGTACTGGGTCTCCCTGTGTACTGGGTCTCCCTGTGTACTGGGTCACCCTGTGTACTGGGTCACCCTGTGTACTGGGTCACCCTGTGTACTGGGTCACCCTGTGTACTGGGTCTCCCTGTGTACTGGGTCACCCTGTGTACTGGGTCACCCTGTGTACTGGGTCACCCTGTGTACTGGGTCACCCTGTGTACTGGGTCACCCTGTGTACTGGGTCACCCTGTGTACTGGGTCACCCTGTGTACTGGGTCTCCCTGTGTACTGGGTCACCCTGTGTACTGGGTCTCCCTGTGTACTGGGTCACCCTGTGTACTGGGTCTCCCTGTGTACTGGGTCACCCTGTGTACTGGGTCACCCTGTGTACTGGGTCTCCCTGTGTACTGGGTCACCCTGTGTACTGGGTCACCCTGTGTACTGGGTCACCCTGTTCAGACATTTCATTGCGTCTGCCCATGAAGATCTTACAGGGTACAACATCGTAGAGACAACACAAGGAGTCAGTGCTGACAGATTCTCAAGTTATTTTAACATCATTGGTGCATTTACACCCCACTTCCATGCAGGGCTACACGTGTTCTTTCAACAGGCAGTCATGCAGCGGAAACACAAAACAATGCAATTTCACATTACATCTAGTGACAGGCACAAGACAACGCAGACTTCAGTTCTGCATGCAGGCAAGGCAGACCATAATTACATTCGCAACTACTCAAAACAATTACAACACATGGGAAAGAGCAACCAGAGCAGCACTACATGGGCAAGGTAATGCCATGGACTAAAATTATAATCTGTTGCCATTACCGAGTTTCATCACTAGATGTCAGTGAGAAAAAGGAGTCAAAAATGTATGGAGAGTCAGAGTTGTCCTCTGCTGGACTCCTATCCACACTGCAGGTGAGAGAGTCTAATAATTGTCCTATGGAAGTACACTACCGGTCAAAAGTTTTAGAACACCTACTCATTCAAGGGTTTTTCTATATTTTTACTATTTTCTACATTGTAGTGAAGACATCAAAACTATTAAATAACACATATGGAATCGTGTAGTAACCAAAAAAGTGTTAAACAAATCTAAATATATTTCCCTTTGCCTTGATGACAGCTTTGCACACTCTTAGCATTCTCTCAACCAGCTTCACCTGGAATGCTTTTCCAACAGTCTTGAAGGAGTTCCCACATATGCTGAGCACTTGTTGACTGCTTTTCCTTCACTCTGCCGTCCGACTCATCCCAAACCATCTCAATTTGGTTGAGGTCGGGGGATTGTGGAGGCCAGGTCATCTGATGCAGCACTCCATCACTCTCCTTCTTGGTAAAATAGCCCTTACACAGCCTGTCGTTTCTCTTTGCTTATTTGAGCTGTTCTTGCCATAATATGGACTTGGTCTTTTACCAAATAGGGCTATCTTCTGCATAGGTAGGGGGGCTACCTTGTCACAACACAACTGATTGGCTCAAACGCATTAAGAAGGAAAGCAATTCCACAAATTAACTTTTAACAAGGCACACCTGTTAATTGAAATGCATTCCAGGTGACTACCTCATCAAGCTAGTTGAGAGAATGCCAAGAGTGTGCAAATCTGTCATCAAGGCAAAGGGTGGCTATTTGAAGAATCTCAAATATAAAATATATTTTGATTTGTTTAACACTTTTTGGGTTACCACATGATTCCATATGAGATGGAGGTGGAAGAAAACACACTGATTACTTAAGTATCCCATCTCACCTAGAGCCCTCCAACCTCCCGTTTCTCTCAAACTCTGCCGGGCCTCTTAGATACGGGGGGCGGCATGATAGAACAGAGAGAAGAAGAGAAGAATGGGAGAGAGAGAGAACAATCAGATCTTACATTTCAGTTAAAAAGGGAGCGGATCAAAAGTACTGATACAGAAGGTGGGGGAAAAGCTTTTTAATTTGAGATATTAAGAAAGGAGAGCGAGAGAGAGGAAAACAGACGGGAAAAGACCCCGTATTGACAGGAAGGCAGTGTTAACCTGTATCTACACCAGGACCATTCCTATTGACAGGAAGGTTAACCTGTATCTACACCAGTACCATTCCTATTGACAGGAATGTTAACCTGTATCTACACTAGGACCATTCTTATTGACAGGAAGGTTAACCTGTATCTACACCAGGACCATTCTTATTGACAGGAAAGTTAACCTGTATCTACACCAGGACCATTCCTATTGACAGGAAGGTTAACCTGTATCTACACCAGGACCATTCCTATTGACAGGAAGGTTAACCTGTATCTACACCAGGACCATTCCTATTGACAGGAAGGCAGTGTTAACCTGTATCTACACCAGTACCATTCCTATTGACAGGAAGGTTAACCTGTATCTACACCAGTACCATTCCTATTGACAGGAAGGTTAACCTGTATCTACACCAGTACCATTCCTATTGACAGGAAGGTTAACCTGTATCTACACCAGGACCATTCCTATTGACAGGAAGGTTAACCTGTATCTACACCAGTACCATTCCTATTGACAGGAAGGTTAACCTGTATCTACACCAGGACCATTCTTATTGACAGGAAAGTTAACCTGTATCTACACCAGGACCATTCCTATTGACAGGAAGGTTAACCTGTATCTACCCCAGGACCATTCCTATTGACAGGAAGGTTAACCTGTATCTACACCAGGACCATTCCTATTGACAGGAAGGTTAACCTGTATCTACACCAGGACCATTCCTATTGACAGGAAGGTTAACCTGTATCTACCCCAGGACCATTCCTATTGACAGGAAGGTTAACCTGTATCTACACCAGGACCATTCCTATTGACAGGAAGGTTAACCTGTATCTACACCAGTACCATTCCTATTGACAGGAATGTTAACCTGTATCTACACTAGGACCATTCTTATTGACAGGAAGGTTAACCTGTATCTACCCCAGGACCATTCCTATTGACAGGAAGGTTAACCTGTATCTACACCAGTACCATTCCTATTGACAGGAAGGTTAACCTGTATCTACACCAGTACCATTCCTATTGACAGGAAGGTTAACCTGTATCTACACCAGTACCATTCCTATTGACAGGAATGTTAACCTGTATCTACACTAGGACCATTCTTATTGACAGGAAGGTTAACCTGTATCTACCCCAGGACCATTCCTATTGACAGGAAGGTTAACCTGTATCTACACCAGGACCATTCCTATTGACAGGAAGGTTAACCTGTATCTACACCAGGACCATTCATATTGACAGGAAGGTTAACCTGTATCTACACCAGGACCATTCCTATTGACAGGAAGGTTAACCTGTATCTACACCAGGACCATTCCTATTGACAGGAAGGTTAACCTGTATCTACACCAGGACCATTCCTATTGACAGGAAGGTTAACCTGTATCTACACCAGTACCATTCCTATTGACAGGAAGGTTAACCTGTATCTACACCAGGACCATTCCTATTGACAGGTCTGGTGGCCGGAAATGTCCCACCACCAGTAGAACTATGGGACTAACAGCAGAGAAGTTCTATAAGGTGTGATGAAACAAAGGATCCCCGTCAGATGCTGTGGGTCAGTGTTGAACTTCCTGTTGGCATGCAGCTCCAGCCAGATGCATTACCATGTACATTCTTGGTCCTTTTATCGAGGAGTTTGGTCGAGGTGTGCAGGCAGCAGTATGTGTGTTGAGATGAGAAGATGCAAGGCATATTAAGATAAATAGAAACTACTTGAAGGCATATTCACACAATCAAGTGCAGCTCTACGTAGACCCACACACACGCCAAACCCTCTCACAAAGACACATACACACATGAAACAAACACATCTAAGAGGATTCAGTCGGAGTCATGCGGATGGAGAGTGCTGGACCTAGTTGGCTGTGAGAGAAAAGACAAGGAGAGAGAGAGAAAGAGAGATATAGGAGGGTTTGTTTGATGCTTAGACAGAAGGAGCCCTATCTCTGTGTAAAGATGACATCACGCTGCTTTCTTAGGGAGTGCCACTTCCTCCCGATTTGGCCCAACGGCACGAACTCGTGACCTCTGCCTTTCTAGCACACGTGACCGCCCTCCTGAGGAGTCTTACCAGTCGGCGGCACGTGAAAAGCTAGCTATTTGCTAGGGGTAAGTGGGTACACTTCAGGCTGAGGAGTACGTTTCAAACGTCCCCATGTGCTACATATGGGCTGGATGGACTGGAGTCCCCCTGAACAGTATAATATAAAAGTGAGTGGGCAAATGCAAAGCAAGTCACACGCCCAAAGAGCCTCTCGCCAGTTCTATCCTCTACCAGTTATAGGATAGGGGCTGGGCTATCATCTACTAGTTCTAGGATAGGGGCTGGGCTATCATCTACTGGTTCTAGGACCGGGGCTGGGCTATCATCTACTAGTTCTAGGATTGGGACTGGGCTATCATCTACTAGTTCTAGGATTGGGACTGGGCTATCATCTACTAGTTCTAGGATTGGGACTGGGCTATCATCTACTAGTTCTAGGATTGGGACTGGGCTATCATCTACTAGTTATAGGATAGGGGCTGGGCTATCATCTACTAGTTCTAGGATAGGGGCTGGGCTATCATCTACTAGTTCTAGGATTGGGACTGGGCTATCATCGACCAGTTCTAGGATAGGGGCTGGGCTATCATCGACCAGTTCTAGGATAGGGGTTGGGCTATCATCTACCAGTTCTAGGATTGGGACTGGGCTATCATCTACTAGTTCTAGGATAGGGGCTGGGCTATCATCGACCAGTTCTAGGATAGGGGTTGGGCTATCATCTACTAGTTCTAGGATTGGGACTGGGCTATCATCTACTAGTTCTAGGATTGGGACTGGGCTATCATCTACTAGTTCTAGGATTGGGACTGGGCTATCATCTACTAGTTCTAGGATTGGGACTGGGCTATCATATACTAGTTCTAGGATTGGGACTGGGCTATCATCTACTAGTTCTAGGATTGGGACTGGGCTATCATCTACTAGTTCTAGGATTGGGCTATCATATACTAGTTCTAGGACTGGGACTGGGCTATCATCGACCAGTTCTAGGATAGGGGCTGGGCTATCATCTACTAGTTCTAGGATTGGGACTGGGCTATCATCTACTAGTTCTAGGATTGGGACTGGGCTATCATCGACCAGTTCTAGGATAGGGGTTGGGCTATCATCTACCAGTTCTAGGACTGGGGCTGGGATATCATCGACCAGTTCTAGGATAGGGGCTGGGCTATCATCTACTAGTTCTAGGATTGGGACTGGGCTATCATCTACTAGTTCTAGGATTGGGACTGGGCTATCATCTACTAGTTCTAGGATAGGGGCTGGGCTATCATCTACTAGTTCTAGGATTGGGACTGGGCTATCATCTACTAGTTCTAGGATTGGGACTGGGCTATCATCTACTAGTTCTAGGATTGGGACTGGGCTATCATCTACTAGTTCTAGGATTGGGACTGGGCTATCATCTACTAGTTCTAGGATTGGGACTGGGCTATCATCTACTAGTTCTAGGATAGGGGCTGGGCTATCATCTACTAGTTCTAGGATTGGGACTGGGCTATCATCGACCAGTTCTAGGATAGGGGCTGGGCTATCATCTACTAGTTATAGGATAGGGGCTGGGCTATCATCGACCAGTTCTAGGATAGGGGTTGGGCTATCATCTACCAGTTCTAGGATTGGGACTGGGCTATCATCTACTAGTTCTAGGATTGGGACTGGGCTATCATCTACTAGTTCTAGGACTGGGCTATCATATACTAGTTCTAGGACTGGGACTGGGCTATCATCGACCAGTTCTAGGATAGGGGCTGGGCTATCATCTACTAGTTCTAGGATTGGGACTGGGCTATCATCTACTAGTTCTAGGATAGGGACTGGGCTATCATCTACCAGTTCTAGGATAGGGGCTGGGCTATCATCTACCAGTTCTAGGATAGGGGCTGGGCTATCATCTACCAGTTCTAGGATAGGGGTTGGGCTATCATCTACCAGTTCTAGGACTGGGGCTGGGATATCATCGACCAGTTCTAGGATAGGGGCTGGGCTATCATCTACTAGTTCTAGGATTGGGACTGGGCTATCATCTACTAGTTCTAGGACTGGGACTGGGCTATCATCGACCAGTTCTAGGATAGGGGCTGGGCTATCATCTAGCAAGTCAAGGAGAAATCAAGGAACAAGTTCCTTAGCCAGGTGGATAAGGGCTGGGCCACTAGCTAGCAAATCAAGGAGAAATTGAAGGACAAGTTCCATAGCTGGGCAATGATAGCTTTCAGGGACACCAATGCGAGGAGAGAGAGGATGATGGGGAGGAATTCTCTACAGCCAGGGGGATTCGGTACCTGAACTCCGTCCTGCAACGAACCACCTCTCAATCATCATCTCGAACGGCAGCCACATTTAGAGCCCAGTAGGGTACCCTAAATTACACAACCAATAAGTTTGTTACCTTGTCCAAGGATAAAAATGAAGAAGAGCTCTCTGAAATTAAAGATACAGTGGGTCCCTTGTGTCCGAGATGAAAGAAGGGTAAAAAAGGCTAGCCCATAAAACGCTTCTACTAAAGAGTGCTGTTTTCAGTATAAATAATGTACTACACCTTTATTGCAAATGACAAAATACCTTTTTTTTTGTAAAAATGTATTTCCATTGGGCTTAGACTGACCCTTGGGGTACCCCTAAAGTCATTGATCCATAAAGTGTGGTAAAATCTTCATACGAATAATAAAAGCCTTGTCACCAAAAGTGAGGGTTCCTGACTGAATACCATCATGCTAGCTGCTGCAAAACTAGCAAATGGCTGCCACCAACCTTTTACCAACTTGTATACATTTTATGTACAGTCGTAAAGGCATTGTATGGTACAGTAGTTGTGCAGACATATGCACATGTAAAACCAACACAAGACTTACCGTCAACAATAAAAATAAACATTTGTCAAGCTTTTCCATTAGTGATTGTGCAAGGACCAGCTCAGTAGAGAGCCATGCATGGGTGATTAGTAGAGTCTGTTGTCTAGTTCAACTCAAAGAAGAAAGCATAAAGGTCTTAGACATGCTCAATTGTACTGTGATTAGGGCTCATGGAGCCAAGAGGTCAGTCAGGTTCAAGCATTTTAATCAGGCTCTTTGTCCACACAGGGTTAAAAAGTTAATTACACAGTTGACCAATTAGTTAAGTGTTTCTGATTAATTGCACACCGAGCCAACTGGTGGGGTCGTCCTACCTTTTGGTAAACCAGAATGATTTGTTTCTATAAAAAAATGAAAAAAATGTAACAAGTCAAAAGTTGTACTAAGAATTCTTTATATTTTTAAAGAATCAAATTAGAAAATCGTTTCAATACTTTGGGCAGCATAATAAGGATCAGTAGATGGTTCAACGAACGGTTTCAACGACATCTCTCGTCTGAGCCTGGCTGCTAGCATCTGTTACTGGCAGATTACAGACAGCTTGGACAATGGGTAATAGCGGCTTCCCTAGGATAGAGTATTATTATAGAGCTAAGGTGTTCAAATCTGCTCCAAGAAAAACCTGAACAGCAGCTATGAAAGGATAAAGTTGTGAAAAAAAGCATTCAATGAATGTATTAAAGAATAGTTGAATGTTATGTTACTTTTCAGATTAAAGTTGAGGTTCTTTATTAGTCTAATGAATAAAAGTCCCAAAAAGTAATGAAGCCATTTTGCATATGACAGAGCGTTGTGACATAATCAAAATATAATTCTGGCTAAAATGTAGAACAACCTGGAGCTAAGATTGATTCTGAGAGAGGAGACTATTCTTACTTATCAAAATAATTTCAGGCTATGACTATCTGTCGGACAGAATGATATTCCCCCAAAAACTGAGATGCTGCCTTTATTCATTCTAATTCTGGTACAAATGAGCAGCATTGTTAGGTTTTGTCTTGGGGGGGGGGGGGGGGGGGGGAATGTATATACAATGTGTAGGAGGACTACAAAGAGAAGTGAGAGATATTAAACATATTGACATTAATGGGTTAAAGCAGAGCAGGTCCATTTAGTGACACTAAATCCAAGGGTAGACCTTTGAAAGGGGTTTCTAGCTAGCAAATCAAGGAAAGGGGTTTCTGAGGTGACAGAAAAACAACTTGAATTCAACTCAGCGAGTCATAAATTATGACTGGGCGATATCTACAATAATCTATCACATTTTATCAAGACTAATTATTACGATGAAGATGTGAAGGATGATATTATATCCACATAAATAGAGCTCGCCAGGTTGTAATCCAAAAAAAACGGAAAGGAGTTACCTCTGGTTCATTCAGTCATTCCTATGGGGAAAATGAATGGGGAAAGAATAGGGTTTTGGGATAAATGCCGAAAATAAGGTCTGTTACAGGCATAGGAGATCTTATACGTTTTTATTTTTACTTTTACCCCTTTTTCTCCCCAATTTCGTGATATCCAATTGGTAGTTACAGTCTTGTCCCATCGCTGCAACTCCCCTACGGACTTGGGAGAGGCAAAGGTCAAGAGCCATGCGTCCTCCAAAACATGACCCTGCCAAGCCACACTGCTTCTTGACCCGGAAGCCAGCCACACCAATGTGTTGGAGGAAACACCGTCCAACTGGCGACCAAAGTCAGCTTGTAGGCGCCCGGCCCGCCACAAGGAGTTGCTAGAGTGCGATGGGACATGGAAATCCCGGCCGGCCAAACCCTTCCCAAACCCGGACGACGCTGGGCCAATTGTGCTCCGCCTCATGGGTCTCCCGGTCACGGCCGGCTGCAACACAGCCTGGGATCGAATCCGGGGCCGTAGTGAAGCCTCAAGCACAGTGATGCAGTGACTTAGACTGCTGAACCACTCGGGAGGCCGATCTTATACATTTTGTTTTATGAGATAACATCAGTCAGTTAAACATGACCTTTATGTATTATGAAGCCTTAAATGTGCTTTATGTGCTTTTTATGATTACATAAATGCTTCAAAATTCACAAAAAGTGATGTTAGCTGATAAAGATTATCTCATAGAACAAAACTTATAAGATCTCCTAAGCCTGTGTTTACCACAGACCAAATTTTCAGCGTTTATCCAAAAACCCTAAAAAAAAAAACGAACCATGGCAGAGTTGACACCATTACTATTAGAGAATGATGAGTGAAATAGGGTATGGATACATTTCTATTAGACAGGCTGGTGATCAGACCTAACAACAGATTATTTTGAATTCCTCAAACCCCAGTGCTGAAAACTGCATTCCGTGGTTTGTTCCGATTGTTTCGGGGATAACGTGTTAGGCTTTGGCTTACCTGCGAGTGAGCTTGGAGGTGAGCTTGGTGAAGAGGTTGGTGGTGCCGCGGCTCCGGGACTGCGAGAGGGGAGTGGCGTCATGTGAGAGTGTGGGTGAAGCCGGCGGGCCGTTGTAGGTGGCCGTGCGGCGCTCCCGCAGCTGGCCGCCGTGGAAGGTGCTGCGGCTGGCCGTGCCGCGGGGGAAACGCAGCCGGTCGGGGGGCGTGGCGCTGCTGCTGATGCTGTGGGTGGAGGCGCCACCAGGGTTTCGCTGGCCAGACGTCGTCGTCGTGCTGGGGAGGAAACGGGGGGTGGAGGAAGGGGAACATAAGAGTCAAGACCACACATTTTAGCCTGGGTCACGGTCTGTTTTCTGCGCTAGCCAAAGAGATGGCTACAAAAAAAGACCAGGTTCCAGGTTATTCACATTCAAAAGAGGGGATACCATCAACCTGTCTTGTGAACGAGCACTAAAACTACCTGAACCAATACCATTTCACATCTCTTACCTGAAAGAGCAGCGGATGTCAACTCTGATGGTTTTGGGTTAGCTATTATTAACCACATCATGATGAAACACTTGTTTTTATTCTTTAGTTGACTACAGAGTTAAAGGGAACCTAAACAGAGCCTTTAAGACATTCGAGCCAATGAAATTAATGCGGCTACTCATCTTTGATACATTAGGGATTTTGTTTGTCAGGTGAGATTTGACTAGCACTACTTTGGACCAAAGACATTGGGGTAATTAGTGGGAAGAGAGAGGACGCAATCCTTCTCCGTGTTAAGACACAAACCTTTACCAGAGGTACCAGCCATTGGTGGAGATGCTTTGGGTGGTGGAGCTAACGGAATGAGAAGAGGGCAGATACACGGGATGAGTGTTGGGGAGGGAAATGTTACGATTGGTCAGAGGGCGTTAGAGAGAAAAAGTGCGGACAGAGAGGGGGATGGAAAATGAGGTCGGAGACGAGCAGACAGACATAACGTGGCCCCTGGGAGGCGGGGTGGGAAGCCCCTTACTTAGGCCTGAAGAAGTCGCCATCGGTAGGCGGCAGCGTTTGGCGGCAGGTGTGGCCTGAAGCCGACAGGGACGCTGCCTTCTGGTGGCGCAGACGGACCGAGGCGGAGGAGACGGTGAGGGCCTTGGCGTAGGCAGAGGGGTTAGTGGCACAGGCTGCCGACATTTCACTCATGCTGCCCCCCAGAGGACAGGAGGTGAAGTGCAGGGAAAAAGGCCACGGGGCCAGAGCAAAAAAAGGTGGGTTTTAATAAAGCATTGAGGGCATAAGTCAAACTTCATAAGATAAAGGTAGAGGACAGAACAGGAAGGTATGCTTTCTGTCCAGGCTCTCTTGAATGAATTTACTGTAGCAGCAGTGTGGTAATGGTTGTTGGACAAGCAGAAGTTGAAGGGAGCATTCTTTGCAGTGGTGACTGTCTCTGTATTGGGTTGCACTGGATGGTCAAAGGGCGTGGATTGTGGACTGCATATGAGTGTCTATCAATCTGCTGTGTCGCCCTCAGTCCTACATATCGGTTATATTTACACTATGGCCAGAAACAAAGAACTTCCTTCTGAAACTCGTCAGTCTATTCTGTTCTGAGAAATGAAGGCTATTCCATGCGAGAAATTGCCAAGAAACTGAAGATCTCGTACAACGCTGTGTACTGCTCCCTTCACAGAACAGCGCAAACTGGCTCTAACCAGAATAGAAAGAGGAGTGGGAGGCCCTGGTGCACAACTGAGCAAGAGGACAAATACATTAGAGTGTCTAGTTTGAGAAACAGGCGCCTCACAGGTCCTCAACTGGCAGCTACATTAAATAGTACCCGCAAAACACCAGTCTCAACGTCAACAGTGAAGAGGTGACTCCGGGATACTGACCTTCTAGGCAGAGTTGCAAAGAAAAAGCCATATCAGACTGGCCAATAAAAAGAAAAGATTAAGATGGGCAGTCTGAGATATGGCTTTTTCTTTGCAACTCTGCCTAGAAGGTCAGTATCCCAGAGTCGCCTCTTCACTGTTGACGTTGAGACTGGTGTTTTTTGCGGGTACTATTTAATGAAGCTGCCAATTTCAGAAGAAAGTTATTTGTTTCTGGACATTTTGAGCCTGTAATCAAACCCACAATTGCTGATGCTCCAGATACTCAACTAGTCTCAAGAAGGCCAGTTTTATTGCTTCTTTAATCAGCACAACAGTTTTCAGCTGTGCTAACATAATTGCAAAAGGGTTTTCTAATGATCAATTAGCCTTTTAAAATTACAAACTTGGATTAGCAAACACAACGTGCCATTGGAAGACAGGACTGATGGTTGCTGATAATGGGCCTCTGTACGCCTATGTAGATATTCCATTACAAATCAGCCGTTTCCAGCTACAATAGCCATTTACAATATTAACAATGTATACACTGTATTTCTGATCAATTTGATGTTATTTTAATGGACAAAAAAATGGTTTTTCTTTCGAAAACAAGGACATATCTAAGTGACCCCACGGTAGTGTATAATTGAGGGGAATTGGATCAGCAGTATGAAAAATGTATGCACTCACTAAATGTAAGTCGCTCTGGATAAGAGCATCTGCTAAAATGAAAAAAAAAAAAAGTCCTTTGTGAATGCCGTGAATGACTCATTGGCGATATGAATGACTCATTCAAAAACTCATCTTGCTGACAAATCTGAGCACTCAACTTTAATTGCCATGGTAACACAAGTAATCTTGTAAAACAAAATGAGCGTTTGTTAGTGTACTAGTTTAACTACCTCCCTGTTTAACTACATCGTATTCTGTTTGGTGCCTAATGAACACAACTCAGAGAGAGAGAGAGATGAAAGGCTTTGACCGCTGCTGACCGACCGAGGTCAAAGAACGGTCAAAAGCCTACGTCTCAGTTTTAAACCCTCTCGGAACCATATGTATAGATTCAAACACATACTGAACACCAACATTCCAAGTAGTTTTCATCCTCAAGATTCTCTTGGCATAGTCTATTTTATTTGTTATCAGAACACTTCAACAAGTAAACTGCCTTTACTCTCTGTTCTATTGGCAAACCTGCAATCACTGGAGAGTAAACTGGACAAGCTTCATTCGAGACTATCCTATCAACGTGACCTGAAGAACTGTAATATCATATCCTATTATTAGTCGTGGCTGAACAATGACATGGAAAATATAAAACTTGCTTTTTTGTGTCTTAACAACAGTTGGTGCGCGATCTCTAACATTAAGGACGTTTCAAGGTTCTGCTAGCCTGAGTTTGAATACCTCATAATAAGCTGTAGACCATACTATACTGAACAAAAATATAAACACAACGTGTAAAGTGTTGGTTTCATGGTTCATGAGCTGAAATAAAAGGCTTGCTAACTATCATGGATTACAAAGGGAAACCCAGCCGCAAGCTGCCCAGTGACGCGAGCCTACCAGACGAGCTAAATGCCTTCTATGCTCACTTCGGGGCTAGCAACACTGAACCATGCTTGAGCGCACCAGCTTTTCCGGAAGACTGTGTGATCACGCTCTCCTTGGCCATTCACAAGGCCGCAGGGCCAGACAGACAGATTACCAGGGGTGTGTACTCAGAGCATGCGCTGACCAACTGGCAAGTGTCTTCACTGGCATGTTCAACCTCTCCCTGACCCAGTCTGTAATACTCACATGTTTCAAGCAGACCACCATAGTCCCTGTGCCCAAGAATGCCAAGGTAACCTGCCTAAATGACTATCGCCCCGTAGCACTCACATCTGTGGCTATGAAATGCTTTGAAAGGCTGGTCATGGCTCACATCAACACCATCATCCCAGACACACTGGACCCACATAGGGCGGTGCACAATTGGCCCAGTGTCGTCCGGGTTAGGGGAGGGTTTGTAAATAATAATTTGTTCTTAACTGACTTGCCTAGTTAAATAAAGGTTAAATAAAATAAAAAATAAAATAAATAGGTTGTGCCCTTCAAAATGTGTTTTTTATCTAACATATGCATTTGTAAGAAGAGAGAGTGTGTGAGACGAAGACAACAAATGTGTTGTGTGTGTGTGTGTGTGTGTGTGTGTGTGTGTGTGTGTGTGTGTGTGTATGCACCTGGATCTGTGTGCCTGTGTTTGGAAGGCCAGGAGGGACAATGGGACAGATAGAGCCTTGGCACCTCATAGCTCTCACCTGTTTTCTTTTCCGTTCTGGATGACAGAGTGGCGTTCCGAGGCGTTCCTCTCGCTGCACACATACGTGTTCCTCCTCCTCATGCCCCCTGACGTGGAGTTAGTCTGGAGGGAGAGACAAAGAGGGTGGGGAAAGGAATGAAAGAGGGTTAGGGAAGGAGGGGCAGAGAGAGAGGGAGAGAGAGTGAAAGAGAGAGAAAGGAATGAATAACTGCTACCCTGTCAACGATAGTGACAGACAGCTAGTGAAGACCGAGACAGAGAGAAACAGAAAGACATAAATAAACAGAAGAAAGAAACGATAAGAGAAGATACTGCACTAAACACAGTACAAATGCTGTAAACACTACATTGATCATCAAGCCCAAACAACGCTACCCTGTGAGTGAGTGTGTGGTCGAATATCCATACTTGCGTTCAAAATAATACGCTGATTGGGTATGTGAAATTTGGAAAATGTAGTATGCTTTAAATGCCAGGATGTCGTACTCATTTTAGCTTTTCAAATAGTAGAATTCGCTGCACACTATTGAGGAAGAGAAGCGTCTTTTCCACGTGTGTTTGACAACAGCTGATAATCAGACAAGGTGATGCGCTACCAAAACAAACGAATGTCGGGAAACAACGCAATTGCGCATTAGATGACGTATTCTCAGTGTGGGTGAGCCTATTATGTGGATATTTGTTACTTACTGCATACATTTTTACTAAACAGTACGTTCTACATAGTATGTAGTATGATTAGTACACAGTGTATAGTTTTAGTAAGTAGAAAGCAAGACAGATTTCAGACACAGCCATCGACATCAAGCCCACAAAACTCTACCCTGTGAGTGACAGAGTGAGTTTGTGAGTGTGTGTGAGTGAGTGGTTGGTGTGTGCATGCGTGTGTATATATATATTCCGTGTACTCACACTGGGTGTGGTGGAGCCCTTCTTGCGGTCGGGGATGTCGGCCTTGTTGGGGTTGTTGGCGTTACCCAATAGGGGACTAGCAGGGGCACCGCCGCCACCGTGCTCGCCCGATGAAACAGACTTCCGTGGTTGGGCACCCCCGTCCTCTTTGTGGTCGCCGTTGTCAGCCGTGGTGGTCTGGCTCCTCTTGGGGTAGCCCACCGAGGGAATGGACGGACCGGCTGGATGGATGGAGGGAGGGACACACAGGGATGAGTGTGGAGTTACAATGGGAACTGTGGTGCATTGGAGGTTCACATCTCTCTTCCTATATTAACCCTAATCCCCTTTTCCCTCCTTCATGCCCCCCTTACTCCTCCTCCTCTCTGTCTCCCCTCCTCCTCAGTGTCTCCCCTCCTCTTTCTCCCGTCTCCCCTCCTCCTCCTCCTCTGTCTCCCCTCCTCCTCCTCCTCCTCTCCGTCTCCCCTCCTCCTCCTCTCTGTCTCCCCTCAGTGTCTCCCCTCCTCCTCCTCCTCCTCCTGTCTCCCCCTCTGTCTCCCCTCCTCCTACCCCTCAGTCTCTCCTCCTCTTTCTCCCGTCTCCCCTCCTCCTCCGTGTCTCCCCTCCTCCTCCTACTCCTCCCCTTTCTCCCCTGTCTCCCCTCCTACTCCTACTCCTCAGTGTCTCTCCTCCTCTTTCTCCCCTCCTCCTCTGTGTCCTCCTCCCCTGCGTCTCCCCTCCTTCTCCTGTGTCCCTTATCTTCCCCTTTCATGTGTTCTTCTTACCTCGCCCCCCTTCCTCCTGTCCCCCTTACATCCCCCCTTCCTCCCTCTCTCTCACCCTGGTCACTGTAGCGTCTCTGTTTCTGGGTGCCGGAGATGGACCGCTGGGCCTTGAGGTGGGACGGAGACTGGCCGTTGTTGTTGTGTTCGCTGGCGGGCCGCGCCTTCGCCAGAGACAGGTTACTGCTAGAGCTTGAGTCACTGGCATCCAACTGGGAGAGAGAAGAAAAGTTTAAAATTAAAATCACACTGCAGATTAGAATGAGTTTTATTTTTTGCGCAGATCTGTCCTCTTTTGTGACAAAGTCACTCAGTGGGTGTTTCTCAATATGCATACTACCGTGCTTCAAACTCTCATGCTCCGAGTTCATTCTCTGAGGACGTTGTTGTGTATGGAGAATGCATAATAATTTACATAATGAGAAGCAAGCTAGTTTTATATGTACAAAACGACCTAAAACTAATGTTGTTATGCAAGGTAGATTGGCCAATGTTAGCTACAAAATCTTTATGGGTAGCTAGCTAGCTACTAATTCTTTGTCAGTTAGCCTGGGCTCTACGCACACTGCAGTGGGTATTGTGGGCAGGTAAATATTCCAAAATGAACATAGTATGTATTTATTACCGTATCAAGATAAAATATTCTAGTCAGGCAACACTATGAGATGTAAATTGCAACAGTTCATTCCGAAGTCAGAGTACATTTTTTCTTGCTTCAGCTCTAAAACGTCCGCCATTGTTTAAGATATTTTTCATCATTTTTTACATGGTTGCGTCATATTACATCAACAATCCTGGGAATTTAGTTGAAGCTTGCATCGATGCATGCTTTCGAAATGTGTACAGACAGAGTACGTGTTACATACTCCGTTTTGCATACTTTGATTTGGACTCATACTCCGACCATTGCATGCTCCAGTTTGCGTACTCGAAGCACGGTAGTATGCATATTGAGAAACACCCACTGAGTAACTTTTCGTCACAAAAGAGCACAGATTGTATTGTGGTATGTAGTACACTTATTGAGAAACACCCATTGTGTTGGATGGAAAAATTGTGAAAAATGCACTACATTTTTCTTGAATCTTCAACATAGTAATGCTACCAAAAATCATTTACAGAAACTCGTTACAAATGACAGAGTCATCCATGATTCACCAAATTATATTTTAAGCATATGTTTTCTTTTCAGTCTCCTCCATCTCCACTGAATGATGTTAATTGTAAGGATTTCTTTCCTAATAATAATAATAATGTAAAGTTAACAAATGTACAGAAAGACCTGTGTGAAGGCCAACTTACAGAGGAACTTCTTGAGGCAATTAAAATCCTTTCAGTCTGTAAAAACACCAGGTCTTGATGGTATACCAGTAGAGGTATATCAGACCTTTTGTACTCAAAGATCCATTATTTGTACTCAAAGATCCATTATTAGCATGTTTTAACTACTCCTATAAAAATTGTAGATTTTCAGGTACTCAACAAGAGGGTCTGATTTCATTACTACTGAAACAGGACCCAGGTGGTAAATATAATGAACCAGTTCATTTAAAAAACTGGAGGCCTCTTACACTTCAATGTGTGATGCGAAAATCCTGGTGAAATGCATAGGACATAGAATAAAAAAGGGTTTACCAGATATTGTTAATCCTGATCAGACAGGTTTTTTACATGGACGATATATTGGAGATAATATGCGACAATTAAACAAAGATACCAGGCCTGGTCTTCATAGCAGATTTTGAAAAGGCGTTTGATAAAGTACGACTACAATTTATACATAAATGCCTGGACTAATTTAATTTTGGCGAATCTCTTATACAATGGGTTAAAGTTATGTACAGTAACACCAGGTGTAAAATAGTAAATAATGGTTACTTCTCAGAAACTATTGAGCTTTTAAGAGGAGTAAAACAAGGCTGTCCGTTGTCTCCATATCTATTTATTATGGCCATTGAAATGCTAGCTATTAAAATCAGATCCAACAAGAACATCAATGGGTTAGAAATCCAGCGGTTAAAAACAAAAGTGTCAATGTATGCCGATGACTCCACAATCTGGATCCCTGAACGGTCTCATTGAAGACCTTGATCACTTTTCTAGCCTCTCCGGACTAAAACCTAATTATGACAAGTGTACCATATTACGTATTGGACCTTTAAAAGACAGTGTTTACCTTGTAGTTTACCAATAAAATGGGCGGATGGTGAAGAAGACATACAACTTCTCATTTCCGACTAATTTTCAATGTACCGATTCCATGGCACATGGTACAGTGAGGGAAAAAAGTCTGTCTCTCACTGTTCAAATAAACCTACCATTAAAATTATATACTGATCATTTCTTTGTCAGTGGGCAAACGTACAAAATCAGCAGGGGATCAAATAATTTTTCCCCCCTCACTGTATATGAACTGATACAAAAAAACAACAACACTTGATTCAACACAGAGTTTTTCAATTTAAATTACTATACAAAATTCTTGCCACCAACAGAATGCTATAAATATTGGGCATACAACAACCTCAGCTCTGTAGATTTTGCTGCGAAGAGACAGAATCACTAGATCATTTATTCTGGTATTGCCCCTATGTACCTTTTTTTTTGTAGCTTGTTTCTGGTCACAGGTTCAGGAATGGTAAAAAAAAAAAATCACAACATTCACTTAAAATGTACCTTACAAATAGCAGTGTTGGGCGATTTGGAAAGCCATAGTCAATCAATCAATAATATAATAATACTCGTAGGAAAGGTTTTCATCTTTAGCTCACAATCGATTACAAAGGTTCAAAATTCATGTAAAACATCACAGCACAGGGCGGTCTAAGATGATAGTCAGGAAGGGCTAAGAGTGAATGAGGGGTGGGATTAAGAGCTCATGTTCGGTAATGTATTGTTATGTGATGTAAAGTGTGATGTGTAAAATGTATGTAGCAAAAAAGCTGTAAAAACAGAAAAATATATTTGTGTCCTCTGAAGAGGATGGGTTAATAATATATATACAGTACCAGTCAAAAGTTTGGACACACCTACTCATTCCAGGGTTTTTCTTTATTTTTTTACTATTTTCTACATTGTAGAATAATAGTGAAGACATCAAAACTATGAAATAACACATATGGAATCACGTAGTAACCAAAAAAGTGTTCAATCAAAATATATTTTATATTTGAGATTCTTCAAATAGCCACCCTTTGCCTTGATGACAGCTTTGCACACTCTTGGCATTCTCTCAACCAACTTGAGGTACTCACCTGAAATTCATTTCAATTAACTGGTGACACTGTCTGTGATTTATTTACAATTCAAGGCACACTTAACCAGCATGGCTACCACAGCATTCTGTAGCGATATGCCATTCCATATGGTTTGTGCTTAGTGGGACTATCATTTGTTTTTCAACAGGACAATGACCCAACACATCTCCAGGCTGTGTAAGGGCTATTTGACCAAGAAGGAGAGTGATGGAGTGCTGCTTCAGATTACCTGGCCTCCACAATCACCCGACCTCAACCCAATTGAGATGGTTTGGGATGAGTTGGACCGCAGAGGGAAGGAAAAGCAGCCAACAAGTACTCAGCATTTGTGGGAACTCCTTCAAGACTGTTGGAAAAGCATTCCAGGTGAAGCTGGTTGAGATAATGCCAAGAGTGTGCAAAGCTGTCATCAAGGCAAAGGGTGGCTACTTTGAAGAATCTCAAATATAAAATATATTTAGATTTGTTTAACACTTTTTTGGTTACTACATGATTCCATATGTGTTATTTCATAGTTTTGATGTCTTCACTATTATTCTACAATGTAGAACATAGTAAAAATAAAGAAAAACCCTTGAATGAGTAGGTGTGTCCAAACTTTTCACTGATACTGTATACATATATATTTCACCTTTTGGTAAAAAAAAAAAAAAAAAAGTGACATTTTGACAGCGCAAAAAAAAGTGACATCGTCATCCAAACAGACTGTATCACTTCAGGTATAGCATTTTGCACATCATTGCACTTGTGCACTTGCTAAAAATGTCAGACAGAAACCAAGACCAAGAACTAATACATGTTAAGAGCCAGTGCTTTCAAACATGGTCATCTATGGCCTTGTCTGTCCTTACCTCAGTGGACTTCCTGCCCAGTAGCAGGTAGGTGGCGGTGATCTCGTCGTACTTCATCCTGGTTAGAGACTCAGTCACTTCCTCCCGAGTGTAACCCATCCCCACCATGATGTCTGCAGGAGAACAGGAGTGGGACGGGACAGCTGTTAGCATCAAAACACCCAATAGGCTGCAGCCTGGTGTGGTCTAGTGGTTAGGGCTGCTGCCTTCAGAGCACATGTACCGTGTCAGTGTCAGAGTTCCAATCCAGCCCACACCCTTTTGACAACAAACCCTCTTTCAACTTTCCTGTGTCTCCCTCATGGTCTCTATCCAATAATGAAAATAATATGCAAGAAAAAAACAACAACCATTGGTTGGGACTGTGTGAACATCTATCCCCATTTCCTATTTGGTGAGGGGTACCAAAATACTAGGCAGTGAGGGCAATGTGTTTGAATTGAATTGAATAAACTTTTTTAATCCCACAAGGGGAAATTGGATGTACAGCAACAACACTCATGCATACATCAGAGAGACACAGAGCGAGAGAGAGCACTGATGGCTGGTGAAAGAAGCACCACTCAACACAAAACAAAACCTAAAACGAAGGCAGTAAAAAGTAGAGGGGAAGTCAACCAAACAGGGTCTTATTGTTGTTGTGGTTGTGGAATATCCTTTCTGACACTGATAACACTTGTCTCTCTCCCCCAGTCTCTCTCTCATCAGTGCTGAGTGAGACAGAGGGCATGGTAGGAGCAGATCAATGCTGGCATCGACAAACAGAGGGCATGGTAGGAGCAGATCAGTGCTGGCATCGACAGACAGAGGGCATAGTAGGAGCAGATCAATGCTGGCATTGACAAACAGAGGGCATGGTAGGAGCAGATCAATGCTGGCATCGACCAACAGGGTGCATGGTAGGAGCAGATCAATGCTGGCATCGACAAACAGAGGGCATGGTAGGAGCAGATCAATGCTGGCATCGACAGACATGGTAGGTGGCAAGCACAGGGTGTGAGGGGGAGCAGGGTGGAGTGGAAAGAACAAGGTCTGCCAGACTGTATCGACTCCTGGATCTGTGAGTGTGTGTGTGTTTGTGTTTGTGTGTGTGTTTGTGTGTGCGCATGCACATGTACATTTTAATGTTCATGCGTGGTCAAGTGTGCTTTTTAATGACAGCGTGTTACGGAGTGTGGTTGTGTTCATGTGTGGTCAAGCGTGCTTTTTAATGACAGTGTGTTACGGAGTGTGGTTGTGTTCATGCGTGGTCAAGCGTGCTTTTTAATGACAGCGTGTTACGGAGTGTGGTTGTGTTCATGCGTGGTCAAGCGTGCTTTTTAATGACAGTGTGTTACGGAGTGTGGTTGTGTTCATGCGTGGTCAAGCGTGCTTTTTAATGACAGCGTGTTACGGAGTGTGGTTGTGTTCATGCGTGGTCAAGCGTGCTTTTTAATGACAGCGTGTTACGGAGTGTGGTTGTGTTCATGCGTGGTCAAGCGTGCTTTTTAATGACAGCGTGTTACGGAGTGTGGTTGTGTTCATGCGTGGTCAAGCGTCCTTTTTAATGACAGTGTGTTACGGAGTGTGGTTGTGTTCATGCGTGGTCAAGCGTGCTTTTTAATGACTGTGTACGTGTGTGTGTCTGAGTGGAGTGCTAGGCCTTGGGTTGCCCGTGGGTGTCTGAAAACAACCAAGCTCTGCCAGGCTCACGTTGGTCACAGCTCCTCAGGACCTTGATTAGTAGAATCAGGTGTGTTAGAGCAGGGCTGGAACAAAAGCCTGTATACTCAGCAATTCTCCATGAGGAGGGCTGACCATCCCTGGTTTAATAAAGTCATTATCTATATTCATAAGTATGGATACAGTATATAGGTGCATAGATGTAAACCAAGTCCCCAATTCGCTCCCTAACCCTTCCTGTTGATGTTTGCAAACCAATAAGGTGGAAGCTCGACCACTACACTGTTTATTTCTACCTATCCAGACCGTTAAGATCATTGAAGGGTTAGGGAGAGAAATGGGAGCGGCTGATACACAGAGGAGTGTTTGAGTCAGTGTACCTATTCTCTTCTGGTCCGTGATGTCCGTTTCTGGTTCCACAAAGGGCTTCATCTCATCCTCCTCACAGCCGGCGTTTATCCACCGGTCCTTCATGATTTGCTAGGAGGGAGAAGGACAAACACACGGCATAAATTACACTCTACAGGCCCAGTTTCCCCTCCAAACGAAGGGGAATTTGATAACAGGGATCAGGGCCACATTACAAATCAACCCCTGCACCTTATGCCTATGAACTTAGATCTGTATAGGATTAATGGATGGATAGGGACTATAAAAGCAATATGTCAAACTACGCTATATATTTATATAATATAATAATATATGTCAACCTAGGCTATATATTTATATAATATTATAATATGTCAACCTAGGCTATATAATATGTCAACCTAGTGCATTCGGAAAGTATTCAGACCCCTTGACTTTTTCTACATTTTGTTACGTTACAGCTTTCCTCTAAAATGTATTAAATTGTTTTTTTCCCCCTCATCAATCTACACACACTACCCCAAAATGACAAAGCAAAAACTGTTTTTTTTGTTGTTGTGCAAATGTATTAAAGACAAAAAAATAAAATGTTACATTTACATAAGTATTCAGACGCTTTACTCAGTACTTTGTTGAAGCACCTTTGGCAGCGATTACAGCCTAGATTCTTCTTCGGTATGATGCTACAAGCTTGGCACACATGTATTTGGGGAGTTTCTCCCATTTTTCTCTGCAGATCCTCAGGTTGGATGGGGAGCATTGCTGCACAGCTATTTTCAGGTCTCTCCAGAGATGTTCGATCAGGTTCAAGTCCGGGCTCTGGCTGGGCCACTCAAGGACATTGAGAGACTTGTCCCGAAGCCACTCCTGCGTTATCTTGGCTGTGTGCTTAGGGTTGTTGTCATGTTGGAAGGTGAACCTTCACCCCAGTCTGAGGTCCTGAGCGCTCTGGAGTAGGTTTGCATCAATGATCTCTCTGTACTTTGCTCCGTTCATCTTTCCCTCATTCCTGACTAGTCTCCAAGTCCCTGCCACTGAAAAACATCCCCACAGCATGATGCTGCCACCACCATGCTTCACCATAGGGATGGTGCCAGGTTTCCTCCAGACATGACGTTTGGCATTCAGGCCAAAAGAGTTCAATCTTGGTTTCATCAGACCAGAGAATCTTGTTTCTCAGGTCAGAGTCCTTTAGGTGCCTCTTGGCAAACTCCAAGTGGGCCGTCATGTGCCTTTTACTGAGGAATGGCTTCCGTCTGGCCACTGCGATTAAGGCCTGATTGGTGGAGTGCTGCAGAGATGGTTGTCCTTCTGGAAGGTTCTCCCATCTCTACAGAGGAACTCTGGAGCTCTGTCAGAGTGACCATCGGGTTTTTGGCCACCTCCCTGACCACGGCCCATCTCCCCCTATTGCTCAGTTTGGCCAGGAGGCCAGCTCTAGGAAGAGTCTTGGTGGTTCCAAACTTCTTCTATTTAAGAATGATGGAGGCCACTGTGTTCTTGAGGACCTTCAATGCTGCAGACATTTTTTGGTACCCTTCCCCAGATCTGTGCCTTGACACAATCTGTGCCTTGACACACATTTTCATCATAGGTACACGTCAACTATGACAGACAAAATGAGAAAAAAAAATCCAGAAAATCACATTGTAGGATTTTTTATGAATTTATTTGCAAATTATGGTGGAAAATAAGTATTTGGTCAATAACAAAAGTTTCTCAATACTTTGTTATATACCCTTTGTTGGCAATGACACAGGTCAAAGGTTTTCACACACTGTTGCTGGTATTTTGGCCCATTCCTCCATGCAGATCTCCTCTAGAGCAGTGATGTTTTGGGGCTGTCACTGGGCAACACGGACTTTCAACTCCCTCCAAAGATTTTCTATGGGGTTGAGATCTGGAGACTGGCTAGGCCACTCCAGGACCTTGAAATGCTTCTTACGAAGCCACTCCTTCGTTGCCCGGGCAGTGTGTTTGGGATCATTGTCATGCTGAAAGACCCAGCCACGTTTCATCTTCAATGCCCTTGCTGATGGAAGGAGGTTTTCACTCAAAATCTCACGATACATGACCCCATTCATTCTTTCCTTTACACGGATCAGTCGTCCTGGTCCCTTTGCAGAAAAACAGCCCCAAATCATTATGTTTCCACCCCCATGCTTCACAGTAGGTATGGTGTTCTTTGGATGCAACTCAGCATTCTTTGTCCTCCAAACACGACGAGTTGAGTTTTTACCAAAAAGTTCTATTTTGGTTTCATCTGACCATATGACATTCTCCCAATCCTCTTCTGGATCATCCAAATGCACTCTAGCAAACTTCAGACGGGCCTGGACATCTGGCACTGCAGGATTTGAGTCCCTGGCGGCGTAGTGTGTTACTGATGGTAGGCTTTGTTACTTTGGTCCCAGCTCTCTGCAGGTCATTCACTAGGTCCCCCCGTGTGGTTCTGGGATTTTTGCTCACCGTTCTTGTGATCATTTTGACCCCACGGGGTGAGATCTTGCGTGGAGCCCCAGATCGAGGGAGATTATCAGTGGTCTTGTATGTCTTCCATTTCCTAATAATTGCTCCCACAGTTGATTTCTTCAAACCAAGCTGCTTACCTATTGCAGATTCAGTCTTCCCAGCCTGGTGCAGGACTACAATTTTGTTTCTGGTGTCCTTTGACAGCTCTTTGGTCTTGGCCATAGTGGAGTTTGGAGTGTGACTGTTTGAGGTTGTGGACAGGTGTCTTTTATACTGATAACAAGTTCAAACAGGTGCCATTAATACAGGTAACGAGTGGAGGACAGAGGAGCCTCTTAAAGAAGAAGTTACAGGTCTGTGAGAGCCAGAAATCTTGCTTGTTTGTAGGTGACCAAATACTTATTTTCCACCATAATTTGCAAATAAATTCATTAAAAATCCTACAATGTGATTTTCTGGATTTTTTTCTCTCAATTTGTCTGTCATAGTTGACGTGTACCTATGATGAAAATTACAGGCCTCTCTCATCTTTTTAAGTGGGAGAACTTGCACAATTGGTGGCTGACTAAATACTTTTTTCCCCCACTGTATGTGCCAGGCTCTTTCTGCTTCGGCCAACTCCTTTCTCATTGGCTTGTTTGGCAAGACCAGGAAGTGGGGTTGTTGAATGCAGAACCAGCCTGGCACCCTGAATGTTAAGAATGGATCCTTTAGTACAGGGGTAGTAAACAGGGGTTGGGATCAATTCCATTTAAATTCAGATTGGGGCCAATTCTTTGAGTGAATTTAATTGGAGTTGTCCCCAACTCTGGCAGTCAAGTAACTGCCTTGAGGTCTGCATTATTGCTGGTTTTCCTTTTTCTCTGGAAGTAAATTGATTGATTGGCCAAAGATGTCACTCACCTGGGTCGTGTTCATTGGAGCACACCACAGAAAATGTTTTTCAACGGACAACAGTCCATTTTCTTCCATTTGCTGCCTAATGAACTGAACCGTAGTGTACCAGGTCTGAATCAGTCCCTGATTATAGGGGAAGGATGAAAACCAGCAGTGCTGCGGACACTTCAGGTCTAGATTTCAATTCAGGAATTGACTGAATTGAAATGGAATTGACCCCAACCCTGGAGGCGGGTCTATAGAAAGACCTTGGGTCAGTAGAGTCGTTTACTGGGGTCACGTTCAGCAGAAAATGTTACAGAACGTTCAGCTAGAAATAGACATCCTTCTCTCTCACGAGGGAATCGTGTCAACTCTATATCATATATTTCTATCTGCAACACCCAGTAACGTTGCAACCACCCGGACACGTCCCAGGATCCATTCCAATTGGGAGCATCTGATAACTTGACTTTGGTAGGGTGGGGGAGCCAGGATTGGGCTCTGTTCCATTTCGCTTCAGACATTTCAGGGAATTTAATTGGAATTCAGCTCATGGATTGCTGGAAATGAGCCATTATTATATAAGTTGACTGACTTGAAATGGCATTGAGCCCAAACCTGGAGGGCAGTGACAGAGCAGAGTTGGATAGACTGGAAAGTGGAGGGTACCCAGGAGGGTACAAGGTGGTTGGATGAGTGTAGGAGCGTGTGTGTGTGTGTTCCCATCAGCCACTGTAGCGAGCCCTTGGTATCCAAACACCTAGCTAGTTGGGTGAAGTGCTTAGGGAAGAAACACACATACTGGCTTTAGCTGTGCTTAGCCGCAGTGTGTCGCATTAGTCATTGTGTATCACAGATACTAGAAAAGGAACACTTTTCTTTTTCTCTCTAGCCTGGGGGACGTGGTACAAAACGGACTGCTGCCCCTCTAGTCACTGATCTCCCTCAACGTCAGCAAGTCAAAAGAGCTGATCGTGGACTACAGGAAACGAGGGGTGAGCACGCCCCCCCATCCACAATCGACAGGGCTGTAGTGGAGCGGGTCGAGAGATTCAAGTTCCTCTGTGTCCACATCACTAAGGAATTAACATGGTCCACACACACCAAAACAGTCGTAAAGAAGGCACGACAATGCCTCGTCCCCCTCAGGAGGCTGAATAGATTTGGCATGGGCCCTCAGATCCTCAAAAAGTTTTACAGCTGCACCATTGAAAGCATCTTGACTGGCTGCATCACCGCTTGGTATGGCAACTGCTTGGCATCCAACCACAAGGCGCTACAGAGGGTAGTGCGTACAGCCCAGTACATCACTGGGGCCGACCCCCCCTGCCATCCAGGGCCTCTATACCAGGCGGTGGCAGAGGAAGGCCCTAAAAAAGACCCCAGCCACCCAAGTCATTGACTGTTCTCTCTGGTACCGCATGGCAAGCGGTACCGATTCACCAAGTCTGGAACCAACAGGACCCTGAACAGCTTCTACCCCCAAGCCATAAGACTGCTAAATAGTTAGTTAAATAGTTAACCAATAGCGACCAGGACTATCGGCATTGACCCCCATTTTTGCAGTCTTTTCACTCATCACATACGCTGCTGCTACTGCTTATTATCTAGCATGTTGCCTAGTAACTTTACCCCTGCCTATATGTACATATCTACCTCAATTACCTCGTACCCCTGCACATGGACTCGGTACTGGTACCCCGTGTATATAGACAAGTTATCGTTACTCATTGTGTATTAATTCCTCTGCATTGTTGGGAAGGGCCCGTCAGTAAGCATTTCACTGTTAGTCTACACCTGTTGTTTACCAAGCATTTGACAAATAACATTTGATTTGATTAGATCAAAGGTCAGATAAATACAAGTATGTACACAAAAGCACAGAATGCTGTATGTGGGGGGTGGGGGGGTGGTGTGGGTGTGTGTGTGTGTGTGTGTTTCTGTATACGTGCGCGTGCATGAGTGCATGTGCATCTAGCAGAGGGAAATCTACTTTAGCAGTGGGAAGAGGTGTGTGTGTGTGTGTGCATGTATGTGTGTGCGACCACATTCAGGTGTGGTTTTCAAACCCTGCATGCCATGCATCTCCACACAGGTAGAATCCAGGCAGGAGTGACGAAAAGAAGGAAGGAGTCCGTGCCAGAGGGCTGGACGGCGAAGTAAAACAAAAGTAATAAGGGTAAAACATATTTACATTTTGGCCTTCCTCCCTCACCTCGAGTGTCCCGCGCTTGGCTGGGTTGAGCACCAGGAAGCGCTTGAGGAGGTTTTCACAGTCGGTGGACATGTAGAAAGGGATACGGTATTTACCCCTTAGAACACGCTCTCTCAGCTCCTATAGTGGGAGATAGAGAGGAGAGGTTAAAAGGTAGGGTCGGGGGTTAAGGGTCAGGGGTTAGGGTCAGTTGGTGGACATGTAGAAGGGGATAAGGTATTTCCCCCCCCCCAAATGAATCAGCTACCCCAAAACACGCTCTCAGCTCCTTTGTGTATGTATTGATATGTAAGCTTTGTGTGCCATTTTTACATTTATGTCTTTCTGTCCTTGAGCGGTTCTTGTCTATTAATGTTCTGTATTATGTCATGTTTCATGTTTTGTGTGGACCCCAGGAAGAGTAGCTGCTGCTTTCGCAACAGCTAATGGGGATCCTAATAAAATACCAAATACCTATAGGGAGAGGTAGAGAGGAGAGGTTAAAGGTAGGGTCAGGGGTTAAAGGTCAGGGGTCAGTCGGTGGACATGTAGAAGGGGATACGGTATCCCCCCCCCCCCAAAACATGCCCTCTCAGCTCCTATAGGTGGAAATAGAGAGGAGAGGTTAAAGGTAGGGTCAGGTGTTAGAGGTCAGGGGTCAGTCGGTTGACATGTTGAAGCAGATACGTTATTTCCCCCTCAGACAAAGCTCTCTCAGCTCCTACAGAGGATATCAGGAGGGGGGAGGACCATCTTTTAAAATAGTGAAACATTAAAAAAGTTATCCTTTTTAGATAAAACTACACTAAATATATTCACGTCACCATTAAATCACACTGTTTTGCAATGAAGGTCTACAGTAGCCTCAACAGCACCCTATAGGGTAGCACCATGGTGTAGCCAGAGGACAGCTATTTTCCGTCCTCCTCTGGGTACAATGACTTCAATACAAAACCTAGGAGTCTCATGGTTCTCACCCCCTTCCATAGACTTACACATTCATAATTACAACTTCCGGAGGACGTCCTCCAACCCATCAGAGCTCCTGCTGTATAAACTAACATCATGTCCATCCAATCAAAGGATCAGATAATGAAAGCATAAGCTACAGCTAGCTAGCACTTCAGTGCATACAGTGTGGTGAGTAGTTGATTCAGAGAAAAAAGAAAATAGTTGAACAGTTTTGAACAAATTAATTTCTTCAAAAATGAAGGAGAAGCAGCAGAGCGAGCGAGAGAGCTAGCTATATTTCATTGTATATTTTTTTCTTCTTCGATTACCTTTCACTTAGCTAATGCAGCCAATTTGGCCTACTCAACAACCTGACTCAGAGAGGAATGCTATGTATGTTAGCTACCTGGCTAAGGCTATCTAACACTGCAACTCTTCCAAGTCAAGTTAAGCTTTCAGTTGTATAAATGTATTGCCACCGGGGCCCGCCGGTGTAACCGCTTGCTGTACACTGTACTGCGTGATTGTACACATGGATTGGATTGTGGGTTTACTAACATGTTAGTTCTAGGTTGTTGACTATAACGTTAATATGGTGACGGTGTAGGCTGTGTGTTATGGTATGAAGGTTTGGCTTGGGGAAGTTTTTTGCGCCTGGTCACAGACAGCTGTTGTGAGAGAAGGAGAGCGCGTAGATGCGACAAGGGATTATACAACGAGCAAAGAAAGTGAACTGCGTGTGCGGGTGATCAAGGGTGTATTCATTCCGCCGATTCTGTAGCAAATAATATTTTTAACGGAACGCAACGTGGAGGGACCTACCTGAATTTATCCAATAGAAACTGGTGTTTTAGTTGCAAAACTGTTTGGATTAATGATCAGCTAGATGCAGGCAAGAGTGTGCAATGCGGTATTGAATGTGTCACTGTCACTTTGATTACTACAATTTGTTTCTCAACCTGTGCACTTACGTTGTAAACGTTCATTCGTAGGCTAGGTTGTAGCAACCTCATGATGGGTATTGGGAGAGTTCGAGTATCATGTAGTAGCCTAAACCTATCGATGTTACATTGAGCTGGGTGAATGGAATGCGAATGACAGTCATCCAATATGCCAGGGATCACCAACTGGATTCAGCCGCGGGAAGATTCTTTCTTGAGCGGATGGTCGGGGGGGGCCGGAACATAATTACAAATCATTTGTAGACTGCAAATTGACCGCAAGGAGCCCAAACAGATGTTTGACTAAGACACAATCGTTCCAAACCTTGCTTATACTTCTATACAATCACATGTCTCTCTATTATGCGTGGGAACACTTGGGAACGGATTTCTTCAAATTAAAATCACTTGGAGCTGATTTTCAGGTGTTTTTACAGTCTTATGTCCAACAATGCCGCCAGTTGGGGAACCCTGCAATATGCTGTAATAGAAATAAAGGAAGGGAAAGGAGGACATCTAGTCAGTTGCACAACTGAATGCATTCAACCGAAATGTGTCTTTCGCATTTAACCCCATAAGGCCATGCTCATTAAAAAAAAAAGTGTCCTCCCTAATCTTGAACAGCACAAACCGCCACTGAAAAAGACGTCGCAATTCTCTACCTTTCTCCCAAAGTGTGCAATCATGCCCTCTTCGCCACGCATTGAGCATGGTAGGCAAGTGTAAGCATCGGCTAGATGGAGTTCTTACAACACACCTTTCCTTTTAAAGCAAGTGCACATTTAGGACAGATGGGTAGAGAACTGGTTAAAAGTTAATGCACACACACACCTTGAGGTTCTGACCATCGAAGGGCAGTGACCCTGACACCAGCGTGTACAGGATGACCCCCAGGCTCCAGACGTCCACCTCTGGTCCGTCGTACTTCTTCCCCTGGAACAGCTCGGGGGCGGCGTAGGGAGGAGAGCCACAGAACGTGTCCAGCTTACTTCCCATGACAAACTCATTACTGAAGCCAAAGTCGGCAATCTTGATGTTCATGTCGGCATCCAGGAGTAAGTTCTCAGCCTGGTTGAGGTGGGTGGGGGGGAGAGAGAGAGAGAGAGAGAGAGAGAGAGAGAGAGAGAGAGAAGTAGTGAGTAGGGGTGGAAGTGGGTGTGTTTGTGTGTGGTATGTTTTCAGTGATGTGAAACATTGAACATTGTTGTCCTTTTCAAATGAAAGAATGAGGATGTAGATGGGGTGGATGTTACACCGGAACTAGTGAACTATAAGTGGGGTGTGTGGGGACATCATTCAGTGTGACACAAGATGCACCATGCTACACACTCGACATTTACACAGGCAGTAACGTTGTCAGACTCTCTTTTTAACCCACTTCACAGACCTGAATGTGGCAGATAGAAAAATAATGAAGAGAGCTATTAGGGGAAAGAGAGAGATATGAAGAGAGGATAGAGGACCAAACGGGAGAAATGAAAAATAGTTTCTTCCTAGGTTTCTGCCTTTCTAGGGAGTTTTTCCTAGCCACCGTGCTTCTACATCTGCATTGCTTGCTGTTTGGGGTTTTAGGCTGGGTTTCTGTATAGCACTTTGTGACATCTGCTGATGTAAAAAGGCCTTTATAAATAAATGTTGATTGATTGATTGAAAGAGAAGAGAGAGGGGTTGACAAGAGGAGAGGAACAAGAGGGAGAGCAGGAAAGTGGGGGAGGAAGAAGACAAAGAAGGGAATGAGGTACAGAGGATGAGCAAGATGCCAACCACCTCCTTGCCCGACGCGTGGCATCTGACATCTTTCTTCTTGTTTCCTCCACTCTCCTTCTCCCTATCTCTATCCATCTCTATCTGTTCCTCCCTCCCACTTTCTCTCCTTCTCCCCCTGTTTCTCTATCCATCTCTATCTGTTCCTCCCTCCCACTTTCTCTCCTTCTCCCCCTGTTTCTCTATCCATCTCTATCTGTTCCTCCCTCCCACTTTCTCTCCTTCTCCCCCTGTTTCTCTATCCATCTCTATCTGTTCCTCACTCCCACTTTCTCTCCTTCTCCCCCTGTTTCTCAATCCATCTCTATCTGTTCCTCCCTCCCACTCTCTCCTTCTCCCCCTGTTTCTCAATCCATCTCTATCTGTTCCTCCCTCCCACTTTCTCTCCTTCTCCCCCTCTCTCTTTCTCCATTACGCACCCTCTCACTCGTGCTCATGCATCATTTAGGACGTCTCATCGTGGAAACAGAGCGTGGAAACAGAGCGTGGAAACAGAGCGTGGAAACAGAGCGTGGAAACAGAGCGTGGAAACAGAGCGTGGAAACAGAGCGTGGAAACAGAGCGTGGAAACAGAGCGTGGAAACAGAGCGTGGAAACAGAGCGTGGAAACAGAGCGTGTAATGCCCTGTAGACTACTACACTGTGTCACAAGCACACATCTCTATGGGATGGTAACACAACATCCCATGTGGTAGCCGGTGAGACCCCTGCTAAAGGAGTAGGAGGTGATTATGAACAGTGAGGAGAGTGTGTGTGTGTGTATGTGTCATGGTACGCGTATGTGTGCCAGGGTACGTGTGTGCAGGTGTAGGATCTTAATTTGATCACCCTGTTGCAGGACAACTTTCCCGCCTGCAATGCAGAAAATGTAAAACTTGTAGTGTATTTGAGGTTTAACACTGGAACCGCTGGGCCTCGAAGGTCCCCCCTCATTCTGACTGCAACATTATTACAGTGTAACTAATATATCTCATATATGATATCACAAAAATAATCATTTGGTTGTGTTTATGAAGGTCTTAGATAACATAAGAATACAAAGAAAAAATATATTTTATAACGACAAGAAATATATATATTTGTATTCGTGGAGTGCCAACTTGTTCCAACTATGTAACAGAAATCATATGGGTTGAAACACGTAACAGCTTATTTTTCTAATGACGAAACTAAAAATACCTTAACCACCAAGGCGCACAGTCACCAAGACGCACGGTCACCAAGACGCACAGTCACCAAGACGCACGGTCACCAAGACGCACAGTCACCAAGACGCACAGTCACCAAGACGCACGGTCACCAAGACGCACGGTCACGGTCACCAAGACGCATGGTCACCAAGACGCACTGTCACCAAGACGCACGGTCACCAAGACGCACGGTCACCAAGACGCACGGTCACCAAGACGCACGGTCACCAAGACGCACGGTCACGGTCACCAAGACGCATGGTAACCAAGACGCACGGTCACCAAGACGCACTGTCACCAAGACGCACGGTCACCAAGACGCACGGTCACCAAGACGCACGGTCACCAAGACGCACGGTCACCAAGACGCACTGTCACCAAGACGCACTGTCACCAAGACGCACGGTCACCAAGACGCACGGTCAAATGATGAAAACATCAGTAGCCTAAACATCATAAGCTCCAAGTGTGCTTCATAAATTGTGAAAATCATATCCTATTGGTGTCACCTCTGTCTACCTGTTCACCTGTGTATTTATGCCCTCACTTCCCTGTATTCCCTTGCTCGGTTTTCTCTTCTAGTTTCTCGATGCCAAACAGTACTAATCAGTGTCTGATCGCGAGACGTATGTACAGGTACTTGAGAAGTGTTCTCCCTGTTTCATTGTTGTTTTCAGTCGTAGTTAGTATTTCGTATGTTTGCGGTCATCCTGTTTTTGGAGACCAATTTGCTCCGCCTTTATTATTTCGTGTTAAGTCCATTGTTTTGTATCCTGGCTTCGGGACCACCAGTAAAGATCCTTGTTTCACCATCTCTGCCTACTGTCTAACCTGCACCGCACCTGGGTCACACCTCACACCAACCCTTATATCAGAGATGTCATGATTCATTTCTTCCCCACCATCCGAGTCGTTTTCATTCAGATCTTGTAGCAGCACAAACGCAGAATTTGCATCCATTTGTCTTGGTCTTAATACCGTTGTAAATGACGCATGCTCTCACTGTGTTCTCCAAGTAGACCAAAGTAGACTGATAAAACTGCTTGGATTCGGTGGACTGATAAAGGGTACATAGCATTTTGAGATAATAATCAGAATAGATCCATTCTCCCCCATCATACTTTACTTCATTTATTTCATCTGTTGTTATATCTGTGAAATTAGTTTCGGTACAGTTTAGGTTCAGTTTCGAGGCAGTTATCGGGGTGATTATCAACTGGGCACCTTCAACTGTGGGGAGAAGGAGGGGAAACCCTATTTTAGGAGGGCATGTAATTTTTCCCCTGGAAAACCATTCAAAGAAATGACATGCCCTGCTAAAACTCGTTTTGACACCAGTTCTGTTTGTGATATTAAGATTGTAACAACAACAGTGTGGTAAATACACTTATTTAGGAAAAGTCTAGGAGTGAGAGGGGCATGACTTTAAAAATGTAATCAATGAGCTGTCCAAATGATGACTGATTTAGTGATTCTAGCGTTTAGAAGTCTTCTGAAGTTTGTCATTTCCACTTTGAAATTTCTTGATTTTCCCTTATGAAAATGTATCAATCCTTACAAAAATGTCCATTAATTATAATCCACATAATAATTCACATTTCCTGTTGCTGCAGGATTATTGTCCTGCTGTAGCAAACTGGTTCAAATTAAGATCCTACGTGTGTGTGTGTGTGTGTGTGTGTGTGTGTGTGTGTGTGTGTACGTAAAGTCTTCATTACCTTCAGGTCTCTGTGTACGATGTGTTTCTGATGACAGTACTGTACAGCTGACACAATCTGGAAAGGAATTTACCAAAACCATAAAATGACAAGTCAGAACATGTTATTAGACAGTTGTCCTATGACGTTTCATAGGTTCTTCTTCAAGGGACAACTACAGACACTGCAGACCTTGACATTTCAGAGTTTGACACATGGCAGAGGAGCTTGGGGTTCAGAGTGTGTGTGTGTGGACAATTAGCAACAATCCACCAGCAGCACCCACACTTCTCAGACCTCCATTGATTGGACAACAGGGACGTGCTTGTGGCTAGAACAGCGTGTCAGATCTGGTGGAATTCCCCATCTAGGTAAGCAGTGGCTGATTTGAACAGAACTAGCTATTCACTGATTACTGTCAATAACATACTTTATAACTACAACAAGAACAATCAATGTAACTACTGAATGGGGTAATATATTTTTTCCAGTCACATGATTCTTTGTTTTGGTGACAGTCATTTTTGCCTCTTCCTCAATGAATAATAGGCCTGCTGGTCAATGTGAAGTTATAACCTCCCATATCCTCTATCTAGTATCATAGTCTCTATATATGCCATTTAGCAGACAATTTTATCCAAAGCGACTTACAGTCCTGCGTGCATTTTTTTTAAACGTATGGGTGCTCCCAAGAATCGAACCCACAATCATAGCCTTGCAAGCGCCATGCTCTACCAACTGAGCTACGTTTAGAGATAAATAACACAATAATATATGTATAAATGCATGTACTGGTATAATACATATAGTAATATCAAAATTACAGTGTCACACCAAATGCTGTTGATAATGCAGCTCTCGTCCACTGGCAGAAGTTATTCTCTCTCTCTCTGTGTGTGTGTGTGTGTGTGTGTGTGTGTGTGTGTGTGCATGCGTGCGTGTGTAGGACTGAATCCAGTCCACTGCGGTACCTGTCTAAATTTAGCCCTGGCCTCCTTCTCCTTCATCCTCCCATGTGCTACGAGATAGTCAAATACCTCCCCTGGAAGGAGAAAGGGGAAATGGGGGGAGAGATAGAGGGGGAGAGAGAGAGAGTGGGGGAGTGAGAGAGCAGGGATGAAGAGAGAGTGAGAGACAGAAAGAAAGAGAGCAGAGAAGGGGGGGGTTTGCGAGAGGGAGAGATAGAGAGTTTAAGTTAAACTTTGACTGAATGGAGACATGCCACAACTTCCTCTCAGTCCCCCAAATTAACTGTAAAGTCATATGTCTGGAAACTGCCAAGAAAGCATAAACTGCTAGTTAGGCAGCCTCATTTGTCCTAGGTAAGGCAATATTATGTGTTATTATAAAGTACTATATTAATAGCAGGAGTCAGACCATCCCTGATCCTGGAGAGCTACTGGTTATGCAGGCTTTTGCTCCAGCCCTGCACCTCAAACAGCTGATTCTACTAACAGGCAACTCATCAGGAACTTGACTGCCTGAAGCAGGTGCGTTAGCACAGGGTAGCACCTGGTAGCTATTCAAGAGGAGGGTGTCATACTATAATGTTAGAATCATGATGATAATACTTCCATTTAATATTTATGAGCTTTTCATGCATTATGCTCAAAGCATATTATAAATATTATAGTGTACTCTGTACTACACTATTTACTGTACCTCATATTACTAAGTAGCTTACCTCCACTGGCATATTCCATCACCAGGTAGAGAGTCTTCTCAGTCTCTATCACCTCAAACAGTTTCACTGTGGAAGGAGAGAGAGAGAGAGAGAGCGAGAGAGCAAGAGATTATTTAACTTTTGTTTATTATCTATTTCACTAGTTTTGACAATGTAAACATACAGTATGTTTCCATGCCAATAAAGCCCTTTGAATTGAATTGATATTAGCCAGGTTACCTCAGGACAGTATACAGTACCAGTCAAAAGTTTGGACACACCTACTCATCCAAGGGTTTTTCTTTATTTTTTACTATTTTCTACATTGTAGAATAATAGTGAAGACATCAAAGCTATGAAATAACACATATGGAATCATGTAGTAACCAAAAATATTTTAGATTCTGACAGCTTTGCACACTCTTGGCATTCTCTCAACCAGCTTCAGCTGGAATGCTTTTCCAACAGTCTTGAAGGAGTTCCCACATATGCTGAGCACTTGTTGGCTGCTTTTCCTTCACTCTGCGGTCCACCTCATCCCAAACCATCTCAATTGGGTTGAGGTCAGGTGATTGTGGAGGCCAGGTCATCTGAAGCAGCACTCCATCACTCTCCTTCTTGGTCAAATAGCCCTTACACAGCCTGGTGGTGTGTTTTGGGTCATTGTCCTGTTGAAAAACAAATGATAGTCCCACTAAGCGCAAACCAGATGGGATGGTGCATCACTGCAGAATGCTGTGGTAGCCATGCTGGTTAAGTCTGCCTTGAATTCTAAATAAATCACAGACAGTGTCACCAGCAAAGCACCTCCACACCATCACACCTCCTCCTCCATGCTTCACGGTGGGAACCACACATGCGGAGATAATCCATTCACCTACTCTGTGTCCCACAAAGACACAGCGGTTAGAACCAAATATCTCAAATTTGGACTCATCAGACCAAAGGACAGATATCCACCGGTCTAATGTCCATTGCTCGTGTTTCTTGGCACAAGCAAGTCTCTTCTTCTTATTGGTGTCCTTTAGTAGTGGTTTCTTTGCAGCAATTTGACCATGAAGGCCTGATTCACACAGTCTCGTCTGAACCGTTGATGTTGACATGTCTGTTACTTGAACTCTGTGAAGCATTTATTTGGGCTGCAATTTCTGAGGCTGGTAACTCTAATGAACTTATCCTCTAAAGCAGAGGTAACTCTGGGTCTTCCTTTCCTGTGGCGGTCCTCATGAGAGCCAGTTTCATCATAGCGCTTGATCGTTTTTGCGACTGCACTTCAAGAACATTTTCCGGATTGACTGACCTTCATGTCTTAAGGTAATGATGGGCTGTTGTTTCTCTTTGCTTATTTGAGCTGTTCTTGCCATAATATGGACTTGGTCTTTTACCAAATAGGGCTATCTTCTGTATACCAACCCTACCTTGTCACAACACAACTAATTGGCTCAAACGCATTAAGAAGGAAATCAATTCCACAAATTAACTTTTAGCAAGGCACACCTGTTAATTGAAATGCATTCCAGGTGACTACCTCATGAAGCTGGTTGAGAAAATGCCAAGAGTGTGCAACGCTGTCATCAAGGTAAAGGGCGGCTACTTCGAAGAATCTAAAATATAAAATATATTTGGATTTGTTTACACTTTTTTGGTTACTACATGATTCCATTTGTGTTATTTCATAGTTTTGATGTCTTCACTATTATTCTACAATGTAGAAAATAGTACAAATAAAGAAAAACCCTTGAGTAGGTGTGACCAAACTTTTGACTGGTACTGTAGGTGCAGTAGCGCTGGATGTTCTGTTAATAATATAATAATAATAATAATAATAATAATAATAATATGCCATTTAGCAGACGCTTTTATCCAAAGCGACTTACAGTCATGCGTGCATACATTTTTTTTGTGTAAGGGTGGTCCCGGGGATCGAACCCACTACCTTGGCGTTACAAGCGCCGTGCTCTACCAGCTGAGCTACAGAGGACCATAGTTCCCAGGCTGCAGTCACATGAGACAGACAGACAGGCCTGAGGGCCAGAGACAGACAGGCCTGAGGGCTAGAGACAGACAGGCCTGAGGGCCAGAGACAGACAGGCCTGAGGGCCAGAGACAGACAGGCCTGAGGGCCAGAGACAGACAGGCCCGAGGGCCAGAGACAGACAGGCCTGAGGGCCAGAGACAGACAGGCCTGAGGGCCAGAGACAGACAGGCCTGAGGGCCAGAGACATAGACAGGCCTGAAAGCCAGAGACAGACAGGCCTAAGGGCCAGAGACAGGCCTAAGGGCCAGAGACAGACAGGCCTGAGGGCCAGAGACAGACAGGCCTGAGGGCCAGAGACAGACAGGCCTGAGGGCCAGAGACAGACAGGCCTGAGGGCCAGAGACAGACAGGCCTGAGGGCCAGAGACAGACAGACCTGAGGGCCAGAGACAGGCAGACTAAGACCTACATGTAGTCATTCAAACAGACAGAGACAGACAGACATATAGACACAGAGTCTACCATAGCAGCTCACTGCAACTCTGCTGCTGCAGCCTCGAGCCCACCAGCACCCCCTGAGCAGATAACTGAGCTTGTGTGTGTGTGTGTTTGTGTGTGTGTGTGTATGTGTGTGTAGGACAGGGGGATACAGAGCATGGAAAGGGATGGAGGAGAGAGACAACACACGAGGGCCGGGGGTGGGTGTGTGTGAGCGTGCCTCTAATCACTCTCGACTCATACCCATATTAGCTTAATCGATGCGCCATGACTAGACACAAAGCACTAGGCTGAGGGAACGTAACTGTGAAATCAAAGCCTACAGTTAGGTGGAAAAGCACCAGCTAGCAGGCAAAGTCTCGCTTTCTGAATCACTGTCTTGTTTCACTGTCTGTCTGTGGGTGCGTTCCAGAACACACTCATTTTGCAGGATAAGGATAGCTGCTAGACAATATTGACATCTGGTACCTGAGACAAAAACTTCTGCGGACATTGTTATGATCTGCACAGAATTTTTTGTACCGTCTGTCTGTCTGTCTGTCTGTTTTCACTCATTCAGCCTCTTTCTTAACTGATCAGTAAGCCTTTGATTGGGCAAAATAGTAGTGTTAGATCTAGGATAGAAAAACAAACAGTGTACTCCCTGGGCTTCGTGCTATATTATACGAATGAAAATTCAACTTGGCCCGAAATTCATTTGGAATAATTTGAACGTTTATGTATCTGCGTGCTTAAATGTTGCTTTGGGCTACTTTGCATCCCACCGAAGAAATTGTCTAAAGGTGAAACAATGCAGATTTTCAAACATATGTTGTAGGGCCCTATAAAATCCGCATTGCGAAGAACGCGGACGAAATCACGGAATCCAGACATTAAAACAGAATTGAACAATATTCAAAAATGTATTGAACTTATTTGAAAATGCATTAATTTGCCCAAGTGAGACATGAATGTGAGACATGAGACATGCATTTTGTTCATGCCATAAGACATGAACAAAATGCATCAGTGATTCGTATTTTCATGCAACTTTCTGAAACGGCACAGGAATGCCCGTCTGTGTGCATGTGTGTGGTGCGCGTGTATGTCTACACTTGCGTAGCCATTAGCAATGATGCTAATGATAACCTTCTTCTGGTAGAAATGGAAAGGCTTTCCCAAAAACCTTCTCAATTAAATGTTAACTTCAAAAGTAGCCTGGCAGAATGCTGTCATGATATTTAGTATTATTTTTTATTTTTTTAGGGGGTAGATCAGCTTTAATATTGCAGTTAGATTGTAATTTCCATCAATGTAATTGTCTGCATCACTTCCAATCCCCCATATGTTTTTTTTCTTTTTTTCCCCTCGCATATATGTGTATATATATGTGTGTATATATATATATATATATATATATATATATATATATATACATACATATATATATATACACACACACAGTCGGGAGAACAAGTATTTGATACACTGCCGATTTTGCAGGTTTTCCTACTTACTTATTTTTATCATAGGTACACTTCAACTGTGAGAGACGGAATCGAAAAAATCCAGAAAATCACATTGTATGATTTTTAAGTAATTAATTTGCATTTTATTGCATGACACATCAGAAAAGCAGAACTTAATATTTGGTACAGAAACCTTTGTTTGCAATTACAGATATCATACGTTTCCTGTAGGTCTTGACCAGGTTTGCACACACTGCAGCAGGGATTTTGGCCCACTCCTCCATACAGACCTTCTCCAGATCCTTCAGGTTTCGGGGCTGTCGCTGGGCAATACGGACTTTCAGCTCCCTCCAAAGATTTTCTATTGGGTTCAGGTCTGGAGACTGGCTAGGCCACTCCAGGACCTTGAGATGCTTCTTACGGAGCCACTCCTTAGTTGCCCTGGCTGTGTGTTTCGGGTCGTTGTCATGCTGGAAGACCCAGCCATGACCCATCTTCAATGCTCTTACTGAGGGAAGGAGGTTGTTGGCCAAGATCTCGCGATACATGGCCCCATCCATCCTGTCCCCTTTGCAGAAAAGCATCCCCAAAGAATGATGTTTCCACCTCCATGCTTCACGGTTGGGATGGTGTTCTTGGGGTTGTACTCATCCTTCTTCCCCCAAACACGGCGAGTGGAGTTTAGACCAAAAAGCTATATTTTTGTCTCATCAGACCACATGACCTTCTCCCATTCCTCCTCTGGATCATCCAGATGGTCATTGACAAACTTCAGACAGGCCTGGACATGCGCTGGCTTGAGCAGGGGGACCTTGCGTGCGCTGCAGGATTTTAATCTATGACGGCGTAGTGTGTTACTAATGGTTTTCTTTGAGACTGTGGTCCCAGCTCTCTTCAGGTCATTGACCAGGTCCTGCCGTGTAGTTCTGGGCTGATCCCTCACCTTCCTCATGATCATTGATGCCCCACGAGGTGAGATCTTGCATGGAGCCCCAGACCGAGGGTGATTGACCGTCATCTTGAACTTCTTCCATTTTCTAATAATTGCACCAACAGTTGTTGCCTTCTTACCAAGCTGCTTGCCTATTGTCCTGTAGCCCGTCCCAGCCTTGTGCAGGTCTACCATTTTATCCCTGATGTCCTTACACAGCTCTCTGGTCTTGTCCATGGTGGAGAGGTTGGAGTCTGTTTGATTGAGTGTGGGGACAGGTGTCTTTTATACAGGTAACGAGTTCAAACAGGAGGGCTTCTTAAAGTAAAACTAACAGGTCTGTGAGAGCCGGAATTCTTACTGGTTGGTAGGTGATCAAATACTTATGTCATGCAATAAAATGCAAATTAAGTACTTAAAAAATCATACAATGTGATTTTCTGGATTTTTGTTTTCGATTCCGTCTCTCACAGTTGAAGTGTACCTATGATAAAAATTACAGACCTCTACATGCTTTGTAAGTAGGAAAACCTGCAAAATCGGCAGTATATCAAATACTTGTTCTCCCCACTGTACATATCCTTTAAAAATATATATATTTCCCTTTATTACTTTCCAACCCCGCCATCCCTTCCCTAATTGGAGTAAACTTGTGAACAGCAATGCTTAGGCCTCTACTTCATGCTTATACATACTATATTCATTTTATGGACACAGTCAATAATTATATTTTGTTTGTTTTTACTCCAGAACTTCCTCCGATCATTTTCATGATGTCCATCTGGTATGCGTCTGTATGCTATATCTTTCTAACTGTGCTCTTTCACAAAAGCTCACAAGATATAACCTATATACTTATTATGGACACAGCATGTCTTACACTAGTTATCTTGTTGTTATTAGTTGTCATGAATGCTGTCATGATTACTTGCATCAATCCAGTGGCCATTTGTTTTGCAAACTGCTCTTAACCAACAGTCTCTTCCTGGTTAGAACTTGCATTAAAGGGTAACTGCACCCAAAAATCTAATTTTCAAATAAAAAATCCCAGTCCTCAAAAATGGTCTCCTGATGTGGTTTAAACATGGTTGTGGACTTAAAACATCACATTTTGTTGTTTTTCTATTAAAAAAGTGTGATTTTGAGAGCGAAAACCTGAAAAAAAACAGGAGAAACTGAAACCTTGAAAAATAAAATAGAGGAAACAGAATTTGTAGGGCCCTAATGTTGGTTCCAGGCTCAACAGCCACATGATGTTCTGAAATGAGACCATAGCCAACTAATCCCACAGTCTCGGTCTCTCTTCCCCTCAGTCTTCTTCAGTCTGACTCCCTCGATTCTCTCGCGCTCCCTGTTTCACGGTCTGTTTCATTTAGTCTTTTATCTCTCCCTCTGTCTTGCTCTCTCCTTCAGTCTGTCTCCATCAGTCTCTCTCTTCATCACCCTCCCTCTCTTCCTCCCTCTGCACTGACCTACCTGGCTTCGTGGAGCGAGGGAGTGAGAAAGTGGGTCAGCAGAAGAGAAGCAAAAAAGGGCAACTGTCTCCTCCCCCAGGCCTAACCAGACGATCGCCAACCATGTGCCTTCGGATTTAGACCACCCAAAAGCTACACTTCGGAATTAAGGAAGCAGTACAAAGTCAGGCTACAGCAACGACTGCTTGTCTGTCTGGAAAGGACTAAAACAAATGACCAACTACAAACCAAAAGCTCCCCCAATGGCAGACGACCCCTTACCCTTCCTCTCCAGGCACCTCTCTCCTCTACCATCCCAGGAAGCCCCCACCCCTGGTCATCACACAGCAAGAGGTCAACAGACTCTTTAGGAAACAGAACACCAAGAAGGCTGCCGGCCCGGACAAGGTCTCTCCAGCCACATTTAAGCACTGCGCTGACCAGCTCGCCCATATTTTCACGGACATATTTCAACCAGTCACTAGAGCAATACACGGTTCCTGCCTGTTTCAAATCCTCCATCATTGTTCCAGTCCCGAAAAAACTAAAAGGTGTCCTGCCTGAACGACTACAGACCTGTAGCACTCACCATCATGAAAACATTTGCGCACCTGGTACTGTCCCATCTCAAAACCATCACTGATCTATGGATGACGCTGTCAACATGGGCCTACACTGCATCCTCAAACATCTCGATAACCCAAAGACATGTGTAAGGATATTCTTCTTCACGACTGTGCGCGTGTGTTTGGACCATTTTAAATCCTTTGAAATTGAAGCTCTGCAGTCCCGTCAGTGTGGATGGGGGCTTGCCACCCGTTTCTTATAGTCCACAATCAGCTCCTTGGTCTTACTGACGTTGAGGGGGAAGTTGTTGTTCCGGCACCACACTGCTAGGTCACGGACCTCCTCCCTGTAGGCTGTCTCATCGTCACCGGTGATCAGGCCTACCACCGTCATGTCATCAGCAAACTTGATGATGGTGTTGGAGTAATGCGTAGCCACGCAGTCGTGGGTGAACAGGAAGTACAAGAGGGGACTAAGCACACACCCCTGTGGGGCCCCAGTGTTGAGGGTCAGCGTGGCCAAGGTGATGTTGCCTACCCTCACCACCTGGGATCGGCCCGTCAGGAAGTCCAGGATCCAGTTGCAGAGGGAGGGGTTCAGTCCCAGGGCCCTGAGCTTGGTGATGAGCTTGGAGGGGACAATGGTGTTGAACACTAAGCTGTAGTCAATGAACAGCATTCTCACATAGGTATTCCTCTTATCTAGGCGGGCCACGTGAAGTGCAATTTAGATTGCGTTGTCTATGGATCTGTTGGGGCGGTATGCAACTTGGTGTGGGTCTAGGGTTTTTGGGATGATAGAGTTGATGTGTGCCAGCCTCTCAAAGCACTATATAATTACAGATGTGAGTACTACAGGGTGGAAGTCATTGTGGCATGAAGTCTTAGAGTTCTTGGGAACAGGAATGATGGTGGTCACCTTAAAACGTGGGGATTACAGACTGGGACAAGGAGAGGTTGAAAATGACAGTTAATATACCTGCCAGCTGTTCTGCGCATGCTCTGATAAAGCACCCTGGAATACAGTCGGGCACCACGGTCTTGAAGGTGTTGACCTGATTAAAGACCTTACTCACGTCGGCCTCAGAGAGCGAGATCACCCAGACGGGCCTCACACCCGGCACGATGTTGTTATTGTCGAAGCGTGCATTAAAGTTTGTCTGGTAGAGAGGCATCGTTGGGCAGATCATGTCTGGGTCTTCCTTTGTAATCCTTAACCTCTACAGGATCGGTGTCCCGTATACGGGACAGTTGAGCTAACGTGCGCTAATGTGATTAGCATGACTGTTGTAAGTAACAGCAAACTTTCCAGACATGTCTTATATGGGCAGAAAGCTTACATTCTTGTTAATCTAACTGCACTGTCCAATTTACAGTAGCTATCACAGTGGAAAAATACCATGCTATTGTTTGAGGAGAGTGCACCACAACAAAAAACGTATCATGGCAACTGGTTTGATACATTCACCTCTGAAGGTAAATAATGTACTTACATTCAGTAATCTTGCTCTGATTTGTCATCCTAAGGGTCCCAGAGATAAAATGTAGCATAGTTTTGTTTGATAATTTTTATATTCAAATGTAGGAACTGGGTTCTACAGTTTGAACCCCTGCTGTCTCTGGCTCCACACCCACCCCCGGCCATCTAGATGTGTGAAAGTTAGTGTATAAGCTAATGATCCATCATGTATGACATTCCTGGGAGTGTGTAAACTTACATTTTGTATTACCATATAATTTCTGTATGTTCTCTTTAGTTATGTACTTGAAAATGTATTAATTGACCAATTCGGCACATTTGGGCAGACTTGATACAAAATAGTCCAGTATTGCAATGCTTCACTGGATCAATCTGAACCTTTGCATACACACTTCTGCCATCTAGTGGCCATACTCTAAATTGCGCCTAAACTGCAATATTATATTGTGGCCTTTATCTTGCATTTCAAAGATGAAAAAAAAAAAAAAAAAAAAAAAAACCGCATGTTTTTCTGTTTGTATTATCTTTTACCAGATCTAATGTGTTATATTCTCCTACATTAATTTCACATTTCCACAACCTTCAAAGTGTTTCCTTTCAAATGGTATCAAGAATATGCATATCCTTGCTTCAGGTCCTGAGCTACAGGAAGTTAGATTTGGGTATGAAAAGGAAAAAAAAGGGTCCGATCCTTAATAGGTTAATGGACATGTAATATTCCACCTTATTCCTATATTGTCCTTTTTTTTTTTTGCTCGTTTCATGACTCTTCATTTTAGGTGGGAAAGAGCCCAGGGCAGATGAGTCAAAGTTGAAGCCGGAATTGAGGTAAGTAACTGCCGATTTGATGTTCAAAAGTTATTGTTGGCTGTAAGAAATGATAGCGGATTAATTGTGAAATTCAAGTAAAAATAAACGCCAAAAGAATCACAAAATACCAAAGTTGGGTCGGAGCTTGCAAAACAGCAGACATCCAGTACGACGCCATCTTTTTTTAGAGTGGTGACATTCTCATTCCCCAACTTTTTTACTCCCTGGGTAGGAATTCCTCCCTTATTTTCCCAGACTGTTCCCATTCTCTCGCTCGCTCGCTCACACACACACACACACGCGCACACGCACATTGTGTCTGTGTGTCGTGGTGTCTGTGTGTTGTGGTGTGTTTGTGTTGTGGTGTGTGTATTGTGATGTGTGTTGTGGTTGTGGGGCACAGAGAGGGGGAGCAGAGGAGGGACCTGCTAGATGATCGCCAGGGCTTAAAGACACAAAGAGTGACACAAACGGGCTTTTGTACCCCCAGGAAAAAGGTTGCTGTGTGTGTGTCTGTGTTTGTGTGTGTGTGTGTGAGAGAGAAAGAGAGAGAAAATGGGAACAGTCTGGGAAAATAAGGGGGGGATTTCCGACCCTGGGATTAGAATAAAGTTGGGGGATGGGAGTGTCACAATTTCACCACTCAGGAGTGGAATTCCCGAACATGGGACAAGGGAGGAGGGGAAGAGCGCAGAGGAAAGGACGGCAGCTGCCATTCTTACTGGTAATGAGCCCATTCATTCAAGAGATTAAAGAAATTCCTAATTGAAAGTGAATGGACCATTTCCACATTCTTAAAATATGCCTGGAAAGTGTAAAACTGGAGATGTAAACAAACTGGAAACACCTCGTGAATATTTGGAGGCATTAAACCGTCATATGTTCATGTACTGTATGTTGTTTTTACGTATCTGCAATCCTGCCTACATAATTGCCCCTTGGCCTTGTGGGATAAAGTATTTTTAATTGAATTTAATTTTAAAAAGAGAATAAGAGCAGTAGCTAAATGTGTTAATTGTTTTGCCCTACAGTAAACTAAGTAGTTGGTTAGCTACTGTACCTACAGATATTTACACTGCGAATAACTCTAGCTAGCTAACCCTACAAGCTAACTTAGTTGAATTAATCTAGCTAGCTAGGAAACTAAGTTAGGGGCTAGCTAGCAAACTAAGTTAGCTAGCTAGCTAGATTAATTCAACTAAGTAAGCTTGCAGGGCTAGCTAGCTAGAGTTATTTGCATTTATTCACATACTTAAATGTGAATAACTCGAACTAACTAGATTAGCAAGCTAATATAAATGTGAATAACTCTAGCTAGCTAGCCCTGCAAGTTAACTACTACTAGCTACTGTTGATAGCTAGTTAGCATAATGCTGTTCATGCCTCAAAATGATGAAGAGTCTGCTTTGTGTTTACATTTTCTGTTTGTGCCAGTATTTTATTGAATTTCAATTCATATCCCGAATCGGACCGAACTGAAATCAACTCCATACCACAAGATATTGCTCAAGTTGACAAGAGTTATTTCTCAGTCCCTCCTCTTTTGGCCGCTTCCCAATCCCACACACACCAAGCCCCGCCCCCTGTCACTCAAGCAGGCAGTTCCTCGTGCTCGAGATTCACTCCGCATGCATTGACCAAACACAGCATGCAGTCAACAGATTTTTCCAAACAAGGACACTTTGATTCTTAATATAAATCCACATTTTCTATATTATACTAGTCGTTTGTGTAGCTTACTGTTTATTTGCTTAAATCACTTAACAGAACAGGTGCTTATTAGAGACAGGCTTCTATTTGAGCCAGGCTTCTATTTCCTTTATGATCACAGCTTTTGCTCATTTGCTTGGTAATTCTTTAATTCCAGCATTCACTTCAAGCATTTAAAACAATTTCTTAATTTCCTGCACTAATATGTTATCATTTACACACTGTGTCACATTTATTTTGTCTTAGTATGCTGCAAAAAAATAAAAATAAAATAAAAAATCCTTGAAAGAAGATTTATTCTCCTCTTTGACTGTGCATTTTTGGCAGTTCTTACTTTCGCAACTAGAGGTCGACAGTCTGATTTCTAAAGTTCTGTATAGGGGTGTGCTGAGTACTTGGACAAAACTAGTATCGTAATGGATATGGAGAATTTTCTGAATACGATTATGACACAAGTAATTTTTGTAATTATCCGTGATAAGAAAAAAGCAATCTTCAGCTGCCAGCACACATCTCTCTTTCACTCAAACAGTGTGAAGCGCTGTGTGCTCTAAACAACTATTGGCTAGTTCTTCTGTATGTAAAGAAATGGGGCGGGGTATCGGTTGAGCCTGCTGCAACGATTGGATTAGAACAAGCCACTCTCCCACTGCTCTCATTTCCCCAGACAGACACACGCATGGCTCTGTTTCACTCTTTCATTCACTCACTCACACTCACACACGCTCGCTCACTCACATTCAGTCACTCATCTCAGGGCACAAGTCTCCCCTTTCCAAATTGTTTATGAATCAGAATCAGTAGCTAGTCATTGTTGTTCAATCTAGTTAATTCCTGTCTACTTGGCTGAGGCCATTTGGTTGTTTTTGTCTGTCTACTTGGCTGAGGCCATATAGTTGTTTTTGTCTGTCTACTTGGCTGAGGCCATATGGTTGTTTTTGTCTGTCTACTTGGCTGAGGCCATATAGTTGTTTTTGTCTGTCTACTTGTTGTTTAGTAGGCCTACTGTCTGTCCGTATATTTATTCCATTGCTGACGATGTCTGTCGTTATGTCGTGATGTCATGCTTGCTGTTATTTCTTCTCTCCCAGGCACGTTACCGAGCGACAGATCATTAGAAAATAAAATGACAAATGTAAATAGTTTATTTTGATTGTACAAACACAGTGTCGGGAGAGAAAAGTTTTGCTCCTCTCGAAAGTGAAACAATATACGGGGCAAGTTAATTATTCTACCTTCATCTAAATCTGTCTGGAATAAATGCTATTTATTAGCCTATTTTGTTCATAATTGAATAGGGGTAAGTAAGTCAATCATGTGCATTTTCATCTGTCAGGGTCGTTTTACAATGTGTGTGAATGAGTGAAGGGACATAATGATGTGCTCTGAGTGATAGCTCGGTAATGTGCACTTGAGGTAAAGGTTTTACTCGCATTTAAAGTACACTTCCGGGTTTTCCGATCGTGAGTAAATCCGATTATGAGTATGAATTGTGATTAGAAATACGAGTATGACAAGATCTGCACAACCATAGTTCAGTACTCCCGAAGTTGTTGACTGTTTTTGTGCTTGCCAGTTAGCTAGCAGTTCTCAGCTGTTAGCAGCCAATGGCTATCAGTTTCTTACTGGCGATAAAAACGGATGATTGCCATAATTTTGTCTGAGCCATTACTGAATTATTTAATGTAACGAATCAAACATTAAACTTCGTAAACAATTAATGGTAATTCATGGTAACCTCGTAAACAATTCATTTAGACCTGCTGTTTATTTGAAACAGGTGTTTATGTGCTGAAATGTGTCCCGTTGCCCGGCTATTAAAGGGGACAGGCGGCTATTTAATTGAAGTTTTACGGTAGTTGGTCTTAGCAAGCTGCTAATGTGCAAAAATGTTTTGTTTTAGCCCCTAATGCTAATCGCTACTTAGCTAGCTGGCCACTTAGATAGGCCAAATCTTGCTAGTAAACCTTTGCTCTAATACAGGCTTGTACCAGTGGTGGATTATATCAGCGTTGTTTGTGCAACAGCTTGTTCTTAAATCAGGTATAAAGGTGAAGAATATTCTAACATATTTGTCTGAATGCACAGGTAACTGCCAAAATAAAGGCTTGGGCCATCACGAGCCAGAACAGATTCAACGCACCTTGGCATAGATTCTACAAGTGTCTGGAACTAAATCGGAAGTATGCAACACCATTCTTCCACGAGAAATTCCATCATTTGGTGTTTTACTAATGGTAGTGGAAAACGCTGTCTCAGGTGCCACTCCAGAATCTCCCATAAGAGTTAAATTGGGTTGAGATCTGGTGACAGACGGCCACGGCATATGGTTTACATTGTTTTCATGCTCATCAAACAATTCAGTGACCACACGTGCCTTGTGGATGGGGGCATTGTCATCCTATGGGGGCATAGCCATGGTAGCCAAAATAATGGCCTGCCCAACATTTTTATACATGACCCTAAGCATGATGAGATGTTAATTGTTTAATTAACTCAGGAACCACACCTGTGTGGAAGCAATTACTTTCAATATACTTTGTGTCCCTCATTTACTCAAGTGTTTCCATTATTTTGGTAGTTACCTGTACCCAGGGGTGCAACTTTCACTGGGGATGGGGAGACATGTCCCCCCCACATTCTGAAATTGCATTTTTGTCCCCCCCAGTTTTATCATTGGAATGTGATACAAAACGAGGCAACAGTGTGCTTTAGGACCATGCGGACGCCTCCGAGCAGTCGGGTAGGCTGTTTGGAGTGTTTATCTGACTGGATTTTTTTGTTTTTTAATGTATGTCCCCCCCACTTCTAAAACCAAAGTTGAGCCCCTGCCAGTACCCATATATTTAAATCCAATTAGGGTCCAAAGGGAAACACTGACCAACACTTTGGTTCTTACTCAGTTAAAACCATCTCTTCCCTTACTTTTTCATTCGTTGTCATGTCAAACAAAACTGCATTCCAAGTGCTCACTGTATTCCAACCATAAAAGTCCAAAAGTTTACCCATGTGTTTTGACCTATAAATCGCAATCGCAAATTTTGGTACAAAAATCATATCGTGCAGCCCTAACTTTCCCCAACAAGACGTAAGTCAGTATGTCAGTGAAACACTTACCAATGTTTGGATGGTTTAGAATCTTCATTATTCGGACTTCCCTGAAGAGCTGAAGACAGATAGAGAAAAGAAAGGACGTTTAGAAGAAGTGAGACATTTTCTCTCCTCCAGATACGTAGAAGAACAGAAACGTCGCTGGTGACATTCTCTGGTTGTGAGAGGGACAGTATACAGGCCAATATTGGACACTAAAACTAAAGTACGTACTTTACTACAGGTTTCCACACATAGTCTCACAACACAAACACATATGACTTCTCTTATCGTTATTGGTAACTTCAAGTCTCTCTCGCCCTCGTACCGCCCCAAAAACAATCACACACACACTTCCCACAAGCTACTTCCACATGAACAAAAGAGAGAGAGAGAGAGCGCCTTCCAACTATCCCAGACTATGACTTTCTGGGAAGCTAAACTCTTCCTCTGCCTTTCTGGGAAGCTAACCTGTTCCTCTGCCTTTCTGGGAAGCTAAACCCTTCCTCTGCCTTTCTGGGAAGCTAACCTGTTCCTCTGCCTTTCTGGGAAGCTAAACTCTTCCTCTGCTTTTCTGGGAAGCTAAAGTCTTCCTCTGCCTTTCTGGGAAGCTAACCTGTTCCTCTGCCTTTCTGGGAAGCTAACCTGTTCCTCTGCCTTTCTGGGAAGCTAAACCCTTCCTCTGCCTTTCTGGGAAGCTAACCTGTTCCTCTGCTTTTCTGGGAAGCTAAAGTCTTCCTCTGCTTTTCTGGGAAGCTAAAGTCTTCCTCTGCCTTTCTGGGAAGCTAAAGTCTTCCTCTGCCTTTCTGGGAAGCTAAAGTCTTCCTCTGCCTTTCTTTGCCCCTCCCTATTTTCATTTACTCCCTCCCCCTTTCCCTCCTTCCCTCACTATTGTTCTAAATTCAATCATCCTCTTCACCCTCCTCATCATTCAGTTCATTGAAGTCACATGCACCATTATCAGTTTCTATCTGGTTTCTATCGCCCATTCTTCCATTGACAACAGAGTAGCATATTTTAATAGTAGCCAGAGCAATGCTGAGTGGTCATGTGCTGAATGCATGGACAGCACGGATATTACTGGAAAAAGTGACATTTGGAAATAGAGCTGCATTTTGAGAGTTATTTGACAAAGGAAAGTGTCATAGAAACGGCAGAATATGCTCTTTCTGATACTATATAGAAATCTAAATGTTTTACCTGCATGTGACTCCGAAGGAGAATTTGATATAGTGATGCTCCTTTCCCTGCATCTGTCATTTACAACATGCGCCCATCTCTTCATGTACAATTTGACAACTGATAGGCCTAATAATTGTCACTCATCAGATAGTCAATTTAATATTGTCTATAGGCTAACTCTTATTATATGTGAAATTAGTTTGGGTATAGTTTAGATGTAGTTTTGATGGGCCGGCTGTGCAGGCTGACTGGCATCGTTTGTTTACCGCTCATCAACTTGGATAGAGTCAAGGATATGATTTGCATTATTCTAAAGGCATGTTTTCATTTCCCTTACGATACATTTGATTAGTAATAGAGTTACAGCAAATAAAACAGTCCAGTAACAGCTTATTTTTACAAAGCAAAACATAAAAGAGAATGGTATCAACCCGCAAGGCACGTGGTAAAATTATTTGCTGCTGATAAATAGGCCTAACACAAAGTCATCATTACAGGGAAGGAGGGGAAGGAGCAGGACAAAGCTTATTTCTGGCAGATTTTTTTTAATTGACAAAATCAAACGTCAATGGCCGTTGGCCTATGGCGGTTCTAGTGTTAACTCAGTTGCCGGAGAGGAAGGTCAGAGATTTCACCATGAGGCCAATGGTGACATTAAAACAGTTACAGAGTTGAATGGCTGTGATAGGAAAAAAACTAGGATGGATCAACAACAAACAGAAGGATGCCTGTACAAAATAAAGAATATTCCAAAACATGCATCCTGTTTGCAATAAGGCACTTAAGTAAAACAGCAAAGAATGTGGCAAAGAAATGAACTTTATGCCCTGAATACAAAGCGTTATGTTTGGGGAAAATCCAACACAACACATCATTGAGTACCACTCTTCATATTTTCAAGCTTGGTGATGGCTACATCATGTTATGGGTATGCTTGTCATCGGCAAGGACTAGGGAGTTTATGATGAAAATTAACTGAATAGAGCTAAGCACAGGCAAAATCCTAGACAAAAACTTGGTTCAGTCTACTTTCCAACAGACACTGGGAGACAAATTCACCTTTCTGCAGGACAATAACCTACAACAAGGCCAAACATACACTGGAGTTGCTTACCATGACAACAGTGAATATTCCTGAGTGGCCTACTAACAGTTTTGACTTAAATCTACTTGAAAATATATGGCAAGACTTGAAAATGTCTGTCTATTAATGATCAACAACCAACTTGGTCGAGCTTGAAGAATTTAAAAAATAATAATGTGAAAGTATTGTACAATCCAGGTGTGCAAAGCTCTTAGAGACTTACCCAGAAAGACTCACAGCTGTAACCGCTGCCAAAGGTGATTCTAACATGTATTGACTCAGGGGGTTGAATATCTATCTAATCAAGATATTAGTGTTATTTTTCATAATTATTTAATAGATGTTAAAATGTTTTTTTCCACTTTGACAGAGTATGTTGTGTAGAAAGTTGACAAAAAAATGACAATTAAATCCATTTTAATCCCACTTTGTAAAACAACAAAATGTGGAAAAAGTAAAAGTGGTGAGAATACTTTCTGAAGGCAATGTATCTGCCTCTCTCCCTTGCCCTCTCCCTCGGTCTCCATTTCTACGTCAGTGGAGCCCAGCTTCAAACGACACATTAGCCTAATGAACCCGGGAAAGGACTGAAGAACAAGTACATAGAGAAATCACTCAGTCAGTCTGTTTGTGCATTTCACATGGGAGTACATTCCATGTTATTTGACCCCAATTGAATTCTAACTTAAAATTGCTTTACCGTACATTACGTTACATTACCTTGTAAGGCCTAACATGACTTGAGAGAGAACCCACAGTAAGTACAGGCATTGAACCCAGTCAACCCACAACCCTGGTGTTGTTAGCTGCTTTCAAACTAAGGTGACTCACTTGGCCAATGAATCCTTCCTCTTCCTCCCTCTGTCCTTTGCAGTCTTGTGTCCCTCACCACTATACTCTTCCTCTCTATGTGACTCTCTTTATATCCATCGCTCTTTCGCCGCAACTTTCCCTCCCTCTCATTCCCTCCCTCTCCACTCCCTCCATCTTCTCCCTCCCTCTCCACTCCCTCCATCTCTCCCTCCCTCTCCACTCCCTCCACTCTCCCACTCCTCCACTCTCCCTCCACTCTCCCTCCCTCTCCACTCCCTCCATCCTCCACTCACCTCCATCTCCACCCACCCTCCCTCCACTCTCCCTCCCTCCACTCCCTCCACTTCTCCACCCCTCCACTCCCTCCATCTTCTCCCTCCCTCTCCACTCCCTCCATCCACTCCCTCCCCTCCACTCCCTCCACTCTCCACCCTCTCCACTCCCTCCCTCTCCACTCCCTCCATCTCACTCCCTCCCTCTCCACTCCCTCCATCTTCTCCCTCCCTCTCCACTCCCTCCATCTTCTCCCTCCCACTCCACTCCCTCCATCTCCCTCCACTCCCTCTCCCACTCCCATCTCCCACTCCCTCCATCTCCTCCCTCTCCCACCCTCCATCCCTCCCTCTCCACTCCTCCACTCCCTCCCTCTCCCCTCCCTCATCCACTCCCTCCACTCACTCCCTCCACTCTCCCTCCTCTCCACTCCCTCCCTCTCCCTCCATCTTCTCCCTCCCTCTCCACTCCCTCCATCTTCTCCCTCCCTCTCCACTCCCTCCCTCTCCACTCCCTCCCTCTCCACTCCCTCCCTCTCCACTCCCTCCATCTTCTCCCTCCCTCTCCACTCCCTCATCTTCTCCCTCCCTCTCCACTCCCTTCATCTTCTCCCTCCCTCTCCACTCCCTCCATCTTCTCCCTCCATCTCCACTCCCTCCATCTTCTCCCTCCCTCTCCACTCCCTCCCTCTCCACTCCCTCCATCTTCTCCCTCCCTCTCCACTCCCTCCATCTTCTCCCTCCCTCTCCACTCCCTCCATCTTCTCCCTCCCTCTCCATTCCCTCCCTCTCCACTCCCTCCATCTTCTCCCTCCCTCTCCACTCCCTCCATCTTCTCCCTCCCTCTCCACTCCCTCCATCTTCTCCCTCCCTCTCCACTCCCTCCATCTTCTCCCTCCCTCTCCACTCCCTCCCTCTCCACTCCCTCCATCTTCTCCCTCCCTCTCCACTCCCTCCATCTTCTCCCTCCCTCTCCATTCCCTCCCTCTCCACTCCCTCCATCTTCTCCCTCCCTCTCCACTCCCTTCATCTTCTCCCTCCCTCTCCACTCCCTCCATCTTCTCCCTCCCTCTCCACTCCCTCCATCTTCTCCCTCCCTCTCCACTCCCTCCCTCTCCCTCCATCTTCTCCCTCCCTCTCCACTCCCTTCATCTTCTCCCTCCCTCTCCACTCCCTCCATCTTCTCCCTCCCTCTCCATTCCCTCCCTCTCCACTCCCTCCCTCTCCATTCCCTCCCTCTCCACTCCCTCCATCTTCTCCCTCCCTCTCCACTCCCTCCATCTTCTCCCTCCCTCTCCATTCCCTCCCTCTCCACTCCCTCCATCTTCTCCCTCCCTCAATAGAGGCTGAACACTCAGCGCAGTGAATCATAAAGTAGTCATAAAGTAGCCAGTATGTGAATGTAGGCCTAAGTGTATGTTCTTGTGTGTTATAATAGTATGTTATATGTATCAAGTAAGCATGTGTGTGTGTGTGTGTGTCTGTGGACGTGTTTAAGTGTACTTGTGGGGACCAGAAGTCCTCACAGGGATAGAAAAACAAGGAAAATGTTGACAAGTGGGGACATTTCCCACGTCCCCACAAGGAATATTGCTATTTTAGGCTTAGGGGTTAGGTTTAGGGTTAAGTTTACAATTAGGGTTCAGGTTAGAACTAAGGTTAGGGTTAGGGGTTACAGTTAGTTTTAGGGTTAGGGGTTTGGGGTTAAGATAAGGCTTAGGGTTAGGGATTAGGGAAAATAGGATTTTAGATGGGAATAAATTATTTGGTCCCCACAAGGATAGCAATACAAAACTGTGTGTGTGTGTGTGTGTGTGTGTGTGTGTGTGTGTGTGTGTGTGTGTGTGTGTGTGTGCCATGTGCCATGACTCCTGATTGCCCTGTCTTTGAGTGCTCTGACTCCACCAACACAACCACTAAAGCATGTGCACACCATTGTGCAAACAAACACACATCTTCACTGACACACACACACACACACACGCATTTCACTACACCCGCTATAACATCTGCTAAACACGTGTATGTGACAAATAAAAATGTGATTTGACACACACACACACAAACACACGTAC